>NW_024581116.1:9832698-10222592 GCF_017639235.1 Corvus kubaryi | reverse complement strand
CCGAGCCGTGCCCGCCACCCCCGCGGGGGTGGCGGGCACGGCTCGGCGGCAGCCGCCCCTCGCCCCATGCTGGCTGCGGTGGGGCCGGAGCCTTCACCGGGCAGCAGCTCCGGCCCGGAGGGGCTGCATGGTGCTGGGCACCCTCCGGGCCCCCTGACGCTCTCCTGCCGCCTTGGGGCACGGGGGATTGGGGGCAGCGCGGGATTTGGGGGGGTGAGGGGGGTCCGCGCGGCTGCCACCGTCACCCTGGGGACGGGGTTCATGGGGAATGACCGCGTGCGTGTCCCCTTAGGCGCTCTCCGGGCAGGCTGGAGGCACGCTAGTGACCCCTTAGAACAGCGCTTGTACTGAGAGAGCCCAAAGTGCTCGAGACATCCCCTGTGGGTGCACGCAGAGAAGTCCAGTTGGGCTGAACCGCGGTTTGGCGTGTGTAGATGAGCTGGTCCGTATGACCACCGCCACAAACTTGGTGATCCGTCCCGGGTTTCAGAGCCTGCTGTCCCTTTAATGTCTGGTTTGACAGCTTTGGGTGAGGAAGCACTTCCAACAGCTGTCTTCTTGGCAGTGCACCAAGCGCCGGCTTAAAGGGTCCCCGGCTAGAGCGGCTTCACCTTCTGCCTCAGAGCAAACCCAGCGATTGTTTCGTTTTCCGGCTGCTTTTCTAGCAAGCAGGGACTGTGTTGTGGATCTGTGCTTGCCTTTTGTGCTGCAGCTCGACGATTCCATTCAAACTACATACATTCTGTCTAAAAATTCTTTTCTGCCTCTGCGATTATGTGGGTGGTAGCCCCATTTCGACTGAAAATTAGATGTGTTTAAAAAAACCCATCTCATTAAACTTATTAAGCTTTCAGAAATCCCTGTTCTTTGCTCATTTCATGTGTATTACATACTTTTTCAGATCTGTATCTGACTGCAGATGGTGGGCACACCCTGTTTTTGCCATCAGTTATTTCATTACTGCTTTTACCGGATGTATTTTGTCAGTTAATACTGATACTTGGTCAGAGTATTTTCAGGGAGAATAACATCTCTTTTCAGGGAGAATAACATCTGTTTTGTTTTCTGTCCTTTATTACCAGAAGATGATGAAGATGAGGAGGAAGAGGATGAAGAAGAAGAAATAGATGTTGTCACAGTGGAGAAAAGACGCTCCTCCACCAACAAGTCTGTTACCACCCTTACTATTACAGTGCGTCCTAAAAATACCACTTTTTCATCAGTCAGGACACAGCAGAATGGACTGATTTTAAAGCGTTGCGCCCCAATTCACCAGCAGCATAATTATGCCGCTCCTTCTCCATTCGTGGAGACTGAAGAGGCTCCACCGCAGAAAAAGTTAAAAATCGAGGTGCCCCGTCCAGTAAAACCCATGATCCAACCAAAGCCTAAGAGTTCAAGTCCCCGAAACTCTGATTCAGAGGACAGTGAACGCCGACGCAACCATAATATCCTGGAGCGTCAACGACGTAATGATCTACGGTCAAGTTTCCTCACATTAAGGGACCATGTTCCAGAACTGGTTAAAAATGAGAAAGCTGCAAAAGTTGTGATCTTGAAAAAAGCCACTGAATATGTTCATTCTCTTCAGGCAGAGGAGCAGAAGTTACTGCTAGAAAAGGAAAAATTGCAAGCCAGACAAGAACAGTTGCTAAAGAAAATAGATTACAAGCGGACTTGCTAAAGTTTTTTTTGTTTTGGTTTTTTTTTGGCTGACCAGGACAGTCATTGCCACTTTGCACATTTTTGATTCTTTATAAAAACTTGTGTTTTTTGACGTTAAGAATGTTGGTTTTAATTTCAATCCAGTCCCTGAAGTAATCGACAGACTATATTATCCGGGTACGAAGCAAATGGATGTTCTTGCAAGGAGTTTATTGCAAGACTCCCAAACAACAATAGACTGCCTTTGTTTTTTCTTCTTAAGAACTGTAGATGGTGGGGATTTTTTTTTTTTAAAGTGTTGTGAGCATTTGGAGCTGCTGATGACATCTAGTTGAGTTTTAAAATGTTCATTCCTAAGTTTTATGGTGCTTATGTTCTAACAGATGTTACTTTAGGGGTTCGCATTTTGTTACCCCTGTGGGAATTTCTGTAAATACCATCTACACACTTGCCTTTTGTACATGTCTTGGGTTATGAGAGGTGGCTTTTGCTACCAGTATTAGACTGGAAGTTCATACCTAAGTACTGTAATACCTCAATGTTTGAGGAGCATGTTTTTGTATACAAATATATTGTTAATCTCTGTTATGTACTGTACTAATTCTTACATTGCCTGTATACTTTAGTATGATGCTGATACATAACTAAATTTGATACTTATATTTTCGTATGAAAATGAGTTGTGAAAGTTTTGAGTAGATATTACTTTATCACTTTTTTGAACTAAGAAACTTTTGTAAAGAAATTTACTATATATGCCTTTTCCTAGCCTGTTTCTTCCAGTTAATGTATTTGTTAATGTTTGGTGCATAGAACTGGGTAACTGCAAAGTTCTGTGTTTAATTTCTTCCAATGATGTACATTTAGTGCTGCGTCTTATAGCACTTTGAAATACCTCATGTTTATGAAAATAAATAGCAATTACATGATGTGCCATTTACTATTTTTCTTTTAAATAAAATCTTTAACTTTGCAATGTTGATGAAATACAAAAAGCGTGGTCCCATACCCTGGGCACTTCAACTCTCAGACTATAGGTGACACTTTACAAAGGTCAGTTGGGCAGGACATTTCCATTTCTGGTTAAAAAATAATTGCAGTAAGAAGTATTCTGTTACGTCATACTTGCGTTGTTGTGGTCATCCCAGGGGACCAGATGAACCACAATTAATGGAATGACTCCTGTGTTTTGCAAAGACTCCTCAAATATCCACTGTACCCAGAGAATTGTGAGGGACCAGAAACACAGCTAGCAAACTTCTGCTAAGGGACTGGCCTCTGTGGCACACAGGTGAAGTAAATGATGGAGGTAGACGTGCAGAAGCACAGAAAATTAAATATTTGTAGTAAACAAAGATCTTAAAGGCTTAAAGCTGTCCATCATTGCATCAGAGAATTAATGTTCTTGTTTGTAGTTGAAGGTCCTGTTTGTTGCTAGTGTTAAGTTAGTAAAATTAAAAAGCTCAGGGAAGATACAGAACCATGAAGTGTGCATCAGATGAACATGGGACTTGGTTGTCTCAGGAGGTGGCATTTGGTGTGACAGGAGCAAGATGTTCAACTCTGTGAGATCTGTTTGCTCATTGTACTAAAGACACTGAGACCAGGTAGTTGTTTTATTTCTAGTCTGTACAGGTATTTTTGACATTGTCTTTCCTCACACTGAATCTGAAAAATAAGAATTAATGACCAAATGGCCAGTAAGTACTTTTCAGGATCCACTTGGAAGAAGTTTGTTTGGGACATCTGCCCCTGCTTTAGCCACGAAAGAAGTAGCTTGTTTGGTGATGGAGGTACAGAAACCCTGTATTTGCCATGAGGAAAAGCAGCGTGGGGGCAAAATAGCCCCCCTAGAAAGGATGTGGCATATGTCCATCCTTACAGATCGCTGATGCATTCATAACCTGTGTTTTCTTGGGCCCCAGGCAGCTTCTCTACCATGACCACCAACAACTGTACGTAGTTCAGTGCAGTAAATCCAGATCTTCAACAGGCACAAATTGGTGTAACACTGGATTCAGCTAGGCCTACACAAGCATTTGAAGAAATGGCCTGAATAGACTTAAGATCTAAATTCAGATTCAACCACCGTTGTTCTTTATATAGAATCTTTGTTTTGGTTCCCTTGAGATGCTTCTTCCACTTTCCAACTACAGTAACAAAACAGTAAAAGACAGCCTAAGTAGAGACAATTGGTGTGGACAATCACAGGGTACATTTAATTTACTAGCTAAAACAATTTTAACCCCCTTTTTTTTTAGCAATTTCTGTTGAACTCTTGTACTGTTTTCAAACAAGGTACAAGTTAAATGAGTCTTCTTGAAGAAAGTCCCTTCCTCTTCCCCTTCTTCCCCTTCACACTCCTGGAGAAATTTGGTTCAAATTTCCTCCACTCAGAGCAAACTCTGGGTCAGATCAGGTTGCTCAGGCTCATGCAACCAAGGCTTGAATATCTTAAAAGACTGAGATTCCACAACCTCTTGGGACATGTGTTTTTTGACTACCATGACTGATACAAATTTTCATACTATTGGAATTTTCCTTGTTGCAGCCCTTGTCCATTGCCTCCTGTCTTTTTATGTTTAACCTCTTGGAAGAGTCTGGTTCCACCTTGCCTGTAACCTCCCATTAGGAAGTTGAAGACAGCAATTACTTCTTTCTCATGACAACCCAGTTCTGTCTTGTATTGTGGTAACCAAGAATTTAGGGTATAATAAGGTGTCAAATATTCAGATTTGTTTGGATATTCAGCACAAATCCCACCTGAAAACCTCTATTTCTTGCTATATAATGTGTGAGTCTTGGTCTGATTCTTTAGAATTCAGTGAGAAACATCCAGCTGATGTCCATGGAGACAGAATCTGGCCCCATAATGCTCCCATATACTGTACTCTTTGCTGCTGTGTGCTGTACTAGCAGTACATTTGACACTGTGGTTTTTTTTTCTTCCTTTAAACAGCTTCAACGAGTTAATAGTTTTGTTTTCATATCACTGCTGTAGGACAAATATTTCTGGTAAAAAAAATCTCAGTTGTAGGATGTTAATAAAGTTACAGTTGCTAAATAGAAGATTTATATTTACATGATAAAAATAATTGAGAGTTGTAGGAAAGATAGCTTTTGAAAAGAAGAAGTAAGCAATTAATTGTGTAATATAATATTTTCTGAAGAATCAGTACAGTAGCCAGAAGGCTACTTGGAGAAAGACACAGAAACATAGCCACAGCCATAACAAAAGATCCTTTTGCAAGAATGGGGAGTCCACAAGGACTCAATCAAATAATTAATTGAGACACTATTGCCTTTTTTTTTCCTTTTTTAATACATACCTACATTTACATAACAAATGCAAACATAGCTGTCTGGAGAATCAGATGTGGCAAGTACCTAATAGCTGCTTATTACAAAGCAGATATTGCTGATTTCTGAAGGGAAAACTGAATTAAGTTGATCTCAGTCTTATTGGATCTGCTATAAAAATTCCCAAGTTCTTTTTCATACAAGACAGAATCTGCTGATGGTGGTTTTCTCCAAAATCACATATCCCAGAGGATGCTCTCTTTCCCCCTTTCTGTTTATTTTCTTAAAAATACCACTAAGAACACAAGGGACTTGTAACACCAAAATGAAATGATTCCTCCGTAAACTAGTATAAGTAAAACCACCAGTGGGAGACCTTAAAAAGGTGAAATGTGTTAATGGTGTCATTACCACTTGGTCACCTATTGCCATGAGTGCTAAGGAAAGTGCATTTCTCAAACCCCAAGCTGCTGTTATAGCAACTTATCACCAGGTCTTGGCAGGACTCCTTGAGAGATCATGAAGTATATAATTTACAGTTTGCTCCTGGGAAGCATACTGATAAACCAAGCTAGAATAAAATGACTTCAAATGGGTGACATTCTTAAGCTTGAATTTCCTGGCTTCTGGCTGATTTAAATCAGATGTCATTTTATTTAAAATACTAATTTTGTGATAATTAATGAATTTTTAATGTACAATTGCCAAATTATACATGATTTATACCTGGGTTACTTTCTTTTTGTGTCCATTTCCTGTTTCCCTTTCCTGTTCCCTGTCTCTTCTCTCAGGAACCCAAAGCCATCAAACTTAAAGGGATTTGAGGTGTCACAGCAACTCCTTTAAATTAAGCAGGGATTTCATTAGGAACAGCAGATACAGAGCACTTCCGGAAATCTTGGAGGAAAGCAATGGTGCAAAATGTGGAAGAGCAGCTGATTGTAGAGCCAACATGATGGGTTTTGCCTCAGCACTTCTGGCTGCTCCTGGAGCATTGACAAACCTGAATTCAGAGCCTGTGGTCTGTGCCAAGACAAGCTTTCACTTCTGCTGGACTACCTGTCCAATTCGCTACCCTACAGTAGTTTTTTGCTGCCTATCTGCTTGTGCTGGCCCGGCAATGAGGGTTGGCCACAGTAAACCAGGCGTTTTGCTGCTGGGTTGTATGACGTGATAATTCCTGCTGCCTGCAGATCTGGAATTCTCATCCAGCTTTGTGCCTTTATTGCCCAGATCCTTCTCTCTATGAGGTTACTGATATTTTTGCGAAACAGTCAACCCCGAGAAGATAAAATGAATTCTTTATGTCTGAACAATGGAGATTCCTTGTATGTGTGCTGTATGTAGGGATTTAGAGACATGCTGTGTGCACTCAAGGGATTCCGTAAGTGTTGATCCATGAGCCCTGATAAATAAAGCCTAGTGTATATTTTAACTGAGTAAGTTACAAGGCTGTCCACTTGGCCCTTTGAAGAAAAAGCAAACGAAGATATTTTGTTTCCTGTATTTATGATCACAATATGACGCACCTAAATAATGCAGAAGTTTTTTTAAAAGAAGTACCTACAGTGTAATTATAATTAATGGCAATTATTTTTTAATTCCATGGTGAAACAGATGAGTGTGTAGACTTATCAGACTTAAAATTTGTCAGATTTATAACTGAATTATTTGTTACTGATTGTTACATTTCTTATGCATAATCATTGTTAGGCTCCACTTATGCTATTACAGCTGCTCTATTTGTGAGCTATATCATTTGCCATCATATAGTGTTTCTATCTGATACTATTTAGGTAAGTGGAGATATTTTCATTTTACAGTAAAATAAGATTATTTTTATTTTTTCTTATTCTGTGCTCCCAATTTTCCAACCTCATTTGTCTGTTTTAAGTGTTTGTGGCTTTCTATCTGCTTTCTATCTTCTATACTGCATGCATTTAGAGAAAGGAACTATCTTCTATGTTATCTGTCTGAAGCCAAGGTTAGATTGTCTCCATGAGTGGCTGTATCAATCATAAAGCTATAACAAGAGTCTTGTCTAACAGCTACATATAGCTTAGCTTTATATTAGGGGTAGGATGAGTCATGTTGTCTACATCTGTCTAGTTTCACCTTCTAATCTACAAGCTTTACAAGCATTACAGAGTTTTAAGCACCTAGCTGCTTAGCTTCCTAATTCTCCTTATGTAGTCAGCAGAGAGATGCATGCTCTTCCCAGAGCACAGTCCAGAGCATCTGCATTGGGCTTTACCTGGAACGGGCCCAAGCACTGCTCTGTACCTTGAGGAAAGAGTGATCACAGCATGAAAGGGGTGATTATGGGAATTGTGTTAAGGGCTGCTTTATTGCTGCTGGGTACCATCAAGTTACTTGAGCTGTAGCTGATCTTACCACATGAAATTTAAAGCAATGATTTGGAGAAAACTGCAGGCTAATAGATTTGTTACTTAGAATAAAACGGTGCATGAATGTAGGATAGTTAATTTAATTGGTATAGTCATTTTAGTTGCAATTAAATAAAATATTTCAATGGCACTTTATCTCCATTTTGCTTCCTAACACCATCAAAAATAAACACATAGTGTTTTAGCATTCAATGATTTCACTTCCTCACAGAACAAATCAGTATAATTAGAATATTATCTGGATGGATATTTTTAGTATCTGTATACAAATAGCATTTTTCTTCTGTAATACATGGCAATTGCATTTAGGCAAAATCTTGCTTCTTCAGTATGATACAGACTTAATAAAAAGTACATTGGAATTAATATTGTAATCAATTTAATTCCAATATCTAATTAATATTGCAATTCATGGTGTAGGAGATGAAGGAACTATCTAATATCATACACACAGTTCAATGTTGGCTAGTACCTACAAATCCTCATAAAACATTTTTAAAACCACTTAGTAATTTCTTCTTTTAAATTCCTAAGATCAATGTTAAAATATCCCTGAAATATTGTTATGAATTTGCTTTTTAGTAGAGAAATTATCTCTGTATTATAGAATCGTCATTACATTTGACACTCTATTCTTTTTGAAGCAATTTGGCACTTCATTTTTTTTGAAGCAAATGTCCAGAAAGGAACAATGTCACCGAAAGGAAATTGCACTGTTTCAGTGCTCAGTCACCCTCAGAATTTGGTCCTATAGAGCTAGAAGATAATACTTAGATTACTAAATCATGTGCTGAAATGAGAGTGGTGACATATAACACCCTCTCCCTGAAAGTGATTTTTTATTTTTTAAGAGATATTTAAGGTTCATGCTTGACATTTTTCCTCTACAAGAAATTGGAGCATGTTTGGTTGATCCCCTTAGAATTGCATGTACTCCTAATTAAGAGTTAGAAAATTCTTAGTAAAACAAAATCTAACAGGAAAGCAAACATATTCAGTTTTACCTAGAAGCATGGTCATCAAAAATGTACTGCAAGCTGTGGTTCTGAGGGCTTCCTATTTCTCATTTTCTCCAACAATTGTTAGTTTTGGTCATGGTTCCAAGGCAAAGATCATGAATCATATCCTCAATAATTATGATTACAAACATTTCTCTAAAAGCTCTACGTCAGGCCAAACAAGCCTGGGTAAACCACAATCCCAATGTATTATTTCTCAGGTGTACAAGATAATACTGGCTGTGTGTGGATACTAAAAACCTAGCAGAGAGATTTTCTAGCTTTCTACAGCTGCCTGTGTAAGTCTCCTTTCTCACGCAAACTAGCTGGGAAATGGTTTGAGAATTCGTAAACTATTTCACAGGTACAGGCTGTTTGTGTCTTTGTTTTCCACACTGGGAAAAATATTTTGGAAATGGGTGTTATACCGTTCAGCCAATCACTCTGAGAGGTGGATGGTCAAGCACCCAATGATGCTCTGCCACTCTTGCCAACAAAACTATATAAGCTGATTTATATAATTAAATATAGCCACATTTGGCCATTGAACCCGAACCTGGACTTGCGTCATTTTTCGCCGTTCTTGGTACAACAGCGACAGTTGTGAAGCATTGTGTTGTGAAGCCATATTTTTATGAACACTTTCTTCAAACATATGCTGCTAATTGAAGCTATGTAATGATGTAATATATTGAAATAATTTTTATTATCTTCAGCCTTTAAACATTCTTATGCTGGTCTGATTAATTGTCTTTTCTTTTGCTCCCTTTAGCTAAGTAGCCCTGCAGGAGGCAAGGGGGACTAATCTGACCAAATATAAACTCCTTTTGGTCAATAAGGAAAACAGGTCTTTTTAGTGCACAATTAATTTCATTGTTAAGTGACTATTTAAAATGACACAAATTAATCTCACCCTGGAAGTGCTCATTTTTGGTGTGGATTATGGAGAAACCCTGATACAGGAACCAACATTGCAGATGTCTAATGTGGGGTTTGGTTTAAGATACCTAAATCTGGATATCTGTAGATATCTAACTGAAAGCTTGATATCTAGGTGCTGTTATAGTTAGTGAAGTCTGGGTAAGGATTCAGTGTGGATGTCTGTTTTAGGGTGAACTGGATTAGTTCTTGAGGTTCAGTTCTCTGTACTGATCAGCTCTCCATTTCCTATAAAAGGCACTCCAGGTATATAGTGAACATATAAACACCTATGAATTAACACCTAATTTCAGTGCCTTAAGCTACAAGTTGAGTCCAAATACTCCTGTCTTTCACTCATTTCATTTCACTTATACATTTAAAAGGTTTTTCGTGAACTAGTCAAGTAATCTTAAACTCAGTTCTGTCTAGTTCATCTTTTCTTCAACACTGAATATCCTTTTTGCTTTGGTTGTCTATAATAGTATCTCCATATCTTTAGCATTTTTGGATTTATTTCATCCTCTCACAAGCACTGTTTATCACCACTATATAGCAATATTCACCATTGCCAGAAAATTGCTTGCATTACTGATAAAATTCCCTAAAACATCTCTCACATTACCATATTGCATGGTGGGCAGGACCTTATTCTCTCCTTCTCACACCTACACAAAGCTCATTTACAGGGCATGTTGATACATTTCAGACGGCAATATACTGACAACATTCTAAATTAAATTAAACTATAGCACATATCACTTTTTTATTTTTTATTTATAAAAACCAAACAAACACGAGAAGAGAAAAACAGAAAATAGATGAACATTTAGAAAAATCACTACTAACTTTTACATCTAGATTTATTATTGGATCTCTGATCATTTGAACTATTTCAGTGTTTCCCTTTTCTTGTTTCTGCAACCTTACTCCAGTAGTTTTCATATTTCTTTGCTCCTTTAAAAAATAATCTTTTCACAGCTTCTGTGGTCTTCAATAACTATTCCATATTGCCCTATGCCTATTCCTCCTTTCATTCAAACACTTAAATGAGTCACACCTTTTTTCATGCTTTACAGTCTCACCTCTCCTACTAGTTCCAATTATGTCTCAATGTAATTTTTTTTATTTAATTCTAAAATACAGAGTCCCATTCTGTGAACACTTGCTGGATGGCTATAAGTCTGTTGACTTCAGTCAGAGTTTATAAAGTAAGACGTTCAGACCTTCCAAGACTTTTAAATGAAAACTGTAGGTATGCCAAGTTAAATTGTGCTGTATTTTACATTCTTTCCCATTCACTATTAACCAAGGAGCAGTTAAGTTACCATGAACTCCTTTGATATAGAAAATCATACATTTCTTTTCTGCTTCTGGTGTTGACAATATGCAATAAGCTGCAAGCTTTAGGTATATGAGCATGAGTGAAAATAAATACCTATTAGAAGCAGTCAAGAGTAAGGCACGTGGCCATCTATCCTACTGGAAGTGTTTAAAATTTACATTAAAAAACCCCCATGTAAATGGTTTTTTTCACTGTTAATGAAAAATGGCAGTAAAGAAAACAAATATTGAATGGCTAGTTTATTTCCTTAATTTTAATAAGAACTCTTTAATTTTGAAATTTCAAGAATCAGTCTAGTAGCAAGTGTCAGAGTAAATAAATACTTTCTGTACTGATCTGTGCCACTTACACGGCTGTATAAGGATGCCTTCTGTCTTCAGCATGTGCATTAACACTTCCGCCCCCAGACAGGACATCCAAGCTCACTTCACGAGAAAAGTCCTTTATTTTTCTTTCATTGGGTGGGGAGTAATGGCCCAAGAAGGGATTTTACTTATGTGTTTGTTCTGGTTGCCCAGGAAATGTGCTCTAAAGCAGGGTAGCACCTTGGGAGTCACTGGCATTAGGACAGATTATGTCAGCTGAGAAACCAGAGTTGAAATAAATTGAGAAACTTGATTATAACTGTGCCATTGTATATCTGGAAAAGTATTAGAAGTCCTTCCATGTATTATTGTGACCACATGTAGATATGATTTTTAATGCCTTAAACCTCCTTAATCAAGATCTTAGTTTTAAAAATTGTTATTAAACATCTTTGCCCAAAGTATTTTTATATTTGATATACCACAAGTGTCACCTACATTTCAGCAAATATGCACAGTGATTAAAGGGTATAATCTCTCAAGAGAGGTTTATAATCATTTTAATTAGCCTGGACTTAATAAAAAGACTTAAGGGATTTAATAAAAGGGCATTAAGAGATTGCCAAAGGGTTAAATATATATATTTTTATAAGAAAAATTGTAAAGCTTCTGTGGCTTTGAGGTGGGAAGGTGGGAAGACTTAGTGGGAAAAGAGGAGGAGGTGAGCAAAAGTCAAGATGAGGATTAGTGTCAATTAAACTTCCCTTTGAACCTCCTAACTTGCATATGCAGAACCTGACACAGCTGAAAATATTTGCAATTTCCTGGGCCACACAGACCAGAGAGGTTGCTGTACACCTCACTGACCTACAGGAAACTGCAAGGGAGTGAAAGAAAGGTATAAACCCAGCCAGTTTCTTCTAGCTCAGTGCTAAGACATTTTAGCTCTAGTCCAGGGGAGAAGATTTGAGTGAATGAGGGAATTTTGAGAGTCAGTATATTAATTTCTCAGGCCCCAAATATTTTATTTGGTTTTGATCTACCTTAGATCAAAACTAAACAAATTCTCTGCCCTTATCCGTGTCCTCTGCTCTTAAGTTTCAGGTTAGCATAGAATTCAGTGGTTTTCTACTCTTCCAGGATATAATAACAGTAAAAAGATACGAGAAGATGAAAGCAAACCAACAATCTCCAGACAGGAAATTCTATACCTCTTACAAAACAAGGCAAAATCCAACATGCAAACACCTAGAACATTGCCTCACTTCACCTTTATGCTGAATTAAACCTCAAGCCTTTTCCAGAGAGATAAGGTGGAGATCTAAATGCAGATACCTGAACATAAACCAGCATGAGTTCTCTTGAAGGTTTTGTTGGCTGGAAATAAAATGAGTTGCTTAGATTTTCCAGTTGAGGTTAGCACACATTTCTAATGTGTTTTCCATTTCCTAACACTACAGTCTTTCAATGCTGGGATAAATCTTTTCTCCTGGTTGTGGGCATTCCTGTAAGCCTCAGGGACAGACATTCTGCACAAGGAAGCACAGAGGAGTGCCTTGGGGTTTATAAAGCCTGTTTTCCTCTGTTTAGTATTCTGGATAGGAACAGACTTCTTGAACAATTTCATACGACTATGTAGAGAATCCACATCTAGTAATGCTTTTCACTTCCCTCTGTCCCCAGAGACTACACCTCTCATGTGCGGAGAGACCTGCTGTTGGCGTCAGCGTTCAGAAATGAAGATTAAAACACAAGAATGCAAGAGAAGCAAATTTGTGCCCACCTTTATCAATGAAAATACCACTAAAGATTCAGATAAATGTGGCAATGTAATATTATTTAAAAAAAACCCAATGCCAGCATCTGTTCATATATACCTGTGCACATCTCTGCTTTCTTACTTCTCACCTCTTTATTTGTGAGTGAAAGCTACAGACATTTGGCCAGAGGCACTCAGCTCCTCCTATGTTCTGTAAAATGCATGGGGATGTTCTTTAAGTCTACACTAAACAAGTTATAAGTTTGAGAAAGACATTTTCTCCAGCATGAAGGCATGAGGAGAGCTGAAAAAATATGTATGTTTAGCTCATGCTCTGTTCATTGATCGAAGCATAATTGTTTCCTCACTTTTTTGAGATGTGCTAAAAATGCAAAGCAATAGCCATTTAAAAATATTTTTGGCAAGCAGTGACTTGAGATGGCAAAAAAAATGGAAAAGCAGAAAAACTTGTATATTTTAGATAACTGGTATGCTTAACCAGTTCTTGTAGCAGAAATTATATAAAATGGAATTTTGAGAATTTTGAGCAGGTCCATGCAACCACAGTAGCTTTGTTCTGAATTCCATGCGGCTGTAATTCAAAAAAACACTACCAAGCAAAACATATGTATTATTCTGTTAATGAATGAAACCTAGAGGGTTTTAATGCTTCTGTGGAAAGAAATTGATTCACTGCAGACTAATTCAAGACATTGTTTCAGAAACAAACACACAAACAAATTCCTAGGCATCTAACCTGCAAAACAAAGTAGTTTGTTTGTTTGCTTGTTTGCTTACTTGTTTTTAATGCTGGGAGCTTCTCATAAGTAGTAAAGCCAGCTTTTGATTTTTCTTTTTCTTTGGCTAAGAGTTAAGAGCCTTTACAGTGGAAATACAACATATGAATTGTAAACCTTCTGAGGAAGGAACTGTGCTTTCCTTTATTGTGGACACCAGTCAGCTCTACTGAGTTTCCGTGTGTCAGAAAAGGTCCTCCAGGTGTGTCTGAATTGAAAAAACATGTTAAAATTTCAGTCATATCTATACATGGACAGGTTAAAGCAGTGGGGGTCTTATGCACTTGTAAGCATTGCATATTGGCTATCTCCAGGCCCCTTGTCTGTCTTGGTTGCTGGCCAAGGATGGGGCTGTGGCACAGCCAGTGCCCATCTGACTGTTGGCTGGTGTGGTTCCACCCTCCCTGGCAGTCAGGAGTCAGGTTGGTTTAAACTGATGTGCAACCACATCTTAAATTATCTAACCTGGGTTAGGTAACTGAGGTCGAGAACACACCTTCCTTTATGGTGTGTTTCAGCATGACTTTCATGTTGGTTTTATGTTTCCCACTAAAACAGAGATTGGTATGGAAAGTGAATGTACTCAGAGGAACACTACTGAGTTCCACCAGAGATTTAGCCTTTGGCTACAACAGGCACAGACCTAAATCCTGAGAAAATTCCATATACTCCCTGTGACTCATTTCTGCATACCTTGCCCAGGCAAAGCTTCCACTTAATAGGATATTTTTAAAAAGGGCCAGACTAGCAGTTACACAGGATATAGCTGTCAGATTGTCAGATCAAGAAAAGTCAGTTGGCTTTGGAGGGGAGTCAGGGGGTACTACACAGTGTTTTCATAGCATAGGCAGTGGAAAATGTCCCTTGTAATAGTATTAGGGTTTAAAAGAAAGGTGTGTAAAAATGCATGGGCCTTATTTTTAAGCTTTTTCATCATTCTTGTCCTGCTTTGTATAAAGCACTTAAGCCCATGTTGTATGTTAAATACCTAGGCAGTACTATGAACTTAAATTTCATTTCATTACATTTAAGCACATGCTTAAATGATTTACTGGACCAAGTCCAGAATGCTTGCTGAATCAAACTAAAATACAGCTATGTCTGTTCTTGCTCCCTAAACAAACACGTGCTAAATGAAATACAATAAAATAACATTCCCAGAGAAATCCTGTGCCACAGAAAGAACTGCTGCATTGTTGTGCCAGTAATTTGCCGAATGTTCAGTATCTGCACTGTTCATACAAGTGTAATGCAGCAGTAATTAGGTAAACATTGCAATTTTATCCTCATGTCATACTGGGCATAGTTTTGTAGAGGAAGAAAGTAAAACATGAAAGAAAAAAAGTAAGAAAACAAAAGCTGGAAATGTAATTCCAAATTGCTTGAGTCAAGCTCATGAATGATATTGCAGTCTTGACAGCAGCAGTAGCACTTCCCTCAGTGCATGATGTGCAATCCAGGACATGCAAAGCAAGACTCAGCTCACAGAGATACAGATGCTTCATCAAGTCTAGTGAGTTAATGTCCATTTCTAGCATAAACTGTAAAATGAGAACAATGCTTGTTATTAGACACTACAAGGGAAATGTGTTGATTTTTTCAAACATGCTGAAAAAATCCTGTTTCCTATTCTAAGTAGAACCTAGTGAGTATATTTGGGTTTTATTGTGCTTTGTTACTGGAGCATTACATGTAAAATATTGACAAATGAACTAAGGTAAGAGAGTAGAAAGACAGTAAAAGAAGGAATAACAATTTGACAATAACAAAAATAATAGCAAGTACTTGTGAACCGACCGATGGAACAGCAAGAATATTTTCTACTTTACTGGACTGTGAATCAGGACCTAAATTGCAGTTTCTTTGGAGAAGGCAGTTTTATTATTTTTCTGCATTTTATTTTGGGCAATGCAATGCAAGATTTACCAAAATGTTTTATGTGTACATGACCCCACCCAAGCAGAGCAACATTTTTAGGGCCTTTCACATTAGGCTGTAGTAAATCTGTGATGTTCCACTGTCTGCATGGGAGTCATAAGTATTTTTCCATGGATAAGCTTCCTTGGTATTTTGGACTGCCAAGTGCTCCACATGTTCTGCTCCCTGCTGTGCTGAGGCGGACAGGTAAAGTAGAAGGACCAAATGACTTGTACAGAGCTATTGAAGAATAAGATATCATGGCTTCAAAGTAGAACTTTTTTGTTCCCAATCCTGTGCCCAAACTTCCCCTTCTCCTATGTTGCTTTCTTCCACAATTTTCTTTGAAAGAAACAAAATAGCTTTAAAAACCTTCTTCAGACTATGACCCATCCTGAATTTTCTGCACTACATTTGCGCGTTTTCCAGTAGTCTCTTGAGTTGGTCAGCAGAGATGTGAAGCCCAAATGTATTTCCATGGACTCAGCCCTGGATACAACAGTCTTCTTGTGTAGGTGCAAAGAGCATGATTGGGCCTTGACAGAAAGGTCGGGTTTATACACTTTCAGAAATGCAAGATTTTTTTGGTTTACTTTGAACTTCTTAAACCCATTTCTTTTTTCTTTCTTTTGGTATTGTTGTTATTGTACTATAAATAATTAGACCTGCAGAAATTAAGAATGTAATTAGAAAAATTAAACAGGAAAGGCCAACTGAGCCTGTCCCAGTTCCCGCCAAAGCCCTATTGATCTAGCCTTTGGATCTGCCAGATTACGTATGGGCTAGCAAGGGAAAGAGGCCCAGGACACTGGTGGTGGCAGTGGCCTGTAACTGTCCCCACAGTTACATGGCCAGAATGTATCCTGGCAGAATTTTGATGGTGACCACTGTCTCCAGTGGTCTGGGACAGCTGGAGGTTAGCATGGGATGGAGAGCACTCCCAGTAAGGAGGCTGGATGTGGCCACCCGGTGCTGGAAGGTAAGGAGCTGTGGCTGCACCACAGCTGTGCATAACCACACGTGAAGCACCACGGCAGGCTAGTTTTGGACTTACACCCAGAGACAGCCCACTGAAACCACTGTAATAAATTTTACCAATAATTTTTCATGCCCTAATGGACAAAGGGTCTTTCAATTTCAGTCTTTAAGATACTTTTACAGCAACCAGACCCATTCAAATTTAGAAGTCCTCTAACAGAGCTTTTATTTTTACTACAAGTAACTTAATTAATTGCAGCTCATACTCATATGTGGTGCCAAGAAGAGTTTTTCCAAGGTCAAAGGATGTCTCCTGCTGTCCTGGCATTTGGACATTTACTGGTTCCAACTGACATACAGAGGCAGGTATGAAATCTAGCCTCCAGTTTTGCCTTTCAGCTTTGTCCCTTGCCCCTGCACTGCTCTGGAACTGTCTTCCTCATTCCTTTTGGTTCTTCTATGCAAAGGGAATGCAGGCAGACAAAGCTGTAACAGCTTACCTGCTTCCTTTGCTTTTCTTAGAATTAGGTCTCGGATGCAAAATGCACATATAGGAAATGAATTACTTGCTCAATTGAAAGATTCCATGTGGTGACGTGGTATGTGTATGGTATCTCTTAATTAGAACCTCTTTCTGCACACAGTGAACTTTATTCAGTTCAGAACATTCCAAAGAGCATCACTACATTTTATATATCATGATCATAATAAATATTCATTGCACATATATTATATCAAACTCAAAAGCTCTGGCTCTCATTTGGATCTCCATAGGACCACATATGACATATTACTAATAGAGATGACATACCTGGCATATGGACATATTTTTCTTAATTACTTCCCCCCATGCTTTAGGGTAAGGTAATGTCATTTTGTATACACACATACACACACTCCTGCAGAAAAGGGGTAGAGAATTCCATATGGTCCTTTATCATCAGACAAGGACATTTGTACTTTATGACACACAATTCCTTTAGAGACACTTGGTAAGTCAATATAACTATACAAGGACACAGATTTCTGCTGGAGAACCAATTCCCAAGAGGTTTTGAGGAAAGCATGAATGTTTCTTGGTCGTACAATAAGAATCCATTGCTCCTAAAAGTTGTGAGATATTCCACAGAGATCTTGTACAAGAAGAGACATTGGTCCCAAAGGCATAATTTTGCATGAAGCAAGGGCTCTGTTGTAAGAATCAGTGTTTTCTGAAAATTCTGTAGCTGACAGGGGCAGAAGACATGACTATATTCCAAGGAAGTGCTGCTTTTCCCTATAAAGTTTCCCTGAAGTCCGGACTTGCTGTCTGAATAGCAAGTGGAGTTTGTCACCAGGGTGAAATGACGCAGGAACATATTTCAGCTTGGTGGGAAAATGCTTCAGTAAATTAGTGTTGGACTTAATAGGAGAGGATGGGGTTTTTTATTTGCGTATAGAGACTGCTGCTGTATTTTTCCAAGTTTATGACTGTGTCCACTCCACTTATAAAGATTTCCTTGTTTGTGCACAGCTGCAGAGGTCTTACAAGTGGGAGAAATTCTTTCAGCTGAAGTGCATGTGAGAGAGGCTGCCTTTGCTTTCCCCAGGTAAGCAACAGCAAGACAGGTCAGTTACCTGTCAAGAGGGTTTTGAGGTGTGTTAAAGCCGCACCTTTATTTTTGGTAGCCTGTGAGGAGAATGGTTACATTTGAAAGCAGAATCAAGCTGTGGAGTGGACATTTGGTGTAAAACTGAGAGGACTGCCCCCAGATGGGGATGGAACTCCCTCCATCTCCCAGAGTGATGAGGTGCAAACAGAAGTCTAATCTCTGACACGCAGACCCAGGGAAGTGTTGGAAGCACCATCTCTGGAAGTGTTCAAAAAACATGTGGCACTTGGGGACGTGGTTTAGTGGTTGAACACAGTGATGCTGGGTCAACAGTTGGATTTGATGCTCTTAGAGATCTTCTCCAACCATAATGATTCTATGGTTCTATGATGATGGAGGTCTAAAATTGTGGTAGGAGAGACTCATTTACATCCAGCTCCCGTTTTTTTAACACAAACCTTTACTGTCAAACCTGCCCCTCCACCTGTGGAGGCAGGACCAAAATGGAGCCCGGACACCTGGATGGCGAGAGGGGGGACGGTGCCTGGACGGGTGCTGTAAGATATAACACGCTTTTTTGTGCCTTTTTGTGTATTTTAGGGTGTACACTTTTTGTGGGGGGAGGTGAGGGGGCGGGCAGTGAGCACCGCAGACCCCCGCTGCAGGCCGGCCGCCGGCTGCATTTCCAGCCCATTGTGGCGCCGTTGCCGCGGCGACGGGAGCAGCTGCCGAAGGCCTTGGCTGCGGCCCCGGGCAGCGCCCGCCCCGCCCGTGGCACGGCCGCGGCTGCGGGCCGTGTTTGCCAACACCGGGCACACGGCCCCGGCCCGGAGCCTGCCCGGGGCCTGCCCGGAGTCCGCCCGGGGCCTGCCCGGGGCCGGCCGGTGCATCCAGGGACACTCCCCGCGGGAAGCCGCTCGCACACGCGTGCCCATGGACACGCCGAGAGACTCTTGCCTTCAGCGCTGCTGGCACCCGGGGCTCCCCCGGATGGGTCCCGCTGTCAGCGGGGGCAGTGGGGCTGTCAGCAGGGGCAGGGGGGCCGGCAGTCCCGCTGCCGCCACAGTGTTTAATGCGCGCTTTCCCTGGCAGGTTGTTTCTCTCGCAAATTTACGGCAGGAGATTTGCTGCTGGGGCTGACCTTTCTTCCTCCGGCCGGTAATGAATGTTGCTATTTAAACGCTCTGCCTCCACAGCCCCTGTGCTTCAGGGTTTCAAAGAGTAGCAGAGTACCCAGGGGAAGCCCTTTGTTGCCTGGCTGTGAAACCTGAATATGGGCTCTCCTCTTGGAAGCTTGAAAGGCAGAATATAACAGCTGACAATAGATTTATAGAGTGTAACTTTGCCAAGTTACAAAATCACGTCACGGAGATAGAAAACATGGATCAGATCCTGGGCTGGTGTAAATCAGTATAATGCCATGGAGCAAAATGCAGGCCAGCATCCATCCAGCAAGAGCAAGGAGTGGACAAAATGTCAGAGAAGTTTCCTGATAGGCAGCATGTAATCACTTAATTAAAATACTCTAAATACAGGAATATTAGTGAAAATGCCTTGGAATTCTTAAATATACACAACTATTTTAGGATCAGTATGTTCCTTATTTTATATATACATACATATATCTCTATTTCTTCACAATTTGAATGGCCAGCTTCAGAAATATACAACCTTCTACTTTAAAATTGATATATTAACACCTAATTATCAGTACCACATCATGGAGCTAGTCCCTAGAAAGCCTACTTTTCAGAAATAGTATGTTGTAAGTGGGTCAAAAATATAAAATAAGGAATTATACAGTTAAATACATATCCTATTGAATTTCAGTCTTCGGTAATATGTCTCATGAAAAATTCATATTCATATTATTAATCCCATTTCTCTATTCCTAAACTGATAGTGAAGTAGAGTAAATTTTTTCTAACTAATCAGTTATACCAAGAAACATTCCAAGAAAGAATCAAAAGGTTGCACTAACATTTTTTAAAAGTTTTAAGATTCCAAGTAAAAAGTTATTAAACATTTCTGAATAATAATAGGAGATAGTTAGAAAACTGAAAACCTGGATTAATTCCCACTCTCTGTTCTGTATCCCCATTCTTCTCTCATTGCGGGGAAATGTGTATTGGTTTAGTTGTGGATGTGAATTTAAATGAATGTAGGGTCACTTGTTTATCACCTTAGTCTGGTGGTACACTCAGTACTATTCAGAGGCCAGACAGACCATTAGACAAGATCATACGCACTATTTCTAATACAAGTAGTTAATTAACATTTGCTTGATTACAACAAATTCAGTGTGCAGAAATACCTCAACAGGCTCCAAGTGCAGGAAGATTTCAATGTCACTATCAAGGCTGCATTATCCCACTAAAAATTCAAACCCAGTCTTTATTTTGTAATGGGGTAGAATAAAGTAATGTGTGTACATTTTGCAGATGGGGTCCTAAATACCTACAAGATAAATGACATCAGTTTTAGCAGAAGGTTGATTTTCTATGATTTCTCCTAAATCACACAGTAGTCATATAATCACTGAATTACTTAGGTCAGAAAGAACATTTAAGATCAATGAGACCAACCATTAACCCAGCACTGCCAAGTCCACCACTAGACCATGTCCCCATGTGCCACATCGACACCATATTTTAAATACATCAGGGATGGTGACTCAACCACTTCCCTGGGCTGCCTGTTCCAATGCTTGACAAGCCTTTCTTTCCTTGCAGAAATTTTCCCTAAACTTCCCCTGGAACATCTTGAGACTGTTTCCTTTTGTACTATTGCTTGTTACCTGGGAGAAGAAATTGACCCCCACCTGGCTACACCCTCCTTTCAGGTGGTTATAGAGTGTGAAAAGGTATCCCCTGAGCCTCCTTTTCTCCAGGCTGAAGACCCTCACCTCCCTCAGCTGCTCCTTGTAGGAACTGTGCTCCAGACCCTACACCAGCTCCATTGCCCTTCTCTGGACACACTCCAGCTCCTCAATGTCTTTCTTTTCATGGAGGGCCTAAAATTGAACACAGAATTTTAGGCTCAGCCTCACCAGTGGTGAGTACAGGGGAATGATCCCTTTCCCAATCCTGCTGGCCACACTATTTCTAATGGAAATAGTAAATTAAAATTTGCTTAACTACAGCAAATTCTCACTGTGCAGCCATATCCCAGCAGTGCACTGAGCAGCACAGGGCCGTGCTGGATAAGGATAGATCTAAACAGAAGAAAGCTTTTGAGGTGGATCTTTAGCATCATTTGGATTTGCATTTCCAGAGCTCCGGTGTATGTTTAGGCACTCAGAAGACAAAAACTGAAGCAAAAATAAAGCAAAAGAAAACAACTAGTTTCATGCCCAGAAGAGTTCATGGTCTTCTAAAATTTCAATTATTTTAACAGCAGAACTGTTGCTGGATGCAGGGGAGATGTTATCTGTCCAGTATCTTAAGAAATCTCTGCAATACTTCTAAGAAATGACACAGAAGAAAACAGACATTTTTAAGGAAATGAGGCCTTAGTCTGAAATTTTCTTGTTTTGCTTGCTTTTTGTTCTTTTGTTTAATAAACTTCGATCCCAGAAGAAGCTGAACAAATAGTGATGGACGTACATGTTAAAGGAGCAGCCTGGAAGCTCTCAATATAATGTGCATGCCAGGAATACTGTCAGGCCCCCATTGACAGAGTCTTTGATTCAGGGCATTTACAACCTAAATACTGGAGGACCTGTGTCATTTAGCAACTTGGAAGGATTGGTGTTGAACTGCTAATGTACAAGCAAATGAAGAAGCTGATAACATTTCAGTCAGGTGACAAAACTCAGAAAACATCTATCAAATCGAAAAAAAATAGAAAAGTATTGCTTGGCTGTTTTTTTCTCTTTTTTTTTTGTCAAGACCTCTGAATGCTCAGATTAAAAGTTTTAAGCAAAATAAAAGTGAAAAGTTATTTTATTTATATATTATATTTTAGTTTTTCTGTAGTTTTGGGGTTTTTAAAGTTGAACATTGACATTTTCAATAAAAATCTTTGTTTCAGTAAAAACAATTCCTATTTTCCTACTCATCTTGTGTGAATGTCACCAGCAGGCCTGAAACCTGCGTAGGTATTCATTAGCCAAATGTGAAACCAGGCTGGCTGCTGCTAACACACAGTGCCTCGAATTCTAGCATATTGCATATTGCTGTCCCTGTTTCTGATGCATGTTCTTGACATCTCAGCTAGCACAGTGCAACAGGAGATGTTCTGTCTGCCTTTGCCAGACCCCTTCTGATTTTGCTTTGCCACTGTCCCCTTATATTGCTTGTCCTCATCTCTCCTAGAGCAAAGCTTCTTGAAGAGCTGGAGGGGAAAGTAGCCTAAAGTTCCTTGTGAAGCAAAGAGGTTCATGGCCATGTATTGGGGTACCATGCACAGCCTTCCAACTTCTCTGTTGGCCATTTTATATCGATTTTCACATGGAATAAGATATGTTTGCAGTTGTATTTAGCATTGAATAAAAACAACTTTTATAATTCCACTGTACACCTTACTTCATTTTTCAAGGAAACCTTTAATTGTAGGATGAACTTGAGAAACTGCTACTAGAAAATACAATTTCTTCACCAGCTGAAATCTACACTTTCATTGTATTAGCAGTGATTTGTGATAAAAGAAGAAATCTGCATGTAGCACCTCTTAAAATCATCAAGAAATGGGATTTTGAAGTAAGAAACATTCATCTCATTGTTAGATTAAAATATGAAAACTCCGTTTCCTCTTCTTAATTACTTCCTTCTCATCCAAACCAAAATATTGAAGAAAACAAGCATTCATTTCAACATTGCTAATAAATGCCTCAAATTTTAATTTTCAAAGTTTCTAAGCTAAATGTAATTATATTTTTAAAATAAGAAAATAAGGCAAACACAAGTATATAAGAGCAGTTTTGATAAAAAAAATGAAAGATTTCATGTAACCCAAGACCAAATTTGGGAGGGAAGTGGATTCCCTTTTGTTTGTTCTGCCAGGAAAATGAACACACTCCACGCTATTCACAAGTTGGCCACTGTACAGAATCCATTTTACCCTTTTTCTACTTAGGATTTTGTGCTAGGACTGGTCTCTCCTCTAGGCACTTGGATTCCTCGTGAGTTCTATGAACTGTCTGAGTGACTTTGTGCAAGTGTCAATACTGGAGTGGGGTTTGATGCCAAATTTGCCATCCCCCTGCACTGCTTGTTTACATGAACTCCTTCAGTTCAGTTGTGGAACAATCCAGCTATCACTCCTGGCAGGCTGGTGGACTTCCATCAGTCTGAATCCCTTTTTCCTGCCCATATTTCTTGCTGTTTCTGGGACTGGCTGTGATTTGGTACTGACATGGTCACAGGGTTTTAGATATCTCTGTAAGAAAGGGTTCATAAAACTTCTATCCACTTTTTGAAGGGCTGTGCAGACCAGATGTAGACTGTGGGATTATGGGGCATGTTTCCATAGGCATGGTGGTTTTAATCTTCGATAATCTTAGATAAAAAGTGAAAAGGAGCAGTATGGGCTCTGACTTATTAAGAATACAAAATTTAAGTTGCTGGGTGGCCATTAGTCGTCGTGGTTGGAGTGGATCCTGGAAGAGTAAAGAAAACAGGATCCTTCCCTAGTCTGTTACCAGCCTACTCTCCCCTTCTTATGCCATTTGCCTAGCCAGGAGCCGGAGTTCCATAAGCAGTGTTCCCTGTTAAGGCTCAGAGCAGCAACTCTCTCTGGTTGCTACCATTAAAGTGGAAATCATGCCATGGTATCTTCATGGCTACTCTTAACTGTAGAAGATGGGTTGAAATTGTTCATGAAATATAATCAGGCTTCCTCCATTAGTTATCCTCCCAATATGCTTGAGGCTGGAGATCTCTGTGATAGAGGCTATTGAATACTCAATAACGTCTCAGCTAAGGCTGTCAAAGTATTACCATTCTGAATTAATTTCCGTGCTCATCCAAAGTCCATATGCAGAATTAGGAAAACTGCTTCCAAACTGGACTGATTTAACCATGAACTAATTGGATATTTAACTTGGTAAAGAAGGATGTGAAACATGTGTGGCTTCAGACACTAACTGGCGTTAGGATATAAAAAAATGCTACCAAAATGAAGTAAAAGAAACTTAGAACTATGAAACAGAGTGGTTCTGAGAAAAAAAAATAGCTTGATTTAAAAAAAAAATTATTAAATTAAATATTATTCCAAACAGAGACCAATATAATCTTTAAAACTGGATACATTGTATTCTTTGTGTTAATAGAAAGGAACCAGCACAGGGAAAAACTTTCATGGTAATTTGTGAAAAAATGTAGGTTAACTAACCTTGAAGCAGAACCTTTTAAAGCCTTCTCTTTAACACTGCTGCTTAGAGCAAACATTCCTTTCTGAAAAATAAAACAAAGCAAACACACAAACAAAAAAGACAAGAAAAAAAAGGCCGGAGATGGGTTCATAATATTTTTGTTTTGAATGGACCCCAGACCTGCATAACTACTTTTTAACAATATCAGAGTAAACAATTCGTACATTAAATAATTTCAATATGCATACGGAGCTAGAACAGTTGATCTAGTGCTGCTTAGAGGAGTTCAGCCATAAAGTGAACATTTTCAACAGTCATTAGAAAATAATTGCTGCAGTTCTTTTGTTCTATGCTAGAGAATAAACTGGAGAATAAAAATCCCCATTTTCTGTTTGTTTTGTTTTTTTTTTTTTCTTTTCTTCTCTCTGATAGGTATTTTGCATGTTGGGTATCAGCTTTAGTAGTGTAGGAAGAGTGCTGCTAGCCTCTCCAAAATTCTTTCATTGTAGATGCTGGATAGTGCTGCATAGTCATGTGGTAAAGTACCTTTGGGAAGCAGAGCGAGGCTACTGCAGGAGCAGAGCAGGCACAAGATGTGACCCCTGTTTCATACTGTTTCTGTGTCCTTGCTCTAGAAGGACTTAGCTGCAATGGGCTTTTCTCCCACACCTGCAGCAGCTCCAGGAGGCAAGCTGATGCAGCAGGATGGCAGCCAAAGAGGCTTTAGCTCCATGCATCTTCTCTGCTACCAGAGCAGCAAGACATATAGACATGAATATAGTCCAGTCTAGTCAGGCAGTTGTGGAACAGAGCTTGTTAGGCCTTGATGTGCCTTTTACGGTCACATTGCACAACCATTACTGAGATCTGGGTTTATGAAATTGAGTAACCTTGCTAATGGACCTTGTTAAAAGACTTGTGTAATTTCTATTCTATTCTATTCTATTCTATTCTATTCCATTCATGTCATCCTATCCTATCCTTTTTTACACGATGGCAATCAGTGGTGTCATTGCTTGTTTTACTGTAATATTTTTCCTTCACAAAACAAAAAGAGGCATATTCATTCCCTGCCCTCCCTCAAAATACCTCCTTGTGAAAAAGTGGAATGAATAGAAAAACTGTCCAAGGTAGTCTCCCCAAGACTGCAAGAACCCTGGACATGACTGAACTCACAAATTCATGCCATGAGAGACTTCAGATTTAGTCTTGATGCATGGATGAAGGTGTGTTTGATAAGAGCAACAACAATGAAAGTATGTATTATAACATGATCTAGTGTTATTTTTAATTTGGAAGGTAGTCAAACTGATTCTGTGAAGCCATTTCCTCTCTCCTTCCCTTTGCACTGCACTATTAAAACCACCAAATGTGGAGTATTATGCTGGTTTGGGGTAGATTTTTTCTTTTGTGTGGGGAATTTTTTTTGTGCTTCTAGAATAAAACTTCCTACAGAAACTTCTGAAGGACTAATTCTCCATTGAAGCCAAGCATTTGAAACCCTCTTGTAAGCCTAACAGGTGAACCAACGATTGTAAGCCCTGGGTCTTTTAAGAGAAGCTTCTTCTTCAGTGTTTGAGTCGCTGGTGAATAGCTCACTGCAGCTCTGTTTATATAGACATATGGTGAGAAGAACACTAATACAGTTGTCTGTGCACAACTGTAACAAACAATCTGCTTATTGTGTATTTTTTTAGGCAACACTTCATGCTGTCTAACAGGTGGCCCCAAGTTACAATAGGCACACTGTTGGGGTAGAACAAACCCCATTTACACAAGAGCCTTGACTGGAGATAGTGACTAAGACAGCCTGCAAAATCAACCTTAGGACATGATTGTTTAAAACACTGTAAACGCCACGAGCCTCCAGTGAATATGAGCCCTGCCTTTTACATCCTCCTGTTGCCCTCAATCTATCTCAAGGCCAGTAAATTCCTCCCAATGAATGAATGTCAAGCAACATTTAAAAATCTCTCACATACTATAAATCTCAAGTTTATGGTTATAATGCAGCATTATTTCTGTAAAAATTGAAGTTATTTTCATTTTAACTTGTATTGCAGGTTTTCAGTTTGTTAGGAACATGGTTTCATGTTTTTAAATGTTATACACTACACCTGTTTCAGAGCATATTGAGGCACAAGGTTTGTCCATGTTGACTGCAGAGAGGATAAGGCAAATAATTCAGCTTTTTCTCTAAAGATATACTTCTACTACATTTCTCATTTCATTCTCTTTTCTGATCTTTTCCTCAGAAATTTCCTCCCCATTCACTGTTTCTGGTTGCTAAAATTTTCCTTTTTGGAAAATTTCCTTTTGCAGTCCTGGAACATTATAATTTCAGTAGTTCTGCAGGAATTTGATGTTTATGATTGTGGTTTGTCTTCTTTTTTAAATATATTATTTTTATTTAAATTTTTTATTCTGTAGAATTCCCCTGGTGAAGAGGCAGTTTGCCAGGACAGGATTTCTTTGAAATTTCTTTAGCTCTGTTTTTGACACAATACTCGATTCAGCTCTCATTGATTTTATAGAAGTGGCTCAAGTCCCATGTGAAAATCATGAATGGAAGTGGGATGGTAAATGGATAGTCCTATCAACCCTGTAAAGCTGGCACAAATGATCACATCTGCATAGTAAAGTGGGCAGTAATTTATGTAACATGCAGAAAGTACCAATATTCCCAGACTTTGCCATATGTCTGTGAACCTCGGTTATATGTATATTCCAAGAAAATCTTCTTGGGTGTCCTGGAAGCCCTAGATGAGACATAGGCACCCCTAGAAGGGAATTCACCTCTTACCAAGGCATGCCATTTCTCCTTTGACAAAAAGGAGTTGCAGGTTGATTAATGCCTAACTTCTAGTGGTTGCAGTAAGATGAGACCAATGCCACCCATTTCAACAGAATGTCTGAAAATAATATTTCTTTTTTGGCCAGTGGGACCAGTAAAGGTAAAGTAAAGGGATCATTCCCCTGTACTTGCCACTCGTGAGACTTCACCTGAAATCTTGTGTTGAATTTTGAGCCCCTCAGTACAAAAAGGACATTGAGGGGCTGGAACGTGTCCAGAGAAAGGCAGTGGAGCTGGGGAAGGGTCTGGAGTACAACTCCTGTGAGGAGCAGCTGAGGGAGCTGGGGCTTGTTTAGCCTGGAGAAAAGGAGGCTTGGGGGGGACCTCATTGCTCTCTACAACTGCCTGAAAGGAGGCTGTAGCCAGGTGGGGTTCAGGCTCTTCTCCCTAGTAGAAAGTGACAGGACAAGAAGAAACAGCCTCAGCATGTGTCAGGGGAGATTTAGATTGGATATTAAGAAAAAATTATTAATGGAAAGGGTTGTCAAGCATTGGGATGGGCTGCCCAGGGGAGTGGTTGGCACTATCCCGGGATTTATTTAAGAGATGTGTAGCTGTGGCACTTGGGGACATGGTTTAGTGGTGGACTTGGCAGTGGTAGGTTAATGGTTGGACCTGATGATCTTAAAACTCCTTTCCCCCCTAAGCGATTCTATAAGCACATTTATAAGATGATGTCTTCCCTCAAGAAGTGTTTTCCTTCAGTTCTGCAAGGTGCTGTTTGCTGTCTGAGTTCCTTGAGTTCAGCAAGACTTGACCATACTGACTTTCATGACTTTTTCATTAAAGGAATGAAGCACCTTGATAACCTGGATCAAAAATTATTCAATCAAGATTTGGGTGTGTTTCACCCTTCTGGTGAGATACTGGCTTTCATCTTATGATGATCAGTTTCAAAGGTTACTTGCTGTAAGTGTTCCCATTATTTTTTTTTCCTTCAGCTTTTTCCTCCCACACCCATCCCTTTTGCAAAATGTGGGAGAATTTTGATGCACACCCATGTTTTCTCATCAGACAATATCTGGATGGGATTACATAAAGCCTGAACCAAACCTCACAAAGTCACTGGAAAAATTCCAGTGGTTTCAGTGGTATTTGAGTGAAGCAGCTACTACACTAATTCATGAGGATACCTTCCTTAATTTAAAAGAAGAGTCACCTTAGGCATCCTGTCTGGAGCACTTCAAATAATTTGCTGGGAAAGTCTGAAGTAACCTAACTCTATTGAATAGTGTTGTACACATGCACATCTTGCAGAGTTAGGGCACAGGACAAGCTAAAACTTCATTAATGATCAGGTTTTGAACTCTTACAGACTATAAGTAATTTAACAATAGAATTCTGTAGTCAAACCCAAGGGACAAGACTTCATTTGCCTTCTTATACTGACTCAGTTTTTTGAGATATTCACCCTAAAGGGTGTCTGAGATGGTGGATTGAAATGGAAAAAGAAACCATAAAAAGGAATATTCTCACATTAAGTGTTTGTGTTTGTATGCTTGAGTGCTTGGACGACTGAAAAAGTGCATTTCCTAGAACCTGGGCAGGCTTTCTAAACACCACTATGGTTGCATGGAGTAAGATCTAAAGTCCATCAAATCCAGGATCCTATCTTTAGCAATGGCCAATTTCAGATAAAGATATAAAGAGACACTGTCCAAATATGATGTCTTTTTCCAGCCTCTAGCAGGTTGAGATTGTCTTCTAAGTCTGAAATTAAATGGCCCTGCAATAGATATGTAGGTAGATAGATAGGTATGGCTATATTGAGTTATCTAAAACAGTTATATTCAGATCTTTCTGGTTAGCACTGATCTCTAATGCATAAAATATTATTCTTTGATTTCCTTACATCATGGAAGAGAACAAAATAAATGCATGTAAAGATCAATCCTTATTCCATTCTTGTTGGTTATATCTATTCTAGTGAACTAACAGATGCCAAACCCATTACTGAACCTCAATAATTTATTCTGACAAACATTCCCTGTCAAACTTCGATAAAGACAAATCAACAGTCAACTCCCAGGCAAAGTTCAGGAGTCTGAACAGGCCAGGGACCACTCCCAAAACATATTGGATGTGGCTATCACATTCTGGAAATTCAAAAAGTTTAATGGCATAGTCCTGACCAGACCACACCAGTTGGCCTCAGGGCCAAGGAGTGAGCCTTGCCAAGGTTTAATTTATCAGTAGGGATGTTCCCAGTCATTTCCTGCATCAGCATGTGCTGTAATCTGAGTTTGCATGATCTGAAAAAATGTTTCCTTGGCTTCAGAGTATAAATATTAGAAGAATCACAACTGAGGTTTTTGAGTGTTTTTATTTGTCCTGGTGCCATTATAACTTTTTTTCCTTCCTAGGAACAGTAAAAATACAATCATGGCAAAAAGATGAGGCATTTATTTAGGACAGTTTATATAAATTTTCATATTTTCAGTTAACAAAAAAAAGGTACTTTCCTTTATAATGGTCTACTTAATGTGATCTAATAATCTAGGTGCAACAGTAGCTTTTACACAGATTTTTTTGTTTTGCTGTGATAAACCTCAATCTAGCATTTAAAAACTAGTTTCTCTAATACCAGCAACTTCCAACTATTAAATGATAAAAATAAATGTGCTTTTCAGTATGGCCTTGTGCATTTCAGTATAGGGGCAAGACTGCAAAGCTGGCAGATCTCCACAGGTGACACTTCCAGCCTTTGCCTTTGCACAGGAAAGAGTGTTTAGCTCAGGTGCCTCTACAACCTGGTACACAAAGGAGGTGATCAGGGAGAAAGCAGAGCCTTTGGATGGGTCAGTGTGGGACATCAAACATTGTGTACTCTTAGAAATGGTAATTTTAATGAGTGCCATGTGATTTTGGTACCTTGCAAAATGATACTTTTCCTTCTGTATTTACAAGTTACAAACCCCATGGGTTCATCAGCTAATCAAAGAGGAGGATGCAATCATGCAGCAGAATTGGAGGCATCTTGTGAAAAGATACCAAAGTGATGTCAACCAAGATATTGAACAGTTTCCCAAGAGAACTAGCAGGATTTCCGTTTCTGTATCATTGGATAAACAAAAATTTGAAGTCAAAGTGACATTTTAGTACTCACTGAATGCCTTTGAGATTGCTCTTAATTTGCACCTTAATTGAACTTACCGTTTAAATGTTTGGTAAACGCAAGTAAGTGCCAAGGTGCCCTGTTATCTGGAGAGAAGCAGATGCCTTTCGAGCCTTTCAAAGGAGAATGTCTGCCTGCTTTGTAGTAACTTCTAGAGCATCACACTCAGATAACCATGGTGAGCACTGGTCCTTAGTGAATACAGTTCTGTACTCTGTAAAATCACTTCAACCTCTTACCACTGAAAAGAAAATAAATGGAAACAGAAATAAAACTCTTCTTCCTTTCAGCCCTGCTGTAATTTCTGACAGCTGCATAAGGCAGCTGTTATTGGGAGGAAGAATTAATGCTAAACTCAGAAAGTTCAGATGGTGTAAGCTCAATGTCTCTGCCGTATGTTTGAGGAAGAATGATGCACCTGAGGCACTTCTGAGTGCGGACATCTGCTTTACAGTATGTTACATTCATAATAGCTCAGTCTAGCAGGGGTCACAAGCGCCTCAATTTCTGCTAGAGCCTAGGGCTGTCATTTGTAAAGTTCTTCAACTAAATTTCTTTTAAATGTGACACCAGAAGGCCTTTTATAAACATATGTGTGTGTCTGTATGTGTATGCATATATATACATATCTACATGTATGTATGCTTACTTAGTCTTCTATTTACTAGTTCTAAGATAGAAGCAAAATAACTTTTATTCCAAAAGAATAATTATAAGTCATTCTATGAGTTAAGGAAAGTCAGTGTCAGCAGTTACTGCCTGTCTGCCCTGGAGGGGATTCTCTGTCTTTAAGAATGAACTGAGCTGCAATAAAGCCAGCACTTGCTTTCTGCAGGATGGATAGTTTCCTTTTATAGGTTTACACTAGCACCTCATGTCCTTAAAATAAATTTTGCATTTTAAAATAAATGCTTTAATTTAGCTTCTGGAAAAAGTTTTATTGCCTGTACATGGGAAATCAATTTTTCAGGTTCTGTACAATATATCGCTCTCTAGCAGGAAGGCTGAATCTAGGTATCTCTCCTTTTTTAGTGTAATTGAAAAATACCTGCATTTTTTTTCTCACTTCTCAGTCTTTCCTATAATTAACATAGCTGGAATATTGCCCCAGTGTTTTCAAGACTATGTCATCTTCCATAGTCAGACAGAAATTTTGAAAGACAAATTAGCAGGTTTAACCTGTACTTTGTGGAGGAATGGACATAACAGAAGAATGGGTGCTGTGCCTTTGCAGTGGCTCCATCCCACCGTTTGCTAGACTACCTGTGTCTTCAGAAGGGTAAAAAGAAACGTACAACAACAACAACATTAACCACATTAGTCACAAGTAACATACATATGGAACAAGGTTAAGTGTGTTCTTGGATGGGGGTTTGAAGGCATCTGCACAGCCATTGTGTGTAACATGCAGGGGTGTGCTCTATACTGTCTAATCCTGGTAGCTACTGGACTTCCCTGTCCTTTCCAAGAGCATGCCCAGTTCGGAGTTACTGTGTCTACCTCAAGTGGCTTTTGCAAGGTCAGAATCAACCTGTATTTCAACAATTGTTCCTACTCTTTTTGGGGGAGAATGCCATTATTGTCTGAGTACATTATCAGCCTGTGTTTCACTTTGCCTCTGTTTTCCTTTAAGTCTTTTAATCTACCTGTGTATTTTGATACATATTGGGGTATGATTTTTTTTGGTTTGGTTGGTTTGGTTTTTGTGGTGTGAGATTTTTTTGAATGTGCATGTGTTTTCTTTGAGTGTTTTTATTATTTTTGTCACTTAATATTTTGATACTTTTATTTTTATTTTCCCTCCTCATTTCTCTGCCCCTTATTTTTTCTCCCCATCCTGTTTCCTGCTTTATGTGCCTTGCTTTCTTTCCGTATATTTTTCCTATATCTTTGCTCTAAAAAGGCCACCTAAGGTTGCCCTGCTGTGGTACAGCCTCCCTGGCTTACCTTGGAGTGAAACAATATTTTCCCTGTGCTCTGAGGTCTGTGGTTCAAACACTTTCTCTTTTGCCTACCTAATGGGGTGAGAACCGCTCTATCCGTAGCAGACTATTTGTCCCTTGAGTATTATGCTTCTGTGTGATCTTCTGAGAAGTCTAACACTGGATGCTGTCTAAGAGAATGATAGCATTTATTTAAAATGGTCTAAAAGGCAGAAATCATGAACCACGGAAATATGCTATAAAAATGAAACACACAGAAAAAGGCTCTTTTAAGATGCTGTTTGTAATCCTGGAAATGTGGTTACTGAAAAAGATGATATAAGTCATAGAAACACCCATTCTTAGAAATCACAGCTGGCCTTCTACCTCAGGAACTGACAGAGCTAGAAAGTGACCAAGAATAACTTCCCAGATCCTTGTCCTTCAGCTATTTCTTTCCATATGAATCATTCTCCCTCCTATTTTCCTGGGCCCACCATTCCTAGCTCATACTCTTCAATAACGTATATTCTGTTTTAGCATCTAGAAGTTTTATATCCACTTCATTGATTTCCTGATTTCTTAAATATCTGATTTCAGGCAGAAACCACTCCTGCATTTAGTAGGAGGGGCAACCCTGGCTGTGTGTATAGACTGTGGAATGAAAGGCTGGAGAGCAATGCTGCAGAAAGAAACCTGGGGGTCCTGGCTGATGGTGAGGTGAACATGAGTCAGCAGTGCCCTGGCAGCCAGGAGGGCCAAGTGTGTCCTGGGGGCATCAGGCACAGCATCACCAGCCGGGCAAGGGAGGGGATTGTCCCACTCTGCTCTGCACTGGGGCGGCCTCACCTCGAGTGCTGGGGGCAGTTTTGGCACTACAGTATAAGAAAGACATTGGGCTGGTAGAGAGCATCCAAAAGGGGGCCACAAAGATGGTGAAGGGCCTTGAGGGGAAGCTGTGTGAGGAGTGGCTGAGGTCACTTGGTCTGTTCAGCCTGGAGAAGAGGAGACTGAGGGGAGACCTCATTGCGGTTACAGCTTCCTTGTGAGCGGAAGAGGAGGGGCAGACACTGATCTTTTCTCTGTGATGACAGTGACAGGACTCAATGAAATGGCCTGAAGTTGAATCAGGGGTCGTTTAGGTTGGAGATCAGGAAAGCAGTTTTTCACCCAGAGGGTGGTTGGGATCAGGAAAGCAGTTTTTCACCCAGAGGGTGTTTGGGATCAGGAAAGCAGTTTTTCAGCCAGAGGGTGGTTGGGCACTGGAACAGGCTCCCCAGGGAAGTGGTGACAGCACCAAGTCTGAAAGAGTTGAAAAAGTGTTTGGATGACACTCTTAGGCACATGGTGTGGCTCTTGGGGTGTCCTGTGCAGGGCTAGAAGCTGGACTTGATGATCCTGATGGGTTACTTCCAACTCTGCACATCCTATGACTCTAAGTAGGTGTTATTAGCCAACATTTCTCTTTTGCACGCTGAGCTGCTGTGGTTGATTTAGTGGCTCTACACATCCCAGCACCAGCTGCATTTTGATTGCTCTATGTGTTATCTGATTGTTGGACACCTTGTGATCCTTTATGACCACAGATGCTTTATCAATAACATAGCAGTCATGTTAAACCTCCACAGAAGTACACAGGAGGAAAACATAGGAAGTATTCCAGAAATATGAATTTAGCAGCAATGCATCCATTTTTCACCCATGTGAGAAAAGTAAAATTGTAACCTGTGTGTAAGAGGCTGAATTAATACATAGTTGTTTTTTGGCCATTTTAATGCAAGTTATTGCTGAACAGTCTCCTCTTTTCCCCCCTTTTCTTTTTCAAAACATGGACTAAATTTCTCCCCCCGCTCTTTTTTTTTTTTTTTTTTTTTTTTTTTTTTTTTGTGTTAAATACCTTGATAGACTACTGGTAATCTACCACTAATCCTTTCTCCTCAGTACACGCATAAAGAAATAAAAGATGCCAGTTTGTGGCTTAGCTGCATTCAGGAAAACTTCCGTATTGCTGCCAAGAACTGCCATCTGCCACCTACAAGCGCAGGTGCCAGGGAGTCTCCTCTGCACACAAAGCATAATAATATAACACAAAGGACCAATGTGCACTAATAATTGCTAAACACACAGAAAGAGGGGCCAGAACATTTTTATGAAAGTTTACTTAGTCTGTGGAGATTTGCATACAGATGGCTAGGTCAGGGTGCTGTGTATGCCGCCTGGGCCACTGTGGGGTAGGGCTGCCTTCAAGCAGCCTTTATAAGCACACACGGCTTTTACTATAGCATAGTGCTGTGGAGAGACCTCATTCTGCACACACTGAATAGTCATTCAAGTAGCTTGCTTTGAAATGAGAAAAGACCTTGGATGGGGGGAAAAAAAGCAAATTCTTTTCTTTGTGAGACAGAGGAGGAGTGTTGGGAAAGAGGCCAGAGGACTTAAAGAATGTGGGTTAGCAACCAGGAATTAGAGGAAAGTTTCTGTGGAGACACACAATTAGATATGTGGCATTCACCCCTCTCCTTCTAGTGGGCAACAAGAGCAAGCACATTTCAAAGGGTTCATCATCTGCATGAAACAAGGATAGGGGGAAGAAAAAGCACCCTAATTTTTAAGGTATAAAGCAAAGTGTAACTGTCTTAAAATAAAACAAACCCAAAGGTTAAGCAGCAAGAAATTTCCCTTCAACCAAGAGCATGAAGACACAAACCCTGAATTTAGTGCATTTCCTTAGTGTGTGTGTGAATCTGAAAGTGTACATATGTGTGCATACACACGTGTAGGTGCCTTGTGATATATTTATATATTTTAAATTTGAAATCATTGCTGTAAGAGTTAGTTTGTCACGAATTTATGGAACACTTTTCTTTATTCCTCTAAAACGTCCAGGACTTACTGACCACAAAATCCAGAAAGATGCTACCTTGCATAGAATATTTATGGCAGGTGTCAAAATATAATTGCCAGCATAGTAGGTACCTTTACTTAAATTGTACGTGAATGGAGGGTGATTTTCAAAGGTGCTCATCTTTTATGGATTTTCAAGTATAACTATCAATTTTGCCTTTGGAAGTTCAGTACCATAGGTGTGTGGTTCAGTTTCTTCCTTGCTGTTTGCAGCCTGATGATTTCATCACACTTGTGAATCAGTTCCTGATTCTGAAAGAAAGGAGAATTAGTTGTCTGGGCCGTCCACCTGTCTTAATGAAAAAAAAAAATCTTTCATTTTCTTCCTGTTCCTTACCAAAGACTCTTGAAAAAAAAAAACAAACCCATGAATTATTGCACATGCTATATTTCTTTCCATATTTAATTTTTATAGGTTATTTCAGAAACTAGTAATATAGCTTCAAAAGATACTGCAATTAGATCAGTGTGTCTGGAGGTGAAAATCACACAATCTTACATTATCAAAACTCTGTATAGATTCATTATATGGCATTTAAATACTTTGCAATCAATGGATTGCAAAACCTTGCAAAAGCTCTGTGAGGTAAAAATATAAAAACGTGATTTAGAGGAAAAGAGCAACAGATAGGCTTGCCCAAGGTCACAGAGGAAGTCTGAGAGAGGTAAGAATTGAATCCTAGTCCCCTGAGTACCAAGGCAATTCTGTATCCATTATCATTCATCCTACTTTGAGAGTGCTAATTGATTTTGACTGCTTAGCATGAGCTCTTTAAAGGGGCCTGATTTTCAGGGCTGTTTGTCTGCTGCAGAATGTGGGGCTGAGGTCTGGGGCACGATGAAAAGGGCAGCAGCGGAGAAGCTTTTCCAGAGTTTTGATTACTGCAGGGGTGGGTGCTTCCTCCCTGCCTCTCCTTGTGCTCCTCTGGTGACTGTAGAGTGTCTCCTTCAGCCTTGCACTGCACCAGCTTCTCCGGGGCAGAGCTGAGACCTTGAGGTGCTCATTGCCTCTGCTGTGCGTTCAGTAGCCTGAGATTTGCAGTTCTGCCCTTAAAACTGTTCTGAACTGGGAGGTGTATACAGGTTCTGCCATAAGCATTGCTTCCTGTAGGCTTGCAAAAATTAGAAGTAGTGGAAACTGTAATCATACATGAGCTGCAGGGAGAGAGATTTTTCTGTCCCAAACACTTCATCTCAGATTTTTTATGTCATGCCAAGGATTCTGAGAGTCTATGTTAGCATGTCCATCCTTTGACATAAATAAATCATCTGTTATTTACAGAAAATTGCAGCTTTAAAAGCCAAAATAAACCTTAAATATTTGCATGCACTAAACCCACCAGTACTTTAATTTTCTTATTTGCCCAGTGTAAGAGATTTTCATTTGACTTGCACTCATGACATTGTGCTTTCTTAGGGCATTGTGTCTGCACAGCAAGTCATATTGTCCTTTCCCAAAGCAAACCTCCACCTCTCCCCTCAGCACAGGAATTCCCCTTTCATGACACTTCATGTACAATTAGGGTGTAGAGGTAGATCCAGCAGACAGAGAGCAACCAAGTGGGAGGTCTCCAATAACTCAGCAGCAGTCTGCAGCTGCTCACCAGGTATGTTCTAGCAGCTGATTTAGGATCTAACACAGTGGATGCCAAACTGGAGCCTTAGTTACACATTTAACTTGATCTTTTCTTTGAACATGTTGTTCCTTTTGTATAGGGCTACCATATAAATCCTGGCTAGAACAAGGATGGGTACAAGAGCAGAGATCTTTTTGGGAATCATATTTAAGTGACAGCATGACTGTGGGGGAGCACAATCGTATCTCTTTTCTTAAAGGTAGGATTTATAATGCATTTCATAAGCCTTCTGGGCAAATTAGGAAAAAAATAATAAGTTAGCAATGGATAGAATCCAGGTTCCTAAATACCGAACACTGCAAAATTTCCATATAAATTATCCCTTCAGGAGCTGAGTTTTGCTTTGAATGCCTTCTTGGTCTATGAGGTCTGAAATTATGCCAGTCTGAGGGAGTTCCAGATATTTTCCATAAAGGCTGCTTTCCAAAATCTTTGAAAGCAATCACAGAATGTCCAAGAATGTCCTAACCACTGTCCTCCTGCTCAGGACAGTGGTTAGGAGGATTGTCCAGGAGGAGTGTCCTCCTGGTTGCTCCCCCATAGTGGTAGGTCTGAGTTGCTTTGGTCCCCTGCAATTACTTTAGCAAGTGTCACAGAGCTAATGTGGAAATTATTTTAAAGCAAATGTTTATTGCAAGTAATTAAAAGCCATAAAAATTTTAAGACTCGGGTCTCCGAAAAGTTGTATGTCATTGGTAAAATCCAGAATCATTAGCTAAACTTTGAGACTTAGAGCTCAGGAATTAAATTACTGAAATTGAAATGAAATGAAATTAAAGCTCCTGTTCAATGACTTTAAGTGAAAGCTTGACCTCACTCAAATCAGTAAGGTGGCCACTGACAGCTACAGAATTAGAATTTCTACTTCTGTGCTCAGTTCTCTTTCTCTAAAGATGAAATAACGTAACTTTCTTACTTCAGGACAGACACATTAGCATTTATGAGATACTTCTATACAGCTGTGTGCTTGCTTTCCTATCTTCTTTGGGAAAATGCCTGCTTTCTCTTTTGGTTTAATGCAGACAGGCTACAGTGATTCTTAGTGTGTATTACACTTCCCAGTTCAGAACATGTTTTGATGTCATCTGTTGATGCTGAATTTGTTAAAATCCTACCAATTCTAATACTAAATTTTCTTGGAGATGACTTGTGCTGAGTTCACAAGATATTCTAGAATTCATGGATAGATACTTAGAGTATGGTTGTCTACTTCTTAAAATGCAGCTGGTAGGAATGCTTAACAAATACAGGAGAAAGTTCCATTTTTCTCACTTTCCTTACAATCTAAGGAAACTGTGTTAGAGATAAATATTTTTCTTGAACAAATTATAGGACATATCTAAAAAGCATTTAACATCTGAGTCCAGATTTATTACATTTTCACTTTTCTGTTCCATAACTTGCCTCCAGATTTCCATTTTGGTCTATAACCATGTAATTCTCAAAGAGAAATGATTTGAGAAATGCCAGTTTGAAATAAATTCTTATAACTATTCAGCCCCTCCAACTGTAAAGGTATTTATTTGGAAGATATTTCTGATAAGGAATCTTTTAAAAGTACCCCACACATGGCCTAAAAATTGGCACTTGTGTGAGAGCATGTGTAGGTCTGAAACAATGGGTTGGTAGAATGGATCAGTCTTTTGAACCAAGTGTCCAGTCTGCCTCTAAATAGCAAACACTTCTAAGTGGAAGGCAAAAGGTGTGTGGGGTTCTAACAGTGTAGTTTCAAGGGTAATTTGAATGCATTATTACTCTGATAAATCATGTCCTTTTTCTGATATGAAAAATTTATGCTTTGCTGCTTTTAACTTACAAATAAGACTTGGAAAACACCTTTCTCTCTTGTAGTAGGTGAGCATAGATGCAGCTGTCTACAAAGTGTGCACAAAATGTGTGTATTAACATCTGGGAGATATGAAGATACAGTCCTCATCTGACTTTGGCAGATGTTCTTTTCAACTGTGTTAAAAATATAAAACTGAGTTTATCAGCCAAGCAATAAAAGCATGTTAAATTTGTTTAGATTTTTGATATTTCCATGTCAGAGGGCTGATTTTTAATTAGAAAGACAAGGATCCAGAATCTACTCCCTTGGACCTAGACATTTAACTTGTAGACAGGTTTTTCTGAAGGAGAATCTCCTCATTTGGAGATGCAAAGAGGATGAGGTTCTACATCATTTACAGAAATATTAGGAAATTATGTGAGATTTCAGGATAACAAGTTACCAGAAAACAAGAAAGCAATGGAGGAAGGACTGCAGATCTTCCAGTCTTTTCCTAAGTGGTATCTGGGTTTTTACATCTAAATCTGCTCCCTCTTTTCCTGGCCAATTGTCCTAATTTGAAACAGCTTCCAAGTAACCAAGGAGGCAATGCAATACTCAGAGGTAACTGATTGTTATTTTAAATGGCTTGGTTGCACTAATTTTCCTTTGCTTTGGGAGTGAGAAGGAGAACTGAAATTTATACTGGGCCAGTTTTTCATGTAATACAATTAAAACAACTGTGAAGGGGCAGAGTAACATGAAAAGTTTTGGTGGCTAGAGGCATGTCATTTACTGCCACACTTTAAAATCCATTTATCTAAATACAGATTGAGGTGTCTAAGTCTAGTAAGTGAAGATTTTAAATCTACCTTCTCATTGCCTTGCAAGAGGAGTAGACCACAATGTGGGTCTGCCTCTAATACTTTGGAAGCAAAAACGGACCACAGAAGTATGACCTATTGATGTAGAAGGACACTGCATTGTAAAAATGCACCTTCTCAGCCCTCTTCTTTCTTATTGTTATGGTACCATAGTTGCAATCAAAACAATTACTTTACTTTCTCATACATTCAAAATACAGAATGAAAATAGCAAAGGAAACCTAGTTCATTGATAAAATATGCTATGTAACTTTTTTTAAGGCTGGGACAAAATTCTCTGAAGCCTTTAAGCGGTTTTTCCATTGACTGCAGTGGGCACTTGATCAGGCATTTATGTTATAAGAGGAATTAGTACCATTCTTAAGAAAACAAATTCCATGGAATTTGTTTTCCTGTAGTGGATGCACCTTCTCAAATTACAAAGAGCTTGTCATGAATTATTTTTTCTGCTTCATATAGATGATGTCTACCTGCAAAGGTAACTAAAAGAATAACCATGGAGATGCCAATTTTACGGTAATTAAAAAAAGAAAAAAAGCAACTTTGCTAATCAGCAAACCCTTTGATCTGGTTAACCCTAAAGGTCAAACTACCCTGACCCCATCAATGTTCTTGCTCTAATGTTGCCCTGCTTGGATCGTTTCTCCCATTGTTTTATTCATCCCATATTAACTTCAAAACGAAGCTGCAGTGTTCCTGTGTACCTAGCAAATCTTCCTGATCTTACATTGAGGTGAAGGCCCATTGTTTCACACCAAATCAGTTACCATTGTGCCACTCAGCAAAATCGTTCATTTCCCCAGCCTAATGACTATATCCTATTCGAGGCTGTAAGCATTTTGTCATTCTGACCGCAAAGGCTATTTAAACCCTTTGATCTTACCTGTTATTGCCCCACTCTTCAGCTGCTGAGCTGACAAAATGGGCACTGTTATCTACGAGCATAAGTGACTGTATTCCCTTTTGCAAGACATATATGTGAATGGAAGAATATGAATGTGTTGAAGGAATTACCTCAAATCCTTAATTTTACAGTAATGTGTGCAACTTGTGGGGAGCTGGGTTTTTCAAATATGCTGTGTGTTAGCTCCTGCCAAGAGATTGTTGTTTCCCCTTGATGTCAACGAGAGTTTTAGCTTTCATTTCAGTGGGAGCAGAACTGAACCAAATCCTTCAGTGCTGTCAGAAATTACAACCTCATTTTATCAACCTTCTCATGAGGGTTCATTCCTTTTAAGCAGTGTTTTCCAGGGGAAAGCAGGATGAGATGGGCCAGAGACAGTATTCCCAGCAGCCTCCAGAAACTAGAGAATTTGGGGTAGAAGTGGGTGGCTCTGGGCCTCTTCCCTCTTCTGTTTGTAGCCTCCACAGGTTAAATGGAAGAAGAGTGATTGCTTAAAGCAGATTTTTCTGGTGATAGTGGATTAAAACAAGAGAACAAGGACCTGTTGTTTGTAGCTCTTGAATGTAAAAGGTAGGAAAAGAGTGATAAAGGACAACAGAAATCTAATAGAAGGTCCTCTCCTCAAGCCAAACACATTTGTCCTTTTCTCCTTCTAGGTGTTTTCTGTCTGGAAAAATTCTTCCTTGGTGGAGACATGCCTTTAAAAAGTAGCATTATAGGAACTAAGCAGTGCATTTCACAATTGTCAAGCGCTTTTGGCTTTTAGCACAGCAGAAATTGAGCCCAAAGAAAAGTATTTTTATCCCAATAAAGTGACAGATATATGCTTATAGCCCCAATCCTATTTTTGTTTTAATAGGGCAAGATGATGTTAAAAAAAATTAAATCTGTATTTTGGTCAGAAGAAGATTCAACTGCTAAACTTTTTGTGCAGGAGGAACTGGAACATCTTGTCCAGATATCTAAAGTGCGTGATTCAAGAAGTAATCAAATGACATAAAGGAGCAGAAATTACAATTTCTATGAAGCTCATTGGTAGCTCATAAAAATTCATAAATTAATGCTGGCTCAATTTAAAATTAAATCTATATTCCCAGATAATAACCAATGCCACTGGAGAAAGGACAACATGTAATGGTGAACCACCTTTTTCAAATTATAATGCAGGTGTTCAGGGTTTATTTTTTCAGATGAAAGCTTCAGAAATCAGTATTATAAGAGCTACCCATCTTTTTTGCAATTTTGCAAAGTACTTTGTTCCCTGATTTGTGATTAAAAGTTATACTGACATACACTTCCACAGGAAAGAGCTTTGCTCACTTATTACACTTTTGAGAGGAACAGTTTTATAACAGATACAAATTATGAGAGAAAGCTAATGTGACCTGTTTATGCTAGACAGGTAAATAATTCATGGCTTTAATTAGTCCCAGAAAATATTACCAAAACTGTGAGTATAGCCTACACTGCTGCTGTGACTAAGATGTCAAGAACTGGTAATCAAACCTATGTTTTATACTAAAAAGAGATGCTTTTATAAGAAGTCATTAATTTATGCTGGGGGACCACACAGAGGGTACCAGAGGACTTATGACCTGAGGGCACTCAGTGTTCTGTTCAAAATACATTTTTAAAAGAGATCCATTTTTTAATTTTTAATATTTGTTGGCCAATAGCCCTGTACAACCATTTACCTTAAAGCCTGAATTAATAATAATAAGTTCAGGTCTTAACCCTTAGCTGTGTCTGCTAATAGTAAATCAGATGGGCTTAAATAAAAGCTGCTACATGTTCGGCTTTGTATGCTAACTACCTCAGCAAGGAATAACAGCCTGAAATACAGGGGAACTGAATAATGTGTGAAATGCCTGAGAACACGGAAGAACAAATTTTAAAGTCTTTTCAGTAAGAAACTAATACAGTTGCTCTTCACTGAAAGTGCGATTGCGCTGTGACCTTTGCTTCCATTTGGAAGCATCAGCTTGACATTAATTTCTAAGATCTTAATGGCATTCATCTACTGTTAGATACAGAAAGGGACCAAAGCTTGTTATTCAAAGGCTCATTTGGTACTATTTGCTTATTTCACTAATAAATTACTATTGCATTTTCACATTTGCATTGTCATGGTATGCCTGAGTTCTCAGATGCAAGTCTCAGATGCAAGTACAGGACCTACATCTGCTATAAATCCTGGAAAACTGTAGATAAACAGAACTTCTTTCCCCAAGTGACTGTGCTTTGGTTTTGTCATTAATACCTTAGTAGTGTTTGACACCATAAAATTTTCAAACACAATCATAAATTCATATACCAATGATTGAGAGAATTTAAAGTGCCATTTGAGTTTAAAAGGATGCATCTACCAAATTTGTAGAGAGGAGGTGAGATCACAGAATTGAAGAATGGTATGCATTGAAAGGTACCTTAAAGATGATCTGGTTACAACCTCCCTGCCATGGGACGTTGTCCTCATTGATAACTCATAAAACAGTTTGTGAAAACTTGTGAGGTTTTAAAGTTGTTTTGTCCAGACTGGGAAGGCCAGCATAGCCCCGGGCTGACAGGATGGTAGGAAACTTTGACTGGATTTTGAAGATACAGCTCTGGAATGAGCACCCATGACACTGACAGCCACTTATTGTCTCAAAGAAAAAGAAATGCATTTCTTTCGATGAGCAAAGAACGTAAGTTAGAAAGGGTATAAATAAGTACTACACTGGTATATGCTTAGTATTAGTTATACTTGGGAAAAGCTAAAATCTTGCATCATCCTCACGTGTGATGCTGCTAAAAGAGAGCAGAAAAATATGACTCATTGGATTATTTTAATTTAAATTGGAAAAAAGTCATATTGTATTAAAGAAGATTGGTATAGTCTCTTCTAAAATGAAAATTTCTTTATGATTTGATTCGAGAAAATTTTAAAACAAAAGGTTTAGTTGTTAGGGCTGTCTTGCACAAGCTAAGTGCTCAGAATTTAAGAAATTTTAAAGGTATCTTCTGTAATAACAGCCCCTCACCAAGCTCTTTTTAAGATCTTCATTATGAATACACTTAAATTTATGCAAAAAGATAATCTATATACCGTAGTTCTAAAGTTTAATGCAGTTTCCCAGACAAAGTGATTCTGCAAAACATTGCAAAGGGAAATGGAAATATTCTGGAGTTGTGTATCACAAATATTGCAGGAAAGAGCAGGAATTCTCTAGGGACTTATAGGAAGCAGTGTCTCACTCCCACCCTTCCCAATGCTTAGAAAAAAATTGGGCATTGACTGAAATAATGCTAAAGAGTTTAGGAAAGGGTTTAGTTTAATTTTGGTGTCTGGAAATATTTGATAAAAAGACATTTTCTGTATACATATGTAATTAAACTTTGTGTTTGAAGAGACTTTGAGAGATGATTATTTGGAATTTCAGTGTTTTTGAAAATGGTGGATTTGTGTCAAGGGGGTAGTGACCCTAGAAATGTGTGGGCATAATGTCTAAGTGCTGTGAAGGAACAAGCAAATAGATGATTAATGACAAAGGTCTGACATAACTATTATGTCCTAAGCAAAACCTGCATGGCAGAGCTGAGTGGAAGACAAGGTGGTGATGGGGAGAGGAAGCGTACAGCTCAACAATATATTTTAGGAAGAAGGGGGAAGCAGGGGAAAATGCCAGCAGTCTGAAGCAGAAGACCTTTGAGCACATGTCTAGATTTATGCCAAAATAATAAAACATTCCATTAACTGTTCTGGCCCTGAGGCTAATCTGGGCATGGCATGGTTCTTACCCATACAGCTAAACACTCATACCTGCCCAAAATATATTGACTGTATCAAAGTTCACTGTTGGGAATGGTCCCTGGGCCATGCTAACTCCTGAAATATGCCTTGGTGTTGGCTGGGACAGCTTTTAGTTGCTACAACCTGAACTACAGAGACGATGCATGTGCAAGAACCTCTTCTTTGAGGGTGACTGAGCACTGGAGCAGGTTTCCCAGAGAAGTGGCGGAGTGTCCTTCCCTGCAGATATGTGAACGCTGGATACAACCTTGAGTAATGTGCTCAGGGGACTCTGCTTCAGCAGGGAGGCACTAGATGACCTCCAGCTGTCCCTTCCAACCTTAACCATTTCATGATTTTGTAATGCTATGGCTGTGATATGGACCACTGCAGACTTGCACCTTGGACTTGCTAAATTTACTAGCATAGGCACAGCTGGTGAGCACAGTCAGTGGCCTGCAGAAAATTTCAGTAGTCCTCAAACAGGTGCTGGCCTCAAAATGGTCTTTGAAGTTTGGTGCGTGGTTTGTTAATTTGATTCCTTGTTGCTCAAGGAAAGAAGGTCCTGCACGTCAGTGCTGAGAAACAGGACTGCATTAAAGAAACACTTCACAGTCTCCCCAATTTCCTTTTGTTGGTGAAATACCCAACAGAACTCAGGTTTGCATTAGTTATGGTGGGATGAGGGTATAATAATGATCTGTATGTATGGCTGGACAGGAGCCACATGGAAGTGGTGTATTCTGTGCTCAGACATGTCTGCACACCATGCCAAAATGCAGCATATTCACGACTTTTGTAATTAAATTTTCCATATAATTGTTGTTTACTAGCTTGTTGACAGCATTATTTTCCAGATTTCTGTTCCCACTGAATATTTTATATTTCTGATTCTTTTTCCTGAGAAGTGCTAACATGCATTTATCAAAGTCACTTGTGTTTTTTTAATCTCTGTAGGTTTTGTGCATCATTTCTCTGTGCTAACATGTAGCTCCTAATGTGAAATGAATCATGAGTTTATCAACATGCTGTTTTCATTTTTTTTAGAGCATTAATGAAGATTTTTAAGATCAGTCCTTGCCAGGTGTCATTAAAAATCTTCCTCCAAGTGGCTGTCATTTATCTTTTTCTTTCAGTTGCACACATGAATCATCTTATGCATTGCACAGTTTTATTTCAAAAGCACAAGGAAATCTCTTCTATTTTTTTTTTTTTTTTATTTCTACATATAGGTATTCTTCTTTGTCCCGTAGCAAGTGTAGATTTGTATATTTATTCTTTGAAAGAGCATCACTGAAAGATTGTTTTGTCTATTCTTAAAACCAAATTAATCATAGTGGGAAAAAACCTGTATCAATTATAAAAAAATATTTATAGCACCTTTTCCTAATAAATACCTCTTGTTTCTTTGTAATACTTTTGTCTCCCCTGTACATTCAAGTCAGTTGTCATTTTTTAATACATTTTTGTCTTTCAATAAAAATACCACTCTAAGCAAGAACATAAGCAATGCAAATCATTGATCCTACTATGATTTAGAGGACAAGGCACCACTCAATGTGAATATGTGTTGTAAGATCCAGCTTTACTATCAGATTAAGACTGCTGTTAGGAAAACTGCTCTAAATATGCTGGTATCAGCTATTTGCCTCCCCAGCTAAATGCACATAGAAGGTAGACCCTGTTTGCACATGGTTATGACCAAAAATTCTATGAATATTTGTCAAATTAACTTTGTTTTTATCTAAAATGTGATTGTAACATATACATGGTACTAAAATATTGTATACAAGCAGTTCAGGGTCTTTTTATTTTGTCACCTCTATACACATGTGAAACAAAATTGATCAGTTTTGTCAAGTACATGGTACTGCAGTGTGCATTGCTCACCATACAACTGCATAAAAACATATTTTGAAATGGAGGCATCTGAGATCACTATATAGTGTTTAACCTTAACCTTGGTCTGGCTGACTGCTATGAAAACTCTCACTGCAGTTTTTCTGACACAGCATTATAGTGTCAGAGCTTCAGGAACTGATTTTTGCTAGTGAAATGGCAAGAGTAATCTCAGTAAGGTGAAAGTGTAGAAAAAAATTTCATGCTTTAATGGTCAATTACAGACTAATGAAATCTTATTTCCAGATATGTGAGTCATGTTGTAAGGTTCACATGTACCAAGCTTTGTCACTAATTACCATTTCACTGTTTTACATAATTGCACTGAATAGTATAGGCTGGCCGTACCAGAAATGGTTTAATGGCTGAGTATCCCTTGGCATAATTAGCATCACAAGTTCTTACTTCTTTGGTGCTTGCAGGCAAAACACTGTCTACTGTAGCTGTGGTAGTAAGGGAGAGTGGCCATTTCTGTAGGGCCCACAATATGCTACAATGACTGAGTATATTTAGTCAGGTGGGTTTGTGAATAGGATGCAGGTGCTGTGTGTTGTGTGTGTACGCTAAAATAAACCAATTCTAATTCTTGACCTATATGATTACATGTTGCATAGTGTCTCTATTTCAGATATGTTTAACTCAGTCATTCCCCCAGTAGTTTACAAAGTCTTTAGCACATCTTTCCTTTTCTTACTGGTTGTTGTCAGTGCAAGATCTGATAACAGTGATGTTTGATAGAGCTAAAAGGTGTAAAACATTCTTCATCTAGTCACAGCCCAGAGGATATGGAAGTAGTCACTGTAACCATAACCTTTGATGAAGAGCTGGTCTTTCCTTACTTAGAAATACAAAACTGACTCACTCATTGCAGGTAATTCAAGGAAGCTGCTGGGAGGCAAGAGATTAAGATCTTCTGAACACTAAGAGCATACAAAAAGATCAAGACTTGCCTAAGAGCTTTTGTAGCCAAAGAGGTGGATAAGTAATTACCCTTGGGTGAAAGTCAAGCTACCTATCATTTAAAACCCAGGACTGCTTACCAGGTGCTTCTCTACTTTCAGGTTGCCACTTTCAACCTCTGTGTCTGAATATCTATAATAATTAATACATATCCTTCAGAACTTGCCCTGAACAGGACCAAAATGTTCAACATCTGATATGGCAAATTCCTTGCAGAATCAGGTTAATTGGCTGAAATTAATAACCTTCTGCCAGTCATATCTTGTAAATACTGTCAGGAGTGAATATAGGATTTCCTATCCCAAGATATGGCCATCTGAACACAGACATCTACTTCCCTTGTGACACAAATTCCAGGTGATCCAAATATCTTTAAGTGCACTCATAGCTTGTCCATTTTGGGGTCAGGCACACAGGATAGGATGAAGCAGAACCCAACAGGCCTGTTTTGTAAGATTTGTGTTTTTCTGTCCAAAGTCTGAACTCTTGAGTGTGTCTGAGAGCTTTGCAGACTGTAGTTCAACAATCTGCCAGGCAGCTATGGAAGTTTTTTATTGCAAAATTTTCAACGGGGATAATGGTGACTGATTTTCAGGTTTACAAATAGCAACCAGCCATTTCATTCCCAGAGACTTCAGTGTGAAAATAGACACCATTTGTGCCCATGAATGGATCTGCTGAAAGTTTTGCCAGATCACACAGAAAATGTGTAAGAGAGCCAGATATTGAGACTTACGGCTGTTTTATCTTTCTGCAGTGCATTTTCACAAACACTGGTCATTCTAGATCAGTCTAAAACCTTCTTTTCTCCTACAGACACCAAAAATGATTGGTCTGGAAAAATTTAATGAACAGAATAAGCACATGGAATATTTCCTCAGGATGTTCTTACTCTCTCCATCACTTTGATAGTCAGGAGCTTCTGAGGGCTAAAATGTGAGGATTCTCTGTGAGAGAGAGAGAGTGTGTGTGTGTGTGTGTGTGTGTAGTGATCCTCCCTGAAAGCTTTTTTTCCATTACATTATACTCTAACACATCATGTGGTTTATTTAACATCCATTACACCCTATTCAAAGGAGATAAAAGCTTACTTATGAAACACTTTACAAAATACTCAATTTCAGTTGTTGGGACTCCTAGTTCTTATTTTGGAAGGAACACAGCAGAAAAACTCTGACCTGCAACTACTCTGGACTTTCAGGTCCCCATCATGGTTGCCCTGTTTAGTTCTCTCTTTTTCAGGTGGAAGGGGTCTAAGCCACTTAGTTATTCTTTTATGTACTCTGGATTTTTTTCCTTTTTCATTTTCTGCCTCATGAAAAAAGTATCATTTAGATCAAAGTGGGATCATATAATATACTGGGGGATGCCTCACAGTATTACGTAGCACAGATAGCTGGATCAGTGTGAACACATTTGACCAGTGCTGTATTAATGTACTAATGTGATATGAAAGTAACATTCAGACTCTGCGAGTAACAGCAAATGCAAATGGAACAGTAAGAGTATGGCTCACAACTGCTAATGTGATAAGCTGTTGATTTTTCATGAGTACAGCAAAGCTGTTAGCAGCTGCTTATCTTACCTTCAGCCTCATCTGCTGGACCCCCAGCATTTCAAGCAACTCAACATGCAAAACCAAATGGCAAATACACTTATTTCCACCCAGATTGACAGGGATTCCTTTTGCCAGGCAACTCCAATGCTCCCTATGCTAAAAATGAACTTGGACAATCTTGAGCAAACTATTCACAAGGCTTCAATATGTCTTATTTTCCTCACTAGAGTTTTTGGGAAGAGACTAGATGGAGGCAGCAACACTGCGACAAGGCTTGCCAGAGGGTATGTTATGGAGGAACAACTGTCTTTTTAAACCCTGCTCAGATACTTGGCCTCACTGGCTGCATTTGGGGCAATAATTTGTCAGAATTTTGTCTTTTTTCTGTACAGAAAATATTTGTCATGTCAGTTCCTTGAAAGTTTCCAGAAGTTCAAGTTAACTGACTTCTGCATCTGTTCTGTTGGCTGTTGGTATCAAGCCTGGTGTATCCAGAACATGTATCTTGTTGCCTAGAGATAAGAGATTCATTCCCACATGTTGTGCAGCAGAAGTGCCCATATTTCCCAGCTGATAAAATTCCAGGTGATGATCCTTGCTTATGTCCAGTTTTCAGTGGAAAGGGGCATTTGTATTTGGTTTTGAACCCTTGGGCTTGCCTTTGTTTCTATTGCAGCACAGACTTGTTTTATGAGGTTCAAATTATTTTCTATAGGTCAGTTATTTTTTAAGAAATACCTCCTTAATTCAAAGGTGAGCTATAGTCATAAAAGCCACTAAAAATCATCCAAATTCTATATTGTGCTATATAACCATAGGCAAACTACAAAAGGCAATCTTTTTTTAATCTTACTTGAAGAATTATGAATATCTCAGAAAAAAAAAAAAACTTAAAAAAGCTATCCAGATCATTTTTGTATTCACAAATTTGAAAAAGAATGAAACTTGCAACTTTGTCAAGTGGGCTTGATAGATTTAACACTGAAAGTTCTAGGAACAAATTTCATTTAGCAGGTCTGTCTCTAGAAGCTTGTCGTAAATTTTCAGTGTCTGGGATTTGGAACTGTTTTTATTTTATATGAATGAAAGAGTGAATGTGTGATGCCTTTCTTTACGGAGTTAACTTCTAAACTTAAGTTTCCTACAAATTCTTGTGCTTAAAAATAAAATTTCCTTAAATTCTTGGTATTACTGCCTGTCAAGCCATTCATTTCAGTGTTCACAGAAACAAAACACAAAATATGCATGAAATCATTGAAAATTAATGTCTTTAAACTTCAAATGAATTTTAAAAGTCATATTTTGCACTTGCTTTGAACTAAAATCCCTAAGATTAAGAAATTCAAATCACTTAACACCTACATGCTCAAATTTAGTAACTGGCAGAGAGAGTGAGAATGATTTTATCATAAATGAAAAGTTAAAATAATTTTTTTAGTTACTTCACTAGAAGCACAGTAGTAAAATTTTAACATTGATTCCTGAGTATCAAACCAGTCTTTTGAATAATTTGTCCTTTTCCAGACAGGGAAACCTGTACTGCTTGTGGCTGTACAGAACAGTGGATTCTGCATGTAGTTTTAGCTGAACATTGGCTTGGCTGAGTGTCTGGCATTGTTATTATTGCTTCTGTAGATGACCTTAAGGCATGGCAAAAGGGCCATAAAGGCTGAATTGAATGTTAATGTGATGATGAGAATGCTTAGTTTTTCAGCGTGGCATTTGAAGTTTCAGAATGAAAGCATAAACCATCTCTGAATTGATGTGGCAGGTCTCTGAAGTGGGAATTAGCCTGTGCAGCTCCCTCTAAGTTGGTGTATTCCTGTGAATTGTTACCTGTGTTAACAGTAATCAAAAGACCTTTTGCGGCAAAGACTGAAGCGGGGTACAAGACTGCTACAACAAGCTCCAGTCTTCCTTCTGGCAGAGTCTGTGTCCTTTTTTTTTCTCTAATAAATTCATTATTTTAAGGAAAAGGAAAGTTTACCTGAACTGGTAGCTTGTGTTCAGCTTTCACATGTTTCTTCAAGCTGATGGCCTCAGTGTTTTCAGAACAAGGTAAGGAAGGGTAGTTAGGTAGTTATTTTCTTGGTCTATTGCTAGCGGGTGGTTTGAGGCTGTATTTTGTATTCTGTGGCTGAAAAATATAGTATGGTGTTTTGATTTGATTAAGTATGAGAGCTGATAGACTAATTCATGTTGTGGCTCAGAGCTGGGCTAGTCATCTTACTACTGCGATTAGCTGGATATTTTAACTTGTGCCTGAGGCCATGTTCTCTCAGTTACATATCTACATCTAATATGCTACAGCAGTTTAAGTTAAATTATACTTTTCAACTAGTTTGGTTAATCCAACGTGAAAAGACTCCATTTATTCCTTTTGCTTAGGCTAAGCTTATAATGTTTTAACCTAAATCAGTTTGGAACAGGGCTAAGCTAGGCCAGAATAAGAAATTCTTGAAAAAAGTGTTAAAATGTGTGATTTTACCCAAAAAGCTTAATAAAACCGGGGCTGTGTTTGGGCAAAACACCTGCCCTCCTCCCATCTTCCATTCTCCTAGGTCTACATGTAAGTGATAATGCCCTGAGCTGTATCTATGCCTAATACATGATTTTGTAACCTCCTTGCAAGCTGCAGCCTTACCATTTCAGAGGTGTCAGGTCTCAAAGAACCATTAAACCTCTGATGTTTGGAAGCTTTTGCTGTAGGAAATGAGATATATTTTTCACTACTGTGTCTTTCTGTGGTATTGCTGTTGGCCACTGATGGGAATGGGATGCTGGGCAAGAAGAGCTTTTAATTTTACATGACGTGGCCACTCTTATACTCTGCGTAGAAAATATTACCTTTGGGCTCCACTTCCCTGGCCACAGGAGAGTGTGCAGGGAAAATATTGAACCCTCCCTTCACAAAAATTGTCTAAGCTTTGTTGAAATCCAATGGGAAGAATGTGGGGCAGCACATTTCCTGAAGGGAGGTGGAGGGAGTTTCAGAACCCTCATCCCGTGGAGGTGGCACTGGTTTCTGAACCCATCTTATGCACCAGCAGTCCTTGCACACCCAGCCTTTCTTCTGCACGCCCCCTCTTTGTGACATGTGCTGCACACGATCTTGGGAAGAGCTCAAGGCTGCCCACAGCCACTGCACAGGGGTCATGGTGCCATGTCTCATGTTACATCAGAGGTTGGTCAGTGGTGTCCCCAGGAGCAGCTGCCTCCTGTCCTTGGCACTCTCACAGTCAGAGTGAGGGATGATATGATCAATCATGGCTCTAATGCAGAGTATCAGCCAGTTCACAAACAAAACTGTTTTGTTGTTGTGGAGACAGCTCATGGCCCACAATTTACAGGGTACTGCCTAAGGAGAGGACCGTGCTTATTTCTGGGACATTAGAGGGGCGCTCTGAGTCATGGACAAAAGAAATGGAAAAAAATAAAGACATACAATTAAACAGAAAAGCAGAGCACCTTTATGTGTCTCTAGACAGCCAAATCTCAGAGCTTCTTGAAGATATTTCACTCTGGAGAACATGCTTGTTTCCTGTAGGTAGCAGACACACAAATAATCAGACATTATTTAGGTCTAAGACTTTTTAAACTTTTGGGTGCCAAAAATACCTGCCAGTTTCATGTCCTTTTCTCTTAGGGCACATGGATACACACGAGCTAAGTCTATATGAGCAAATTAAACTCTGCCAGTGCTCAGGCCTGAGCACTGGGACTTGCTAAGCTCTGCTGTCCTGTCAGCTGAGCCATCACTGGCACAGACACAAACTCAGAGAATAGTCTGGAGGTCAGCAGAGGCAGAGACCACTCCTGCTGCAGCATGGGGCTGCTGAGGTCTTCAGCACCTGATAAAATCAGTGTCTGTCCACAGTTGTCTTCTCTGAGTCTTGACTCCACAGAGTACTTGGCATGACCAACTTGGGTTGTTAATTAGAGGTAGGATTTAACTCCAAGCGCTCCATTGAACTAGAACAGCACTATAGTTAAGTTTTTGCTTCCTCTCAACAGTTTGGCTCCTAGAAGAGAACCACATAATCCTACTAAGCCAAAATACTTGGAGCAATAAAGAAGAAAATAGACAAGCAAGACTGCTTTATCTTTGTAGGTTAAAATATAACACTGTTAGAAATGTCTTTTTTTTTAATGATGTCATTCTAAAATTGTATTAAAAATTCTAAATTTTTTAACTGAGCATATCACTGTATATATTGTTGATTGTATTATAAACCTCCCATTTTCACAGACAAATAGCTATTCCTTTGAATAAGTCTCAAAAATATATAAACATGCAGAGAAAAAATCCTGACACTCCAGCTCAGAAAAGGTGTGATAACTGTATATTCAGAACTCTAGATTCTAGCCTGTATACATCACTTATTTTTGTTGCTCTATGCTTCATCTGAATTTTGATATAGTTGCAACAAATGCATCTTCTGTTAGCGAGCTATCCACAGTGAGTCTTTCTGCCCAGATGTTTGTGTGACACTGCTCACAGGGCAATGGTATATCTCTGTTTAAATAGCCAGAATACCAATGGTTGATCGGGGAAGTTATTGTGGAATTTATTCTTGCCTCTGGCTTGTGGCTTCATCCATTTTTAAGTTTAACTCAAGTTACCCATCTGATGCAAATGGCTCCAAGTTATGTGTTCTATAAATGTGAGAGGCTGTCATCTGAACTCAAATCTTTGCTTAATGCTATGAAAGATAGCTGTATTTTACCAGCTTCTGTTATTTAAATGAGCTGAACATGTTTTGCTGATCACTTGACTGAAACTAAAGCATTGTGAGTATGTGTGCTTTGTTGTCAGCTGCTAGTGAAAGATCAAAGAGATGGTACTGAAGACTGTCACAGACTCTAATTAATTGGCACTTATTTGCTTACATCTCAAGTTAGCCCATAAGCAGCTCCCTAAATCTGAAATAATTGGTGACTTGCTATGCTTTTTAAATAATGCCATTTTATTTTCTAAGTCTTTATATGTGAACGCTATTGTGATTGCAAGTATTGATTCTAAATCTTCTGATCTAATAAAGTATATTTCTGATCTTAAGAAACACCCAGCAAATGTGAACATTTTTTGTGATTGCATTGCCCATAAAAGAAATATTCCAACAGTAACTCTTAATTCACAAGATATATCACATTTATTCTAATGTTGAGACAGACTTATACTAAACATAAATGCAGCACCTCTCAGCTGTAGCTTCAGATTCAGTCAGTTCAGTCAAGAGAATCTTGGATTTTAAAACCCAGTATAAATCTAGTTCCTTTAGAAACTTCAAAAATTCCAGCTTTAGTCATCATCAATTAAAATTGTGGCTAATTAGTGGGCAAATAGAGATGAGTTTGGGCTTTCTCATTAATACCAACAGAAAAGTATCCCAATAAAATACAGAAAATATCACTGTGCTCAATGTTAACTGTTTTCTATATTTTTTTCGTAAGTCAGTCCAAGGTTGAATGAGTCAAAAGATGGAATATAGCTTCACCTTTGCTGAGGAAAGTTATTGATATAATATTGATATTGATTATGACAAGTTTGAAAGCTATTGTGGCCTTACTATTTTGCCTGGTTTTGTTTTGTTTTTAATTTGTCTCTGCATACCCATTAAGCAACTTCTTATTAAGTTTTGTGTGAAATATGTTTTGCTAAATGCAATGAGATTTCTTGGACAACCTGCCTGAAAGTAAGGTTAAGTGTGAAAATTGTGACATTTAAAACTGTTCAAATCCTCTGTATGAACGTGTTTTTAAAATATTTGTAGAAAGACAGATTGCATGTAATTTTCTATCTAATTTGTCATATATTTTCAAATACAAGAAGGTTCATAGTTCATTGAATGGACATTCAAACCATAGCAACATACAAAAAGCAACAAAATTTGTGACTTTTTTCCCATCAGTCCTCTTAGGTATAACTGAAAATAATTGCCTCTCAGGCCAGAGTCTATTCCTGCAAAACCCAAATAGAATAGCATAAAAAATTATTTCCTACAAAGCTTTCTGAATCCCAAAGCAAATTTCATATACCATTTCCTAATAGAAGAGCTGTAGAGCAGATCCTTTGTACAATCACTTAGCTGGTGTGAGCTCAATACTGTTTTGACGATAAGAAGCAAAACCTCGAGATTTATTTGGTGTAATAAATAGATGAAAAGTCTAAGGATCTTGTGACAGCTTGAGGGACAGAGCAGAGAGCAACAAAAGAATTCAGGTGACCTGGAACTTGTTGATAGGTTCATGCTGGTTGTGCTGCTGTTATCCAGGTGTGTAAGAATGGTATGGTCATTTTTGGGATGACATTCTGTCCTCACTCGTGGGACAAAGTATTTTTCATATATTTAATGTGATAACTCATTGCAAGTAAAGAGACCAGGAGGTTTCCAGGAGCTTCCCAAGAGCTTTCCAAGTTTATGAAAGGTAGATATGCACTCTTAACCATAAATTCCACCAGGAAATGAACTTCAGAACCTCCTCATCATGAGTACTTGTATCCTCTTTGATCAACTTAAAAGTGGTTTTGCTTTGGTGGTAGTGACATGATTTTTATCATGAAGAATAGCTGTAGAAATGTGTGTTATTTCCTGATAACACTTTGATTTTTGTCAGCTTTTCTTTTTTACTTAGTGGCTGCCTAAGGATAAACATGAGTAAAACAATCATGGTTCTAGGACTTCTTTTACCTTATATTCACTGGGAAACAGAGCTTTCTGGGTCTTTGAAGGAGTTACTGAATCATAGAATCATTAAGGTTGGAAAAGACCTCCAAGAAAATAAAGTTCAACCTTTGACTGAACATTACCACATCAACTAAACCATAGCACTAAGTGCCACATCCAGTAATTTCTTGAACACCTCCAGGGACAGTGACTCCGCCACTTCCCTGGCCAGTCTGTTCCGGTGCTTGACAACCCTTTCAGTGAAGAAATTCTTCCTGATGTCTACCCTGAAGCTTTCCTGGTACAGCTTGAGGCTATTTCTTCATGTCCTGTCACTGGTTGCCTGGGAGAAGGGACCGACCCCCACCTGGCTACACCCTCCTTTCAGGTGATTGCAGAGTGTGAAAAGGTATCCCCTGAGCCTCCTTTTCTCCAGGCTGAAGACCCTCACCTCCCTCAGCTGCTCCTTGTAGGAACTGTGCTCCAGACCCTACACCAGCTCCATTGCCCTTCTCTGGACACACTCCAGCTCCTCAGTGTCTTTCTTGTAGTGAGGGGCCCAGAAATGAACACAGAATTTGAGATGCAGCCTCACCAGTACCAAATACAGAGGGACAATCTTCCCTAATTCCACTGGTTGCACTATTTTTGACATGGACCAGGTCAACAGACAGGTAAAAAACTAAAGGGCTGAAGTATCAGCAGAGGATTTTCCTATGCTTTCATGTTATCACAGATCAATTGAAAAGTTTTTGTCCCAAATTACAAAAACATCCACTTATTACTCTTTTTGAAAGAACTGTCAGTATGTTGAGAGATACATAAATTGTTTAAATCTGAGTTATAATTGACTGCACAATGCCATAAAGTATGGGTTTGTTGCATGAAGTTACATAAAACCGTTGTGGATCACTTCAAGGGGCAGCAAAAAGCTCAGGCAGTGTAAATTTTTTTTTTTTTAGGCAGTACAGTGCAGAATTCCAGTAGAAGAAAATCAGGTCTACTTCCAGTAGGTAAAGACTAGGTCAGTGCCAGAAGGATCACAATACAGGGTTGTAGACAATCTTAACGGGGGCAGACAGCATCTTTTCTGCAGCATCATTTCTCTAGCTCTTTGTGGTCCTCACATTTATTCCCTCTATTAAGTTTAATTTTCTCCTTATGGATTCAGGCCCAGAGAATGGAAGGGAATGACCAAAGGATACATGGTTTTGTTTGCAAATCTATGCTTCATGTTTAATATCTCTTAATCAAATGCGTACTTGAATGATGTCTTCAGCTCCCTCTGCTTGGGGTTTTAATTGGCTGCAGAAGAAACCTCAGAAAGAACCTTTTTCCAAATAAAGTTCCTTGAGATCACTTGTTCTCCCTCTTAAGATTAATTTCCTATACAGGAACTGAAAAATAAGATGAGAAATGTGCAGAGAAAGTATTCAGCAATGAGTAATATCCGCTGGTAAATTGGGGGACTATCGGTTCTATGCAGTGATTGTCACATCTTTTTAAACACACTGATTAATGGGTGGATCTATTACTGAAAGCATGCATGCTTAATTTATTCAGAGAAGTTGAGTGTATGTAACCACTTGAAGGCCTGTTTTTCTTGCACAGCATTTCACATTTACAATGTTATAACTACTGACAATTCAATGGAAGAAAGAGAACTAACTCATGGCACAAAGCATTAAAAATACAGCACGATCTGTAAGTGATAGAAGCTGACATATAAGAAAATATCAGTGGAATAATTTAAATCCAATAAAAGTGAAGCTGTCATCAGTATTTGGATACGTATTCTTAGTCTAAACATTTTCAATTGTGACACTTAGTTCCATATTCTTTTCTTCCACCCTGTTTTATGGGCAAATGTGTTATTTGGAGAACAGCATGTGGAAACACTATGGAAATGGCAATTCTGTGAAATACCATTTGAGAACTTAGACACACTTTTAAACAAGGAATGGAATTCAGGTCAAGCATCACAAATGAAATGGTTATTGTAAAAGCAGTGAGAGCTAGCCATCTGCCACTGCAGCACTCAAAAGGGCTGAGATACAGGGTCTCTGCAAAGATATTCCTTAGTGCAGTATCAGCTAGGGCCCACAGAAGGCTCAGCTACAGACATTAATATAGCAACAGATTTTCTAAAGGGACAAATACTCTACACGGTTACCAAATGCTGTGCCTGTGTCCATGGAGTAAAGTCAAGCAAGGAGAGGAACAGCATTTTGGTAATTTTAAAAGAAGGTAATTTGTGCCCCATAAGGACTGATCCTGAATTATTTACTTGGAGTCTGATTATAGCTCCTTTTTTTGGCATGAATAAGATGTTCTCTGTGTTGGTGCCATGCTGAAGATTTAAATGTCCCACACATTTGATCCAGGCTGGGGCTGTGGCAACTACTGCACAGCTGATGACAACAAAGGCTGGTTTCAAGCTCATTGTCATCACCATGGTGTTACACCAGATGAATGGGTGGCATTGATTCTGATTGGCATATTCATTCACATGCATTCAAAGCTCATGAATTTTACTTAACACGTCCCTTTGCTTATTGGCTGGGATTTAATTGGAGTGATGTATTGCAGCACTGCTAGATGAAGTGGAACAGTTTCTTTTTTTTTTCTTTCTTTTTTTTCCTTGGTATTTTTTTTTTCAGTTCTCTTTCTTCCAAACCTCCCAACTAGAGACACCACAGCATTATTTTTCACAATCACCAAGGCATTTCCATGTATGGAACCTAATTCTTGCCTTTGTATTGAGGTTTGCATTTAATATTTGGAGACAGAAAAATAAACAGACAAAGGGAGAACTCACACAGATTTAAGTGTTGACTTTTGTTACTGAGTTTGCAAAATGTTTATTTAGCATTTTCTTTACATACCAAGAAAGGAATAGGTCTTTTTTGTGCTCGTTTTTATGATTTTTTTCCAACTTTCCCATATTTTATCATCTTTCTCAGCTGAAATGGAGAATCCTGACCTATCGGCTAGCAGATTGTTGATATCTTTCCAAAGAGTGAATAAATATGAGATTATGTGCACGCATCTAACAGATATACTCCTGTGTATATTTGAATACACCATTGCTGTGTATTGATCAGAAACATTCAGACAGAAAAAAAATAGAGAATTTTTTAGAAGAAAAACTTATGTTTTCATTGCAGAGATATCTATGTTGAATTTTCCCTTATTGCCATTTTTAACCTGAAAAGCAAAATGTTTCATCTGAAAATCAAACATTTATGTTACCAAAATCAAAATAAAATACTTGGTTTGGGGTCAGATCTCTCCAGGTCAAGTTATTTTAGTTTGCTGAACAAGATTAAAGAGTTTCATTTCAAGGTAGTTCTGCATAAACTGTGGAACATATTGGCAGAAGCTAAGTGTATCTTGGGGTCAATATAGAGAACACTCTTTGGAAGTAATTAATAGCCTCCATGGTTCATGCTCTGAGCTACCTCTGGAGATCTCAAGGCTTCCTCCATTTTTTCCAGAATTCAGACAGACTCATCTTTTTGGGCAAGAGTTACCACTGTAAATGATGTCTGCCTGAGTCTTCACAGGGTTTGCTATTTCTCCCCTCCCAACATCCTTTTCCTCCATTTGCCTGGAGGAAATCGCATGAGCCAGTGCATCATTCTACAATATGTTAAGATGATCTCTCTTCCTACGGAAGCTACATAGAAATGGTTTTGTGGGAATTGTTGGATGGATTGCAAATCTAGTTGACGGTGATGTGTGAAAAAGCTTAGACATTACTGCTGAGAATTATACATGCAGTAAATGCTGTGAGTACACAATAACTCCATGCATATGCTTAGTATTGTTGCTAGCATATATAATCAGTTAAACTGAAATCCCATGAAAGTTTCTTAATTAATGTGGATATAAAGCTCTAAGTCTGTCAGATACATCCTAGAGGGGACTTGAACAACATAGTGCGATAGAAAAGATGTGGCCCTTGTTTGGCCTCAGCTCAGTTCAGCAAATGTGTAATTTCTCCACACATAGTCAAATTAGTAAAATAATTTATGAAAAAATGAAAAAGTCTGTATCAAGCACCTTTATGTATGGTTTGATGCTTCTATATATGATTGGGTTTTCTACCTGGTGTGGTTATTCTGTAATTCAATGGTATCCACTGCTTGCTGCCTTCAGGAAACTGCCAGACTTACAGTTCTGAATTCTCTCTCTTCTTCTCAGCTATCTAATCCACTGATGCGCTCAATAACATACTATAGCTATTGAAACCCAGCCCATACCATACACAGCCTCAACATCTCTGAGGCACAAGTCAGGAAAGCCACAGATAATCTAAATAAGAAGTGTTTTTCCCAGATTTTTTCCATGCTTCTTTTTTACTTTTTCATGGTCATGACATTTCCTGATTCATTGCTTTTCATGTATTGAACCAAACACTGCTGTTTGGAGATAATAAAATTAAGATTATGAACATCTGCCTTGCCATAAATGGGTCTTTTGGTTTGTCTGGCTTTTACTGTGAATAGAGTTCTACGTGCAGCATTGTCTGTTCTCCCTAGAGACACACAAGCTTTTACAGAAATGCTTTTACATACCTGGGCTATAGTAAAATGAAAAAAAAAAAAAAAAGATCTTTGACATTTGGTATCTCTGAACCAACAATCCATGATTAATTTGACAGAAGATATGTCCGAAGACTATTGTATTTTCTTTTTCTGCAATTTCAAATAGCATTACATGGGCTGAATTGCATTCTGTGGAGACACCCTAAACTGTGCTTGAGGGATTACTGAGCTGTAACTGAGGGTGTGAAGCTTCACAGTGAAATTTCCCTGCAAGTTTTTAGGAAAATCAGACCTAGCTACCAATTCTGACCACTGGTATGAACATTGGCTAAGCTACTGGCATTTGATGGGAGCCTTTCTATCCACTTTTAAGTGTTTGATTAACCTTTATGTGGTCTGAAGAAGCCTGCAATTGGATGTAAATTTGATACTGGAATATAAGGCAAACAACTTTTCAGAAAAACCAATAATAGGATTTGGTCGGTACTAAAATCCTTATTTTCTCAGTTATTTACTTCAAAATAATATACAAACTGAAATAAATCTACTCCTTTTGAGAAAACATGTAAAGATTAAAACCTCTAACAGAAAATATAGATACAAGTAGTCTATGTCAGTGACAGTGCATGGAAAGCATATCTCAGTTTCAGCCATGAGGACTCAAGGAGATCACTGCACATGCTGAGTTACCAGGTGGAGCTCCAGATATTAGGTTTCAGATGTAAAGACAGTTACCTTGCATCAGTTTATTTTCTCACAGCCTTGGTAAAAAGACAAAACTCCATTAATGACCTTACGTTTAGAGCCACAGGCTGAAGGGGTGAAATTCCCCAGTAAATGAGGTGACAGTGAGGTGGGATGTGAGTCTGGGCACGATGTGGATGCAGACACGGTCTCTGCTGGAGCTGCAGCGCATGCAGGTGCCGGGGTGAGGTCTGCTCCTGCGGGGATTAGCATCGTGTTAGGCATTTCTGTGGCAGAGGAGAATGCAGCTCAGCCTCAGCTTCCTCTGAGGGAAAAATCACTATCTCAGTCCTGTTCTTCAGCTCCTTCCACTGGAAAAGCAACAACAAGCACCACCACAACTGAGAAAAGACTATCCCACTGGAAGGAGCGAGAAAAGCTTCTGCTTTATGCACATGGTAGCACCAATAGGTGCTGCTGGCTCAGTGGTGCTCGGGGTTGTCCCACGGCAGGCTTTTGTGTGACTGCACATTCCAGCCCTTCAGCAGGGCACTGCTAGCTTAGCAACATCAGTGAGCTGTCAATATTTGTCTGCCCAAATCCCACCATTAAGTACGCTTCTTAGAGCTGGTCTTTGCAGATCGTAATCACTGTCCTACCCTACCTTCTAAGCCTCTCCTACCCTCCTACTGCCTCCTTCAGAGAAGGGATCACTGCAAGCCTATAAAGGAGACTCAGCAGTTTCTATCACCAACTTTTCTTAGAAAAGTGACTAAAGACTTTTGTGTGGACACAGTTCTTAGTTATGCTTATTCAAAAATTTTCAGATTTCCTGTGCGATGTATATTTTTGCAATATTTTAGCCACTGTCATGTGTTCTCTATTAAAAGTGCATGGAAAGTTACCTGTTCTTTTATGTGTCACCCTTCCCTTACTTCTCTGAGTCCTGCTACTCTGGTAGTTTAAAACCACCATATGGATGACACAGAAGTTTCAGCTGGCTAGAATCAGAAGAAATAAGCAATTTAGGCAGCAGCAGCAGATGCTGTAAGAAAATAGAAGATGGAAGGGAACAACTTTCCAGATGTTGCAAGAAATTAAAATATGGCTACTCTATTTTGCCATATTCAGTAAGCACAGAGTCTGTCACAGCCAGCTGGACCCCTGAGAGCTGCCCCTCCTCCTAGTTCCAGTCATCAAAATTATGATTTTAAAATAGAATGACTCTGTATAATGAATGAATGATCATAATTTGAGGAGTATTTCTATGTATGATCCTGGTTTCAATGGAGATTAGTTACACAGTTTCCAAGATCTGGATCATTGGTTACCCCACATGGCTGTGCAGTCATTTTTCCCAGTAAAAGGCAGGGAATGAAATAGAAACAGGAACAAATAGATAAAAGTGAAAGTGGCAAGAACCCTCTGAATTATCTTAACTTGGTATTGCCACAGAAAGTTTGGCATGGCCTCAGGACTATGCTGTCTAAGTTGTCATCTCTGTAAGTCTTTATTTCACCTAAATACTTCTGTCCAAAGCATTGGCACACATGCACTCCTGCACTGTAGATCCCTGCATTGGGTCAGGTGAAATACACTCAGCCACCCACAGAGGTGACAGAGACAGACTGAGAAGTAATTTGGACAATGACATAGTAGGTGAAGAAAGAGAATTCTGTAGTAAGTACCAAATAGATTTTCCAATTAAACATGGGTTAGGAAAAAGCAGAAAATCATTGAGATGCATTAAAAATGTTTTAATGATAGCTGCCTGCAGGTAAAGGAATGCAAGGGCCCAATGCAGTTGCCCATAAATTAGTGCACAGTACCTTTTGAGAAAATAGAAATAAAACATATTAATTCTTTTAATAAGAGAGAAATATTTCTCTTTGGAACACAGTAGCCTTTAATTCATAAACCCTATTCACAATAGAGAAATGTGTGTACTGTAAATAGTGTAGGTTTAATGTGATGCTCAAAAGGATGTGTTTGTTGCTGAATATGTTTTTATGCATATGTACAAAATATATATACATTTATGTGTTTCTTAGATCCATATGTATTTACAGCTACAGGTACACAGGTATATATATTTCTAAGGTCTAAAAGCAGTGCATAAATCTCAATGTACATTACTATCAAGCACAGACATATTGGTGTAAGAACAAATGGATTTATACTTCTACATAATAAAATACATGTGTGGGGACACATCCATAGCTGCATATATATATATATATATATATATATATATACACAGCCTGTTTTGGTATGAAATGGAAGGCAGTCATGGGCATCACGTTAAAGCTTTGCCAGTATACATTTTTTGTTATGGATCTGTCACCTTCCTAGTTTACAGAAGACTGAGCACTGAGAGGAATTTGAGTGTAAGCATGCAGTACCAGCTTCAGCTTGACTCCAGCCTCGCTTTGTCTGTGAAGGCTGCTGGTAACAGTTAAGAGTTTGCTGGTGTGATAGGTGAGCTTCATCTGTCATGGCTAATGTCTTGAGACAGTTGTGCCTCCTTTTGTTTCCATATTCCCTTGAGGACATACTGTTCTGGAGGCATAGCTGTGTTTACCCTGCAATTTTTTTTTTTTTTTTTTTTACTAAGTCAGTAATCGTGTTTACCTTCCTTCCTTCCCCAGCGCTGTTTGCCAGCTTTGGTGTGGTGAGATGACTAAGTCAATATATGTTAAAGAATACATAACAATGTTGTAATGAGAATTAGCTGTGCTCGGAAAAGGCAGAGACATTGGCTGCTGTGTTTTGCACTGTTTAGTCTGGGGGTAATGAAGAGCTCACAGATGACCTGATTTCATTAAAGTAGGTCAGATTTGACTGAAACATAGCTATGGCTCTCTCCCATCATTGCAGTGTCTTTCTCCCCCCCATCACTGCCTCAGCCACTCTGTCACCTCAGCATTCGAAATCTTTCAGGGAATTACCGTAGGGTTTTGTTGGCATCTTAGCCAAATATAGACTACAGAACTTAATTTCCACTATTGTCTGTGCTTTCTGCCAGAAGATGTGTGGTGGAAAGGATGACCATACTTCTGTCTTTACTGCAGGAGAGGTGATGATGTGAGAGGATGGCACACTTGATAAGATGGCATTTATGTACCATAGATATTTCTCAGTGAAATCCAATCTGGACAGGATACCTGCCAGTTTTACTGAGGCAGCTGAGTCAGATTAACCCTACATTCATGCACAGTTTTCATCTGATTTTCTATTTATTTGCACTGTTTCATACCCCAAGTTTAACACTGGAGTAGGTAATTCAGATTTGGCAATGTCCTAGTAGAAAAACACCTTTAAAATGGTTCTGAGAATGTCTTTACTAGCATTTGTGTTCACAAATGAGAATATAATACCAGATATAAGAGTTATTCACAGCTTCTGATGGGGTGGATGTGAGATGCTGGAAGCAAATACAGAATTAGGTATTGTCATCCCACAGGATGTCTGCTAAGAGAGTTTCCTTCTAACATCAGTGGGAGTAAGGTGGGATCTATAGACCAGACCTAAACAAAGACATTAGGGAAGCTATTCAGACAGTGCTCAGCTTGAAAAAAAATCAGGCCCTGTTGGGTGGAAAAAATGATGCTGTAAGATGTATAGAGCCTTTTACTGAAAGATTTTGAAAACACTGGGTTGACAAACATGCTCAGGTTTGCTGTTCAGCTTCTAAAACCACACTGATCTTCTATCACGAAATATTGTGTTACTTTTATTACAGCCTTTCTATAGTTATATGATTCCCAGAGAGACACAATATCCTATCTTTAACTACTTGTCCCCCTTTAAGACTATCAGTTTTTTCATGTCAAAGTGTCTCTGCAAAGGTGTCAGCCAGAGTATATTGCCTTCCTTTTGCAGCCATATTACATTTAAACAGAGGCAGAAATTTGGGAACTCCCCAACTCCTCCTCCTCCTCACTTGTCTTTCTTGCTGTTAATTGTTGTGATTGTGCCTCTCTTGACTTCTAAAGCAGGTGTTTTGTTCTCACATTTGCTTCAGGTCATTACAGTAAAATCTTTTCATTCCTGAAATCTTTTTTCCCCCCATTAGTCCTGAGACAAATAAATTGATTGTGATTTTCAGAAGCAACTGGGGTGGTCAAGCAGTTCCCAGAGAAGTCAGTAATCAGATTACTTGCATAAGTAATCTCAGGACCGTGGGCTTTTGAAAATCCCAAATCTTCTGGCTACATTTTGGCTTTTTAATTTTTTTTTAAAATTTGCTTTCCCTTTACAAAGAGAAAGGCTTTATAGAGCTTGCACTGTTATAAGTAGAACCAACATGTATTCTAACATAGAAATATCCTGTCTTGTTTAACTTAGAAAAAGATGACCTTCTGGATCATCAAGCACTGTCTTCTGCTCTTGCAAGCAACTGCACAACATTATTTTGTTCATAAATATCTATCTATATCTATGTCTATATCATCTATATCTAGATCTAGATCTAGATCTAATCTATCTATATCTGTCTATGCATCTACCAGGTTCTATTGCCAAATATCTTCCATTTTCTGCCCTGATCCAGTACTCTCTTTCAACAGAGATATGTTTGAACTGAAATACTTCCAAAAAACTAGTTAGATAAAAGCTATGTTTAAAATAGTCTGTAATATTTGATTTAAAGTAAAAAAAAAAATGCCATGATTTCACTAAAAGAACAAGAAAAGCTGTGGTTTCTTGAGAGGTTTTATCAAGTGAAGCATATGTGTTCTTGTGGTCTTTCTATAGCTTGGAAGTCTTTTTTGTAATGCTTTGTCTGCTCTTCTGACAGGTCTGCCAGTCTGTCTGTGCTGTAGGGGTGTGCTGTAATGAGCATTTTGTCAGGGCGAGAGTAACACAGGAAACGCTGGAATACATTGCCTGTGAGCTGCTGGTACGAAGAACAAGGCAAAAGAAAATCAGCCTCATGCATTCTAGAACAACCTCTTCTGAGCAATGCCATAAGGCTTGCCCAGTTAGGGATGTTCAGTGATGGTAGTGGGAATTTTGGCCATTCTGTACCTCATTAATCCAAGTTTTGCAGGTTGTACTACCTGGGTAACAACTTGGGTTACTCTAGGGTGAGTTGCAATGTTGTTATTGACTACAGTTGTGTTGACAGCTATATCAGTTGTTTCTTTTCTAACTGAAAGATGCAAAAGATGTGTGCTCACTGATTTTTCTCAATGCAGATTAACTGGAAGGATCTTCATTTTCAGCTTCAGATTCATCTTTTATAAGCTTCAACAAAGGCATAATATTTTAGTTTTCCACTGCCCTCAATTCAAAGGAGGGAGATCAAAAACCCTGTCTTGAAAAGATTATGCAACTCAATTGGACCTGATCTTGTTGTATTATTGCATCCATTACAACAGCACAGTTCAGGCAGGTGTTAGTTTCAATTAACCTGGGATTCAGGTATTCACAACATCTTGTCTGCCAATTACTCACATAATTACATGGCCCAGGACTGTAGAATAGAATCAGCCATCATGCTAGGCATGTGTGATTACTGAAGAAAAGAGGAATTCAGAGGATGTATGAGTAAAGCACAGCTTCAATGATCATGGACAAAAGTGGTCTTTAGTGAAGAAAGCTTATTTACTAGGCTCTTGCTGATCTCTTGAATGCAGGAACTGTGCCAACAGTGTTTGTGTGACACGCAGATGCCTCACAGCTGTCTGTTGTTTTTGTATTCTTATTCAGTCAGTAGGTAAAATGAGAACTTATTTAGCATTTTTCAAAGAAGAAACTGAAAGGCATTCTAGGGAGCTAATGGCACAGCCATGTATGGCAAGAAATCAAAATATGAGAGTCAAGCAAACATTAAATCCAACTTTCTGAGACCAGGATGTCAGCTGAAAAAGACAACTGCTGACATTTTGACCTGAAATATCCACTGACTTGGTCAATATGAATACCTTTTTTGTATGGCTCTGTCACTGTACTGTCAAAAATCAATCCACCATGGGCCTCCACATAAAGATCTTTTAAGGTCAAAGGCCAAAGGTCTTTCTGAGTCTTAAATGCCATATATCTTTGTACTATTTTAAGCTATAATGCCAAAGAAAATGTGAAATTATGGATGAATCTTGTGAAAAGTGAAAAGTAACTTAATCGTCTAAAATGATATACACTTAATTATATATACTTAATGTCATTGAAGTTTAATGATAGCATCCTGAAGGAATCAATAGAAAGTCAAGCTGTTTCTTTCCTCTCACCACACAGATCCAGACTACGGCAGCCTAAAATTCTTCATAGCAAAATAAGAATTCATTTCAGTGGAACAAATTGTGAGGAAGGACACTGCTCAGCCTGGATGGCAAAATATGGGCCTTTATTTCATCAGGAAACTGACATGAGTATGATATAGAGCTAATATCATTTGACAGTGGAACAAGTCTACTTCTTGTTCTAAGGGAGAACCTAGGCTATTACAGCCCCCTTTTATCATTTTGGGAAATTTTTGATATGTGTGATTTTTTTTTAAATACAGGAACCTCATTAAATATAATGCCTATTCTTAAATTTCTTCAACATTTTCTTACTAAGTGCAAATATTTAAATAGGGAAATTCCCAGAGGGCATACATATTCAAATATTTGAATTTTTATAGAAACCCTTTGCTCCTAGTAGAATGCACAGAGTATGCCTAACTACTTTACTATGGCTAAGACATAATTTTATGCCTTTCTATATATCTATTTGTGTTTGTGTGTATAGTCATTTACATGGGTAATTAAAAGAAACATGTTTTGTAAATGCTAAATTAAAGGGAATTTTGTGGTTTTCTAGTAAGGGAGTTAATATGGCTTCTACTGAAATTCTACACTTTATTATACCAAGATGAAGCACTTTGAATGTATACAAGTTCTCTGGGAACTATAGTAGCAAAAGCTCAGGGACATTTGTCCCACAATGCAGCCTTTTCTCAACGCCATATCCATACATCTTATATCAATCACAGAAATAATCTGTTTGACAGCTATGTGTTTGGGGCATTGTGATACATGAAAGTTCCAGATTAATACATGAGCTCAGAGTTATTTGCTGCCATGAAAATAACGGTTTTAGTGCAGTTTGAGTGTTGTCTGTATTCAGAGATCAAGAAAAGCAATCAGTCCCCAAACCTATCTCTACTGTTACGTACTGTTTTAAATTACATGATCGTTTTCCAGATGACATGTAGTTTTTTCATCATAGGACCAAGGCACGAATTAGATGGTGACTGGAAAGCAGCCAGGATTATTCCTATGCTGGGAAATATATTGCTATTGGGAGACTTGCCCACCTCCTACCCGGTGGCACTGTTGAGAAGTAGCAGGCTCATGAAGGTTTCTTCTTGCCTTTTATTTATTGCTGCCCTTAATATCTATAATATTGCTGTCCATTGAAGGACATTTCATGCTTCTCAGAGCTTCTGTACAGATTTTGTGTTGTGGCTAAAGTATCCCTTTTTTGTGGGGGAGGAGGTGTCAGACAAAGGAGAAGAAGAAATGGAGTGACAGCAATGAGTCATTTGACTCACATGACACACATGGGTGAGCTGCATCTTGTTTCTGCATTCCCATGAACATAATCTGGGATATATAGGCAGGAACATTGCCTGTAAGACATTGCAATTACACTCCTGAATTCATCAGGTTTGCAAAAACTCAGCTGTGACAGTGTCCAGTCTGGTTTGGCCTATGTGTTACAGGGACGATGTAACCCAGCTGGACAGAATCCAAAGAAAATGATAAAATGATCAGAGATTGATCCAGGAAATGTCACACTCGGAGAAAGACAGAAAGAATCATAAACTGAGAAAAGACTGGAGAGACATATTTACCTGGTGTGTGACAGGACCTTGCAGGGAGCAAAGGAATATAACAAATAGAAAGTATGGGGATCGTTTAGGCTAACCATTAAAACAATCCTTCTCTTAGAAGTTCTCACAAAGCACTGGAATGAATTGCATGTCGAGGTTCTGGAGTCCCTGTTAGAATAGGCCTACATAAGGAGGTTAGACAAACAGCTCCCAGAAATGCATTAGACATGATCCTCTGGTGTAGGGAGACAGATCAAGCAATCTCTAGAGGGGTTTTTCATCTCTGTTCTCTCTGACTTCATCTTTAGGCAGGTATAAATCTGCCATAGTGTAGCAGATTGTTATATCTGATAGCTTTTATAAGTGGCCCAGCCTTCAGGGTAAGCTTTGGGTGACCAGTTCACAGCTGTCAGCACTGCAAAAGCCATAACCATAACTGGCTCTAATTAGCAGCCTACGTGGCAATTTTAGCAGTTAGGACAACAACTTGACTATAAGGGATGAATGATCCTTCTGCCCCAATGGGTGTTTCTTCAAGCTCAGTGAAACTGGTAAGTTGGAGTGAGGGAGCTGACAGTGCTTCTATCCATGATGTATCTTTTTTTCCTTGTGCTATACTGCAGAGGACATGGGTCTCTGGGACTGTGCATTCAGCATCTTTCACAAGCACGGCTTTCATACACAGAATAACCTACTTGTGCTTGGTGCTCTGTACTGAAAATCATAGGGGTTTCCGTGCAGAGGATGAAGGGCGAGAGGGGAGAGATTTATGATAAGCAGGTAGTTGGCTGCTCTTTGCCAAAGGCATGTAAATAGAGCAAAATTCTGACATCAGCACGTTTTCAAACTTAGGCACTATTGTGAGCTCTCCTTTTAGATGTATGTTTTTAGACAGGGCAGAAGGATGACCCAAGAATTCCTCTCTGCCTCATGCATAAATATTTGCATCATAGGTTTCAAGAGCAGAGAAAAAGCAGTGTTACTTTGCCTCCTCTTCTACCAAGTGTGTGTCTGTTTCTCTCAGTTTTCTACTACCCCAATGGCAAAAAATACACTTTTCAGCTGCAATGAGTGCTTCCGATTTGTAATCCAGGCCAGTCTGTGTCTTTGCAAACTGCCAAAATTGTGAAGGATGCTGGTCTTCACCAGATGCTCATATCTGGGGTCAGAAAAAGGCTGATCTTTTGAATTCTGTCTGCACTAAAGCCAAAAGGCATATGTGCTGTACCTGCCTGAGGGTCACTTGAGATTGCAAGGCTGATACATTCCTGCCTGTCTTTTCAACCAACTTCTTTGTTTCTGCCACACTGGAACTGCATAAATTCACATTGCTTTCTTTGTTATATTTGTTTCATTTAAAACACACAGGAAGCCTTGTATGAAAGTGAGACATTCTGGACCTTTGGCTCTGATATTTCCTAATAAGAAGAACCCAAACAAATTCATGACAGAGCATTGAGGAGAGCTGTTGAGAGGACACCAGTTAGACGACTGGTGTCCTCTAACTAACCCAGGCATCAGACTAATCCAGTCGGGTGGCGTGTTGATGCAAATGGTGACTGCTTAAAGGCAAGCCAAAGAGAACCCACAAGACTCTGTAAATGTGGAAAGGGAAACAGTGCAATAGTGTGATTTATCTAAAATCACAGTGCATGTAATTTGATGAAATTAGGGGGAAAAATGAATGCTCCCCTAATTTCTACATGCATATCCATCTCTTAAAAATCAGTAGGGTAACTAAAGTGGCATGTAAGCCCTGTGGCAACTGTCAGATAAATTACACAACAGTGAAGAAATCTCCTGCAAGTAATGCAATATCCAGCTAACTGCTTTTCCTCTTTCAGAAAAAGACCTTGAGCTGCTGCATTTGATTCTACTTCAGAAATGTTACAAAATTTCTCACTGAGAAGGCAGATCTGTGTTTTTGTGCATGAATAAGCCTTTTATTTTCTAGACAGGGTGCAAATGGAGGCATAGTGAAAATTATTAAAGGGCACTAACAAGGGAATACCAGTCTTTAGGCTAATTTTTGGGTAACTATTTCTATTTATTTTTTCATTAAACAAAGTCTGCAGTTGCACAGATTGTTGTTATGAAGTCCCTAAAGCCCTATAAAGCATGGTAATGTGAGTAAGTTTTCAGAATTTAGTAAGTCTAGTTCTGGGATTTTACTATTACCTAATGTTTCCATTCTATGGTATTATGAAAGCACTATAAATGGCACCTTTCATGAACCAGCTCTTCTGAGCCCAGCAGGCTGCTTCTGCAGTGAGCTGGTGGATCTTTCTTAAAACATACACAGACACACAGAGACACAGTCACAGACATGGACACAGTCACGGGCACACAGACACAGACACACAGTCACAGACAGACAACAGACACAGTCACAGATGCAGACACACAGACACAGTTACACAGACACGGACACACAGACACAGTCACAGACACAGACACAGATGCAGTCACACAGACACAGACACAGTCACGCACCCGCACACACACACACACAGACAGTCAGAGACAAACACACACACACAGACACAGGCAGAGACACAGACACACAGGCGCACAGACACAGACAGACACACAGACAGACACAGGCTCACACAGACAGACAGACTCACAGACAGACACACACAGACTCACAGACACACACAGACTCACAGACACACAGACTGTCACACACAGACGCACACACAGACTCACAGACTCACAGACACACAGACACAGACACAGGCACACAGACACACAGACATGCAGACACAAACAAAGAGACACACAGACTCACAGACACATAAACACATGCACAGACACACAGACACAGTCACACACAGACTCACAGACTCACAGACACACAGACAGACAGACACAGTCACACACACAGAGACTCAGGCACACAGACACATGCACAGACACACAGACAGTCACACACAGACTCACAGGCACACAGACACACAGACACGCACAGACACACAGACTCACAGGCACACAGACTCACAGACATGCACAGACACAGACAGTCACACACAGACACACAGGCACATAGACACACAGACACAGGCACAGACACAGGCACAGACACACAGACAGTCACACACACAGACTCACAGGCACACAGACACACAGACACACAGACACACGCACAGGCACAGACACAGGCACAGACACACACACGCTGTGACCGCTCCTTTATGAACGCTTTCATAAGAAAGCAGAATTGTCCCACTCATAGCCATTATATCTGATGACATTCTTAATACAGGGCATTGTTTGCAGAAAGAGGCTATTGTCTAAGATTGCATATCTGCTGACCAAAGCACATGGAATAAGCACAGCTTTGGACACACTGAGCCTGGCCCCAGGGAAGAGCTTAGCGGTGAGTTTGTTTGAATGTCCTGATTCAGTGGTGAGCTCCAAAGAGGAAATGCCCATCATTATGTAAGGATTGCCATTTATCTAAAGTTTGGAAAAACATTGTTTGTTCATTTTTACCAAAACGGAGGTGAGTCTTATTTAAATCAAGACAGTGTTAATGAAAAATTGCCTGAACAGAAAAATAGAGACAATAATATTTCTGCATTAGAAATCTTTCTAGTAAGCAATCAGCAGATAGTTTCAAATACAAAACTTTTCAAGTGAGCATAAAGACTCAGCTTCAAAAGAGACAGGAAGCATCTTTACATTCCTGTATGTTATCTGTACCTGGACAGTTTTGCTTTGACAATGATTAGGAAAAATCACATGACACTCAAGTGAAAATGCCAGAAATAATTTAAAAATAATTTCAGAAAGTCACTGGAGTGTTTTCTGTCTTTCTTATTTTACTGAACTCTTATTTACAGTCGATGGGCATTATTCAGCTTCCAGTGACTCAAAAAAAAAAGAAAAATAGAAAAAAGTACATTCAGAGTAGTCTAAAATGATTTATTAAATAATGAATTATTTAATAATGATTATTCCTTTTTCTGTTTCTGAATTATTTCTGAAGTAATTCTAGATTCTAGAACAGCATAGTATTTAAAAATATTCACACACTGTTTATTTTGTGTTTGTTTTCAGATTTAGTCTTTAGAGTACACTTAGATCCACAGAGCCATACATTATGAAGTCACAGAGATCTTTGCAATCATCTAGCCTGAAATATATATTTTCTGTTTGAAACTGAGTAGGAAATGTTTTGAAAAACGTTTGGTCTTGATTGAGAGCATTTGTTAGTTGTTTCATTGGCTCACTGTTAAAAAATTTGTTCTTAATTTCTAGCATTAGATTTTTTTAGCTTCAGCTTTTGGCCACTGTATTTTATATGTGAGACCTAAGAAATCACAATCAAAGTTTTACTTTGTGCCCTTATAAACTTCATCTTCCCTCTCAGACTGAGTTTCTGGAATCTTTTGGTGCAAGGAAAGTTCTTTTAGTGGTTCTCATCTGAATGTCTTAGGTCTTTTGAAAACCTTTGAAACAATGACACAAGAACTAAACAAAATACGGCAGGAGCAGTTGCATGAAGGTCAAATGCTGAGATAACATGAACTTTGAACACCTATTCAAGATGCTTTCTACATGGAAAAATTGTATTATCCCTCCTAAAAATATTGACACAGGGGAGCTTTGATCAACATTACCATTCACACTTGATCAAGTTAAAATAAAATTTGCATGCAGTCCTCCAAGCTGTGTACAGAGGGCCTGAGCTCCTCAGGACTGATTACTATCACAATGATCACTTACAAAGTTTAACTCTGTTTGTTTTGTAATACAGATTTTAGTAATCTTTGTAACAATTTTTTAATAAATCATTTGGAAAAATACAGTCAAGAGCAACCCTATACTAATGGTCTGACTTTATAAAAATATTTTGAGGGATGCCTGTTTTCTGTTTCTAATCCATGGGTGTATGTCCTGTTAAATTTTAATGTACCACACTAATTTAACATCATCTAATTAAATGTAAGGTAATTTAAAGTTGGTAGTCTAAAAGGGAAAACAGGGTTAATACAATTTTCTTCATCAATAGGCCCATAATCCCACAAAAATATAATCCTACTTTGACAGAAATTATTTTCCATAGTTTTCTAGATTGACATCAGTTACATTTCCTTCATTTAGCTTTTTGCCTAGTCCTGTATCAGGTGGGACTCAATGCCTGTTTTCCTGAGTTCAGTGTCAACCTGACAACTTATCATGACAACAGTCTTGCTGTCCTTTTCAAAAATTTGCATAGCATTTTATTTCCTTACATTCTGGAACTTCTACAGAAAAGCATCAAAAAAGATCTGAGCTAGCCTTATTACTGAAATGTGGTTTGGAGAGGATTAAAATTCATACTGGTTTTGTAAAAATTTCTTAAATTTCTATGGAAGTGTTTTATTATCATCTATGATAGATCTCCTTATATAGATTCTAACCAAATAAGATATTTGTTAAGAATGTTCAAGGGTATTGATCTGTTTGAATTGCTGGTACTACCTTCACCTAGGAAGAACAAAAATCAGTTAGTCTTCTATTTTTTTCTCATTGCATATCCTTAAAATATGCACTCCTTACAAATATATAATGTATTATTAATCCTTTATCCTGATAAACCTTTCTTTCTCTGGGTTCATATTTTGCCTACAAGAACTTGAGTAAAACAGGAAAGGGTACAAAAAGAACAGCAAAAGTGATCGATGATATGGAACATCTGGAAATGAGAAATGACTCAGTTGACTGGCACTCAGCCTTGTGAACAAATGAATGAGGGCACGTGATGCAGATCTACAAAATCGTGTAGGAGCTGGAGAAGGTTAATAAGGAACAACCATTCTGTATCTCTTTGGCCATAAAACCCAGGCAGTATCAAATAAAACTAATAACTGGCAAATGAAAACAGGGAGAGGATCCTTCATTCGGTGTATAATTAAGCTGGGAAACTTTGTGCCGTTGGATGCTTGCAATGCTCGAAGTTTACAAGGATTTAAAAAGTAATAAATTCACACGGAAACAAATCCTTTCAGGGCTGTTAAATGCAAAGACATTCACACCAGCTCAGGAAGTCTTTGAGCCACTGAAAACTGGATGTGTATTCTAGGGATGCATTGCCAGAGGCATGCCCTGTCCTGCTAGTCTTTCCTAAGAGCATCTGCTGCTCATTGTTGTATTATATTAGCCACCAGCCTTGTCTTGACCTAGGATGGCACAGCTCTTCCTATCCCCACAGCGGAACATTTGCACCAAAGTTAACACTCGTGTACAGCTGCTCAGCTGTGTCATATGCTGCTGCTTATGTTCCTTGAGTAGCTGAATATCTTTTTGTAAACAAAACAAAAACAACACAAAGGCGAATAAGTGCATGACAAGCAAAAACCAGCTAATCCACATTCACAAATACCTTTGCTGTCATGCGAACACGGGTATTGTTCGGAACAGCTATCTCTGCAAAGATAGTGTGACCAAAAAGCTTAACTGCAAAAAAAGTAAGCATGATCAAAGATGAGCTAAACAGCTGCCATAAGCTGAAGAAAGCCTCACAAACACTGCTTTTGTGCTCTCCTACTGGCTCCAGGCCACAATAACTGCAGCTGAAGTTGATGTGATTAATTCAGAACTACACCACTGTAGCATTAAGTTTTGATCCAGTACAAAAGACAGATGGGATGTTTCCTAGCTCCTGACTTACTGTGTGTTTTTAATGCTCCTTTGTTGTATCACCACTGAAGTATGAGTGTGAGCATTTGGAGCAGCACAGGCAGGTATTGAGACGCCCTGGTGCAATTACAGAGTAAGGTGTCAGCCCTAAGCAGCGAGTTTGTTTGAAATGAGTGATGTGGGGCTGCACTCTGACGGATGGATTACAAAGTTATGCTGCATGCAGGGATACAGTGATTTTAGTCTGCTGCCAGACTCCCCAGCTCTGCAGCCTGGTTGAGGCATATTTCATCAGGTTAGATGCCTTGGGGACGATGAAGGTCATGTGAGGAAGCCTATTTCTCTCTATTGACTGCAGAGGAAGCCTCCGGTGATTAGGTTAGATATAGATATCAAATTTCTAGATGGCAGTTTATCTCATTTTAATTCCCTGGAGGACTGTTCTTCTCATCTTAAAATATGTACCTAAGAAAGGTCATATGAATTGTCATGTGAAATGGCTATTTCTCTCTACTGACCACCGAGGCAGTTTAAGGTCGATAGCTTAGACTGAGACATCTAACTTTTATATGGTTAAAGCTGGAAATGAAGAATTTCGCCCTTTTGTTTCATGTTGAATGGATTAAATGCCATGACAGATACTCTCTTACTCAGTAATAAATGTAGTGTTGCATGTTTCACAAGTTGGCAAGACCAGCAAAGTCTTCATTTTAAATTAGATTTCGCTCAAGATAATGTCAGTGAGCAATTAAACTATTTTCAGGAAATTCTATATTGCCCTAGGATCTTTATGACTTGACATGAGAGCAAAGGCAACCAAAGCTGGGACAAAAGAAACTATAAATACCAGATGTGTCTGTGTGTGTGTCACAGTGAGTCACTTCCAGAGGCAGAGCAGAGTCCTAAGCTCTCTGCAGTGTGTATAAAATGAGATTTCCCATGAATTTATGAGTTATGATGATGCATAACCCAACAATAGACTGTTTTCTTAGCATAAGAGTTAGTCAACACTCTTTGAGGTGAAATGCTGTTCTGTCAAAATAAAAATGTTTCCAGTGATTATGTCAATATGTACTTCTAATGGAATCACTTCAAACTGCTGTCCTATTAATTTATAGATTAGCATAAATGCCTTTACAGGCATTTTATTTTAAATCAAAGTTAATGATGATGTTAAATTTTGTGTTTGGTTTAAGGAAGGCTACATAATAAAATAATATGTAATGCATTTTATTTTTGCATTTTGTTTTGCACTTCTAAAATGTAGTATTTTACATTTGTTAAAACCCTAATATTTTAATAATTTCAAAACATTTTATTTACATATTATCAAAAAGGAAATGTTTAATAAAATCCTTCTACCATTTATGAACCAAAAAATTTTAGTAATTTTGTCATCTAAAAAATATTTTGAGATATTAATCTTCATTCTCTATCACATTGCAGAGTTCAGCAGGAAACTTACGTTCCCTGCAAGTCTGGGGTTTTTGGCTATTTAGAGTCTCACTGACAAACTGAATTGTCAATGGAATGTATTCATTCATTTATATCAACAGTATTGTCCCTGTCTGCTTTGTTTTCCTCTGGGTCCTTATTTTTTCATCAGCAGCTTGGAAGTGAATCAGTGTCTGCTTATTTTCAAAAGGAACTGTGAAGGGAAGGGCTGTTAATTGTCTCATAAAAATATTTGTCAGGAAAACATGTTTGTTTTAAAATATACTTTTATCCATGAATGATCTCATGCCTTAACATTTTCATCTTTGAGGCACATTTAAATTCTCACAATGTCCAGAATGTTATTATGTAGCCAGGCAAGCTATAAAATTTAAAAAAAAGATGGATTCAGGGTTTGTCCATGCTGTCTCTTCCATTTTTGCCCATGTTTCTCATTTCCTGGATGTCAAGTAGCAATAAAAAAAAATCAATAGTAGTTGAGAGCCGTCTCAACATTCAACTGAAATATTTATTTCAAGTGTTAGGAAGTCTGTGAAAACAGAAAACTAACATAATACCCACTGAAATAGGCAGATGAGTACCTGAAAGCTGCAGATGCATTCTGATAGTTTCTGATAATCTCTGCTTCCATGAATAAAGAAAATCATAGAATCATGGGTTTGAAGGGAACTTTAAAAGTCACCTAGTCAAAAAAAATTTGTTTAAAATTCTAAAATATTTGTTTGAATTCTTGGGATTTGTCATGGGGAGCAGGGATACAAACATAATGAGTAGAAGTGCATAACGAAAAGAAACCAAAGTGAACTTATCTCCAGAAAATGGGTCTGTTTGCTTTCTCATCGGTACTTGTGTATCTCAGAGATGAGTCTTTTGGAATAGATGAAGTTGTAGCGCAACAAAATTTGTACGAGTTATAAAAACACATTTGACCCTTTGCTGTATGAAGAAAATCTTAATTGACACAGTCTGATGCAACACTGGACATCAACGGACCAGAAGGAATTTTCACAGAACTAGATAGCAAAAGGTTTTAAAAGGGACCTCTGTTAATCCTTTCCCCTCTGTTACCAAACTTATCTAAAAACATACTCTTCTGTGTACAGTACTTCGAGTTTCGACATGATTTTTCAATAAGATGGAGAAATAAGTGAATTTTTAAGGTGTCTCTGTATCTTTTCAGTACAGAAACTTCTCAGCAAGGTGTGGTTGCTTGTAAGGTATTTCTAGACGTGGAACCCTGTTTGCATTTATTTGTGAATAAAGGTCAAAAAGATCATGGAAAATGAGACCCACTATAACAGTCATGGAACTGTGGCTCATAGCATCTCCCTTTGTTATATATTTGAATAAAAATAATGTTTCTTTGGGCAGAGTCCTTCCAGTTTGATGATGCTTGCATTATCCGTAAAATCTCACTGGATCATAGACTCAGAGAGTCATCTTTGAGATCCCCTCCTTGGGTTGGAAGGGATCTTAAAGATCATCTCATTCCACTAGACCAGGCTGCTCAATGCCCCATTCCACCTGGCCTTGAACACTTCCAGGGACAGAGCATCCACAACTTCTCTTGGCAGCCTGTGCCAGTGCCTCACCACCCCCACAGTAAAGAATTTCTTCCTAATATCTATCTAAACCTACTCTTCTGGTTAAAAGCTATTAGCTGAGTCTTTTTTCTGTTCTTTTGTAAAGCTAGGAAACACATTGCTGCTGCTGTGATGAATAAAACTAAGTTTCATTTGTATGACTTGAGAGATAAATAAAACTATACTTGGATTGTTTCCTCTTTTGCTTAATTCACAGTTTTATTTTTTTAAACCATCACAAATTGTAAACAGAAGGTGACTCCAGGGTGGTCCTGAAAATGTTCAGGGAAATGCAAAACAATGTATTACAAATGAATAAAGTCTAATTTTGGTGTCTATCTCAATGAGTTTTTTTTAATTAAAAAAAAAAATCACAAAAATCCTTTGTGGATGGGAAAGAAATACTTGTCAAAGAATTAACATAGAAGTCTGTTCAGCTTATACAGGTAGCCTGGCTTTAAACTGGCATTTACCATTGATAACAGTGTAGTCATAATATAATTTAAAGTACTCCATGCTCACAGCACAGCTCAGAGCACCGTTGGGATCCTTGACACACATGCAGGTCTACAGACAAGCACCTGAGCCACAGGCAAAGTGATCTCTGTGCTGCTGAGGTACATGGACAGCTGACCTCCCTACTTTAAAGCTTTGGCTAATACCCTTAACCAACCTTGTGGATCTCACCCTTTTTCATACACCAGTGAGAAGGCTCTGCATAAATTTATTCTTCAGAGAAAATAGTGATACTGAAGAAATTCTGGTTGGGACCTAAACATAAGATAGCTAAGTTTGAATATTTGAGTGATGAACTTCGGAAAAAATCTACTTGAAGGGATTTTCAGATCAATACTGGATGCCCTTCTGGCTTTTATATTTTAGTCAAGAGCACCATACCTGGGCTCAGTAGGATAGTGATTTAATTTAGGTACCTAGAGCTGAGTTGAGGTACCTTAAGTGTACAGAATGTAAGATGAGGTCATCCACCAGGTATAACAGCGGTCCAAATACAATGTTACAATCCTCTGAAAAGAAAAGCCTTTCCGATTTATTCTTTGCAGTTTATTTCATTAAATAGTGTTATGTTATCTGTAGTGGTTGCAGTGGAGTACTATGGCACAACATTTATTTGTGTGAGTGGTCCAGCAAGGTTTGGCTAGGAAATGGAGATTTTTCCTATTGGTAATTTCAAATTGTTCAGAATTGAACCCTGTTTTCACTTCTGATTCCTAAAAAGAAACTAAATTATTTAGGGTAAAGATAGCTAAAATTTAAAAGCTTTCGACCAAAAATATGGTAGGAATGCAGTGGAATAGCTCTACAGGGTATAACATCATGTGTTTGTGCCAACTGAAATACTGGAGAAAATATTTAGAGATGCTGATGCATGACCATTACTGTGTCTAACCAAAAATTCATCTATGGGATGAAAGAAACAATATCTTAGAATGGATGCAAGCCAGTGCTGCTTTTTGTGTTTTAAACTGATATAAATCTACATGTGAAATCTGAATCATTTAATTGAACAAATTGAGTTTAATTATGGCCATTTTTAAAACAAGAGAAGTCCTTAAATACCAATTTTAACTAAGGGTAAAAGTTGGAATTAGGTTTCCTCTTGACCAAATGTCAGTAGTCACCACAGTAGTCACAGCATTTACAGCCACAGTAGTCACCAGTGTTTACTTAAATAAAAGTATCTTTCATAATATAAAAGTATTTTTAATAATATTTCCTCCCAGTTTCCTCATAAATACCATGAAGACAAACTGAGTAAATTTTGAGAAATCTAACTGAGTACAAGTACTGCTGTCTATTCCTGAGGGAAATAATGTGAACTTTCATCCTAAGCCAGATGAAAGCCAACAATTTAAGCACAAGGTCAACAGCATGGAAACCCATTCCCAGACTGTTTTGGTTTGCACAAGTTCAAAGATCTGAGAGCAGAAGAATTTGTCATATTTGCTCTTAGGCAGACTTTTCTGGGAGATGCACCACTGTTGCACGCCACCCTGTCATACCTTGCAGGGTTGGTAGCATTCTCTGAGATCAGTGCTACTTGGAACAATACTAATAAAAGAAAAAGACAACAGGAAGAAACAAAGTTAGTGGCTTTTTTTTTCAGTGGAGATGTTACTGAACCTAGATCCAAGTTGGTGCTCAAGCAGTCAGCTGGCAGAGAGAACAGGATTTTTCCCAGGTGAAATGCAAAATTAATATTGGGGTTGTTAAATAACTAATAGAATTTTTTTTTACAAGACTGAAAGGCTTAACTACAAGATCCTAGCCAGATTCTGACTTAGTTCATTACATCATGAACTCATAAAGCTCATCCTGTAGAAAGTATTATGTCCTTCCTCTCTTCAGCTGTTTGTTAAGTGTCACTGTGCCCTGGCTTGCAGCTGCCATATCCCATTAAAGAGATGGTTTAAATGATACTTACACAAAACTTGGTATTTAATAACATAGCAAGGCTACTTAGTGGTTCTGGATTAACCCTGAGGGACTTCCCTTTTATTTTATACTTGATCCTTCATGGCTTTATTTCTCTTATCCCTCTCCCTAAAGCTTTCAGCTGTTTTTTCAGTTTTATGCTCCCCTCCTGTCTTCATTCCCTTCCTCATTTCCATTTTTCACCCCTGCATCTTACTGCATTCAATATTTCAGCTTTAGCCCCCAGAGTCAAACAAGGAAAAATCTGCTATTTCTTTTTTTCTCTCTGTCTGTCTGTCTCTCTGCATGCTTCTCATTTTTGTGGTTTCAGGGAAATCAGGGAAATCTTGATAACACGATCCCAGTAAATCCTCACTGCAAGCTCAAATGCCAGAAGTTTAAAAATCCTGATTTCTAACCTCAGGGTGTGACTTTGCCAGGTAATACTATTTTTGAGCTAGAAATTAATTTTATTCTAACACTGCTTACCAAGTCCCTCAGGCACATGAGCATGCTTCCTTCAACTGGCCCTGTCTCCTCACAGAAAGCCTTATAGAAAACTGCACTTTATCACCCAAAAGTTTATGAAGAGATGCCAGTTCTTTCTTTCACACTCACACATCCACACTGTAGACAACTTCCTCCCAATAAAGGGCTACTCTGCCAGCAGACCTCTCCTTAGAGACACTGCACATCTTTATGGCTTCTGGAGGAAGCATTCAGCCCAAAATGTCTGTGTGTCAGTGTAGAGGCTGCACATTTAAGATCCTGCTCATACTTTCTAAAACCTTTGGGTTCTTTAAAGGCAAATGGCATGAAGCAAACAGGGAACTTCCAGTGCCATGCTTGTGCTTTTCCAAGTCTCCTTTACACCTTGGGCAAGCTGGAACCAAGCTGCTGACCCCATCTTGAGTTTTGATTCAAGGTCTCAACCCAGCACAGTGTCGGACTTATTTTTATTCAAAATAGCAAAGCAGTCAGGCTGGAACTGGGTTTGAGACTGAGACCTCTCACCCCAGGGCTCAGACACAGCTGAGGAGGAGCCATCAGTACAGCCCATGGCATCTCACCCGTGTTTCCAGTGGAATGCAGAAGTGTCCCAGTGCTGTACCTCTCAGGTGCCCTGTGGCACTGCATGGTTGTGTGCTGGCAGCTGAATGTATCCCGGGTCCCTAAACAGATTAGTTTAACACAAAGAAATATCTGGAAGTCCAAAACCTTGATTTGCTCCATCCAAATCCAAGGAAGACTAACCCAAGTTATTACAATGTCAAGCATAAATAAGTCATCAGAATCTATCAGGAATTTTTCTTTAAGCAAGAATCACATAGGTTTCAATTATAGCTTTGTCAGATTCATTCTGTGTCCCAGGACCAAACCTCTCTCCTTAAAAGAGAAGCTTGCCACGGAAGCTGCTGTCTCCTGTGTTAGTCTATAGAACAGTGGTGTTTGTGCTATCATTGGAAAAGAAGAAAAGACAAAAAAATACAGACAGTTTATCACAGGTATCAAAAGTCAAATTGACATTTGTTAAGTGTCTGTTTCTTATCAGAAAAAGGCAAATAAATATGATTCCTACGAGAGTATTATAAAGTGCTTTCACAAATGGACATCAAAATTATATAACAATTTAATTTTTTTTAATGTAGGTTCATGTTAAGCATCTGATGTAAAGAACTATCCCTATGTTTTTTTGCAATGCACACTTTGTGGAAATTGAACTTTTTTTCCTTGTCAGAAATATGTAACTGTTTTAGCATAGCAGTTCCTGTAAGTAAACATTAAACATGCCAGTTATTTGCAATAAAATGAAAGTAACCACCTGTAAATAATCTAATTACACTGAAGTGAGTTCCTTTTCTTGAATTCACTCTTGAGTTGAAAGTGCCAATCATTGTGAGTCCCATACCTGCACTAATAATCTCCAGTTTACTGGTGTTAAAGGATTGTTCTCTGCAACATTTTCGATATTGGCCAAAGTAATATACAAGAAGCAGAACTGGTGATTTCCTCTTGCACCTCCTTTAACAACACCACACTCTTCCTGGTAGCTGGTTAACTTGCTTTGCCGTTGTCTGGATTCTGAAGCACTGCTCTATGCACACAGCCTGGCATAAGGGTGAGTGTGCTAATGCCATCAGTCATTTGGCACCCTCAGACAGGCAAATGGGGAGTAATTCTTGCTGGATCTTTGAGTGCAATCACTTCCCACCCTCTTGGCAAGCTGAAGACTTACAGGTTATGTTTTGCTACACTTGACTAACCAGGGTGGAAGCAGGTGGGACCAGGCACTGCTGACATGTGGCATGGCTGTTCTCATGCTTTCACCCTGTGCCCAATACTGCTCTCTCAAACATCTGCCAGACATGGTCTGGGGGATAGCAAAGCCCAGGGACTCAATCACGGCTTGGATGTAGCTGTAGGTGATGAAGCAGCTCAGTTGTATGGATGCAGGTGACTGTACCTCCCAGGATGAGAGATGACTCCCAGCTTTGTTAGCTCATGAGTTTAGGCATGGATAATTTAGGCAGATTGCCCCATGAGGCAGATTTCTGCCCTGGCCTGGCTTCTGTGCAGGGTGGAGCCTGGGCTGCCCACAGGGCCTCTGCACATCACAGATATCTTCCAAGGGATGCCAAGGTCCGTGGGACAGTCACTGTAGACAGCTTCTCTTAGGAAACAAAACCACTCCTCCCTGTTTTAACTGTGCATGGGCCAGGCAGAGATCTGTTCCATCTTCTGTCAAAATTTAATGTCCTAGGAATACTGATGCCATTTTAAACAGCTACGGTAGATGGCCTGAAAAGAGCCCTCTGCCTCTCTCACCCCATTTAGTGTGCAAAAATATTGCTCTTCCTTCTCCTCGAAACACTGTGATGAAATATTTTCTGATTGTCAGGTGGTGTTAATTAGCAGAACAGGTATATTTTCAACTACTCTTGTGCCCACACACAAATACTAAGAAAAGTGAGAGAAATGTAGCACATGAGAATGAGTGGTGAAACCTGCTGTTTTAACAAGTTGGAAATGAAAACATAATGTGGTACACAACTCATTAATTAATTTTATTACAACTTTATGCCAATTTTTATTCAATGTTTTTATTGGATTAGGAATTGAATTTTGAGATTATGTTAAAAATGTGATGGTGTTTCCCTATTCTCACAGTAGATGTAAAATTTAAATGGTCTTATTTTAATATGTATTTCTCCTATAATTTAGCTTTTGCCATTTGGCAAAGTCTTTAGAGTCAAACATTTGGCATAAAATCAAGTATAACTCTCTTTGCAGTCAGAGCTTAATGATCTGTCTGTCCATAAAGTTCCTTTACTGTATGGTTAATTCCCGTAGCATCAAGTGCTTCCACGTACTAATGTTACTTTTGCAGTTTGTAAATGACATTAACAAAGAGAAGTCATTTTATGGTGGTCCTGTGGCGTGACTGGTTCAAGTACTGCTACTTCTTCTTCTTTCTTGCAATTCAAAGAAATATTTTAATCCAAATGGTACCTCTGTCAGCAAGCTGTCAGGAAGAAAAGGCTAATAGGTGTATTCTTTCCTATGCTCTGAAAGAATCTTATCACATGTATGGATTTAGCGAACATGCACTGTCAGTTGATGCAAGAATTAGCAGTCATGCAAGAGTTGTCATTGATTTAGACACTGATCAAGAGAAGATTCTGTACCACTACTGTTTTCCTTTCTTCCTACCAGCCACAAACAGAAGAGCCTCTGTTCTCTGACGAGGTCTGTGCGTTGATTCATAAAAAGGGAAGCCATCTCTGATATCACTGGCTCACACTCAGTTTTAATAAACATTTAATTGATCCAAGTCTTTACTGCTGTTAAAATGCATCATAGTATATCACATTGAATACATATTTGATACTATTATTTGAGGAATATGTCAATAAACAGAGATAAATTAAATTTAATGGTTACAGTAAAATTTAACTTAGGTGATTTTTTGCCATACAAATACAAGTTCTGTTGACCTAAACAATTTTTTTCTAAAGGAAAATTTGTCTCCCTGGGCTTATTCTTTAACTCATCTGATCAAAACTACCATATTCTAGCCACAGCACAAAATAGGTTAATTATATTTAATTTTAAATCTCTTCCTGATGCAATTTGTAAGGTTATTCTTTGCTTCTATTTTTTATCCCACTATGAATTCTTCTATGCATTCTTGAATAATTGCACACCACTACAAAGACTCATGAGAACAGTTCATGCTCTGTTTCATGGAGTGAGTGATACTCTGCACACATCAGGTTCAACTCCAGCACATGAATCAGAAGTAAGGATGATTTTTTATAGCACCACAGGTGTCCATTTAATCCCACAGTTTCTAAACTGAGTAAAAGGACATGGCTGGTTTACTACATTTTAAAGTAACCTTTATGTTTCTGTGTTGGTCCTAAAGGCTTGCATGTTGATACACCTGCTGTTGAATTCAATTAACTTTTTACTGGAATATTTCTCCTTGCCGTTCTACTTCTTGCTGATGCAACCATGTTGTATTTGCAGGACACACTCTCATTCTCTAGTTACTTATACAGACTTGTTTTATAACTTTTTGTGAACAGAAAAAAACACCAAGGCCTGAAAGTTTTCCACATCTTGCAGCTCCACCAAAAGTGAATGAAGCATGGAGAGCCTTGAGAAGTGGAGATTTTATGAAAAAAGCACAAGTGGCCTACAGAGAAGGGATCTTGGCTATAGACCATGCTGTAGAATGAAACAGTTGTTCCTGTCAGGGTACAGACTCAGATATTGATCGGATTAATTCCATGTACCTGCAGAATAATTGTGCCTGGGGCTTCATGGGAAGATCGTTCTTCCCTTTAATTCTGCATGGGATATGGCTTCATGAATGCAACTGACCTCACACAGAAAACTCCTGCATAAACTTAGAAGTAAGAGCATTGGAGTGTTTGTGCAACAACAGACTTTTCAGAAATAATCTGCTTTGTATAAGGAAGAAATTGCTTTGGTTGAGAATTGGGATGACATTTTGATCTGCATATGAGATTCAACTCAGATAGTGTAATATGGTCAAAATCTGCTTGCCTAAGGGCATCTAGGGTTTTCCCAGAATATCCTGTTTATAATTCTATGGCTTTAGGAATAAAGAAACTTGAATAATTCAAGTGTAAAAATTCCATTGGAGTTCAATGATACCAAGATTTTAATTTCTGGATGTACTGAGAAAAATGAGTTTGACTGTTAAAGCATAGCCTTCATAATGCATTTCATTTCAGGTTTCATTGGACCTCACAGAAACATGACTGATAGAATGGAAAAGCTTTAATTAGCTGTCAGAAATATGCTCCCAACATGTTTTCAGGAAAATATCCTTTCAAGCTTGTATACATTTTTGCTACATTTTTCGTGACATATGATATTTGTGCAACAGTCATCTATTAATATCCAAATAGGACTTTATTCTTTTTTAAAGCTACTTCATTGAAGGAATGCTCTGAAGCTTTTAAGCAACTTGAAATACATTTAGGAGTAAATCCTGGAGTTGCTGAAGTCAGCAGATATTGTACTACTGATTTAAACAGGAGCAGAATATCACTTTTCTTGTTTTACGCCTTCTCTTAAATGCAGCAAGGCTATTATACTCTTCTTCCTACTCCTTTGTATTAATATTTGTATCAAAGAGCAGTTGAAAGATCATTAACAGAAACACCTCTGATCTCAATATATATTTTCTGTGAATATATGTAGTGAGATGTAGTTTAGGTGCTAAAGCTGAAACATTAACTATATGTAAGATTTTCAAAAGCACTTCATATTAATTCTATGTGTTTCCTTTGAATTTACTGGGATTTTTAGCTTTGACATAATTTGGAGCAGGATTAGCAAGAAAGCTGAGTACTTTTGAAGATGCCAGACTATGACTAAGTTTGTGTAGAGTATGACCCCAATCCACTGGATGTTGATAAAAAAATCTTTAATTTACTTCAGTGAAACTTGGTGGTTATGACACAAAAAATATAGTGATACTATATTATATAAGTATTGTGGGCTGAAATTTTAGTGGTTTGTAAGATCTAAACAAAGGATAAAATGTTGATCCATTTTCAGTGAATAACACTTTAAAAGCAGTTATATAGAGTTCATAGGAATTATTTATAAGTAATATATTGGTGGATACGAGTAAAGTTATTAGAATCTGCTCTAAAGAGGGAAAAGAAAACAATATTTGTCTTGTAAAGCTCACAGAATTACTGGCTGCAGCAGCCAAATGATAGCAACCTTCTCTCCATTAAATATATGTATTATTGCACAGAGAAATGAATGGTATGAGTATGAAACTAACATTTGCAAAGTTCTGGTTTTACCCAGAAACAGTGGGCCTAATAAACACTTAAACTGCAAAATGATTACTTTACTCTTTTAAGTGCAGCTGAGAAAAGTGGTACATGCAACTCCAGCAGCTGTGGGCTATAGCTTGTAAAAAATGTTATGGAATGAACACCGTCATTTGACCATTTTAACTGCTTCTTGCAGTAAGTTTCATATAGGTAAGTTTCACCTATGTAAAATTCATATAAAATTTCCATTACACATGTTAAACTAATGAAAATGTTGTAATGCTCAAGATAAGTCTTTTCTTACTTTTTTTTTTTTTACCATATGAAGTCAATTTTTTCTGCTTTGGGATTAATTAATTTATTCTGTGCAATATCTGAGTATCTAACATACATACCCAGAAAGGAAATCCCTATATTCAGCATCATCTTTAGCTGAGAAGATCTAAATCAGGTACTCCCTGAACATTGTTCTCATAAGCCATGACCAAGAATTATGGCTGTCAAATCGTACACACCACTGTTAGCAGCCGAATATTTTATCATCTCCTCCCAGACCTTGTTGCCAATCCTATGTCTTTTGTTTCCTAAATAAATGCTCCATATATAAATGAAGTCTTGCATAAAAAGAGAACTTGTGAATGAGAATATTGTGTTGACTGGTTGATAATATTGTCTTTTTGGTGATTAAGTCCCATAGCTTTGGCATACAGGATAATGAGAATAAAAGTACTAAATTGCATTTTTCTGTTAATTTTGCACTTCTTAAACCAATGTGTTCAAATATTTCCCAGGTATCTGGTGCAGAATAGTTATACACCAGTAAGGAGGTGAGTTTAATGGAGGGCACAGATCACCCCATAAGTCTGTAGAAGAAATATTGCACTGCCTTTGTATCCTTTTTAGAAAAGCATGCAATCAAATGCTTTTATACACAGTTTATATACAAATCTACTGGAATCTTTAAAGTTAATCACATGCATTCTTTCTTTTGTTACACAGAAGTGAAGGCGAACAGCCCAGTTCCCTTGTAAAGACACATACGCTGTGCGGGTCGAACAGTTTTGGACAGTAAGGGGGAGTTACTTCACCTCTTCTGACATGTAGTCTTGAAGTCTCTTGTGTTTTAATGACAGTAACACAGAGGGCTGCCTAGTTTTGGCTGATCAGGTCTGAAAATCTGGAACCTTCAGCACAAGAAAGACATGGACCTGTTGGAGTGAGTCCAGAGGGGGCCAGAGGGCTGGAGCACCTCTCCTACAAAGACAGAGAGAGCTGGGGTTGTTGAGCCTGGGGAAGGCCTTGGGGAGACCTTATTGTAGCTTTTCAATACTTAAAGGGGGCTAATAAAGAAGATGGAGAGAGACATTTTACATGGGCAGATAGTAGTGGGACAAGGCAAAACCATTTTAAACCAAAAGGGGAGAGATTTAGATTAGATTTTAGGAGGAAATGCTTTACTCAGAGTGTGATGAGGCACTGCAACAGTCTGCCCAGAGAGGCTGTGGATGCCACACCCCTGGAAGTGTTCAGGGTCAGGCTGGGTGGGGGCCTGGGCAGCCTGATCTAATGGAAGGTGGGAGGGTTGGAATTAGATGATCTTTAAGGTCCCTTCCAACCCTGGCTCTTCTATGACTCTATGATCATTCAGATCCCACGTAAATATTCCTTTGTAATTGAAATTCCTTAACAGCTCAAGATGAATTAAATGGATTTTGTCTTTGATAAGACTATTTGCATGATCTAGTTTATTGATGTAGTTCATATTAATTCAGTTCTTAAACACTTGTAACAATGTAATGTTTTAAAGCATTTTCTGTCACTTAAATTACACAAAACCCTACATTTCTATTCCCTCCATTGCTCTTATAAAATTGAAAATACGTGTGGAGGGGAAAACTGTAGGCAGGAAGGCAAATGCAATCTCCTATTGGCAACAGTTATCTCGCAGAAAGATTTGTGAACGTGGTGGAGTTGAAGGATTTTAAGAAAGTCAGAAACTGATAGCACTGGCCCAAGCCAGGCACAACGCAGGCAGGTGCTGGACAGGCTTCACCCGCTCAGCCTCTGCCAATACACGTCCCCCTGACCTGCAGCACTGCAGCTGTTCCCCTCCCTGCCAAGATGAGTGGTGGTGGGTTGGGGATTTGGAAAAACACAATCACTGCACAAATACATTTCGGGTCTCCAAAGGGCAGTGAATTAACCCACTGTATCACTTCCAGTGTAATGAGTTTTTAAATTCCTCTTTCTAAGACAAAAGCCTCCTGTTTTTCTGCAGGGCGCAGCAGTGGGTGGTGTCCTTTTCATTCTTACTCAAACTCTTATATTTTATGATCACTGATCTTTGCAGTTTTTCTGGAATATGCTGATTTTAAAAATGAGCATACTTTTCCTATAGAAAGAATAATTTCCTTTGAGCCATATTTATGAAATTAATAAGGTGAGAGAGGAAATATTTGAAAAATTCAGGGGCAGATTCTCTATCCTTTGAAGCAGTGATGAGCTCTCTGTGCTGTCAGTCATCTAAGTGTCAACAGAGGGATTGCTGGAGAGAGATATTTGTCTTATCTAGCTCTTAGGCTACTCATCTCACTAACTGGTTTGATACGTGTTTAATAGTACTGCAATGAGTCCTGAACAACTGTATTTTGAAAGAGATCTCAGGTTTTTAAATCTAGGTCACACTTTTCAGTCCTGATTCAAGAGCAGCCTTGTAGAAGAGATGCAAACTTTAGCTCATTGCTGGCAGGGATCTACAGGATCAAAGCTGTGAATTGACTGGTGGTAAAAGGGAGTTATGATTATTTAATGAACTACCAGAAAGGCTACTGATTCACTGACAAATATTCATATGCATGTTCTCAATCTTTTTCAAGGACAGGATTTTAATTTACTGTGTTTTATGCCAGAACTGAAGTGGGGTCTCTGTGGGTATGTGGTAGATGGCCTGGGCTGTGCTGATGTGCAGTAACCAGTTGTGCTGAACACTCATCTCATTTCCATATTTAAAATACACCCTGTATCACCTCACTGATGTAGATGACCTCTAGTTCCAAACATTTCATTTTTGTTCATTCTGGGATAAAAGAAAAATTCATTGCTTAACAGCACAGTTTTCGCTTGCTGCAGTTTCTCGCTTTCACATTTGGACACAACGCGTGGGTAACGAGACTGAATGACAACTTTGTTGCCATTCAACCTGTCCCTTAGATTAGAGTTATCAAAAAGTAGAATCATGAAATGACTTGGGTTGGAAGGTACCTTAAAGATCATTTAGTTCCAACCCCCCTGCCATGGGCAAGGACACCTTCCACCAGACGAGGTTGCTCAGAGCCCCATCCAGGCTGGTATTGAACACTTCCAGGGGTGGGGCATCCAGAGATTCTCTGGGCAACCTGTGCCAGTGCCTCAGCACCCTCGTGGTAAAAATTCCTTCCTAATATCCAGTCTCAGGCTGCATTCTTTCAGCTTAAAGCCATTCCCCCTGGTTCCATCACTCCATGCCCTTGTGAAAAGTCCCTCTCCAGTTCTTTTTGTAGCCTCCCATTAGGTACTGGAAGGTGCTATAAGGAGCAGTGGGAAAGGGATATTTGTTTGCAAGTGGTTTCTTTATTTTCTCAAGCATCAAGTCAACCCACATCAAGAAATCACCACACTATTCTGCTTTCCTTCCCTCAAGAGAAACCCCTTTCTGTACAACCAATTTTGCCCTTTCCCTAGAAAGAAAATACTGAGTTTTTTTCCTCAACCACTTGTTTTCACTTCTTTGGTGAATATTCCATTTTTGATACTAACAAAATATTGTTCCATTTTCTTCCTTTAAATGAAAGGAAAATGCTAATTTTTAAGGAACAAGAAACTTACTGAGAGAGCAGAGAGCAAGAAGGAATTCCAGGATATTTATTTATTGTATGGAGTTAATATTTTCCAACAGTGGGACTCATGTTCCATCGCAGGAATAGTGAGGGACATCTTAGCTATTCTTCAGAGTTCCTGGTTCTGTTAGTATCTTTAGCCACATGCTATTCTTGGGAGCTCTTTGCAGAATGGGAACTATGCTCAGTAATGTCTGACAGTGTTTGTTGAGAGCCTAAATCTCTCACTGAGGAAAGCAACAGCCTGTGTATATTTTCTGTATGTAGTAATGAAGGAAAAAAATTTAAATGTTGAAACTAGGGAATATCTCAAAATATGGAAAGAGAAATAACAAAAAAATAAGTAATTCCCCTGTTCTCCCCACACCCCAATAGAACATGGATTTTAGTAAAAAATAAATAAAATTTAAAAACCCCACACAAATCCAAACCCCATAATTCTTATATTCTAAAAAGATAGAGTTTTTTTGATGAACATGAAGCATTTTCCCTTGCTGAAAGGAAAGAAGCTGAATGATACATCAAAAATCTATGAATTAGGGTGGATCAGTCCTTAAGAACTTGCTGGATGATCCCAGGAGGCATTTTTCAAAGTGGAAGAAGTTAGACCTTTCACCTTCCCAAGGAGATGTACAAATTTCAGGTTTGAGTTGTGCTGCAAAGCTGAGGATATTCTTCTGCACTGGGCACATAATAAGAGGAAAACTTTACCCTGGAAAGCTTGTGATCTAAGATGTATTAAGGACAAAGAGCAGGAGAAAAAAATGAAAGTTGCTTAATTGCTGGTATCCCACAGGTGGGGAGGCATGCCCTCCTGGCCATGCTCAGGTCTCAGTCCCCTGAGCCACATTATCCCCATGCTGGCTAATGGGGCATGAAGCAACTGTGCCCTCTGGGATGAACTCCTCCAGTCCAGCACCTTTTCTCGGTGATGTTGGCTTGCAGCTGGCATGACAGAGAAGCTGAACAGCTGTTGGAGTCCTCCTTGTGCAGCTGCTCATATCTGGGTATTTAGGGACTTGTGTGACTTCAGGGGGCATGGAAGTCTTTGGAAGTGCACCAAAACTGGAAACCTATCACAGCCGTGAAAGAGTTGGGTCAAATCTAAGAAAGGTAATTAAATATGGAGAACATTTATTTTCCTAGTTCTGGGTCTATTTCTACAATGTGCTGATGTCTAGAGAATTTTATCTGAGCACACAGGATGAACTAAATTCAGCAAGCTTATTTATTATCCCACTTTATGTCTAATATGAGCACATTCTTAGTTGCAAGACCTCCAGCCAACACTGCCCTATGGAGATCCTGTGTGCACAAAGTACTAAATAATATTTCAAATTGGGTTATTTTTCTTGACTTGTATGAACAAATAGAAAAATAACATTTTTTACCTTATTTACATAAGGAGATCTAGCCCTTCAAAATATCTGTGCTGCATAAAGATCTTGCTGCAGGCAGCAATGTTGAATGCTTCAAATCCCCCTGCTTAAAGGAGTGGAGAATAATTTCTAACTTCCTGAAAATTATTGAATCTCATTGTAATATCTTTTGGAAAATCAAAGTAAGTTGCTTTCATAAACTAATAAGTAGGCATACTTTTCCAATAGTTGTGTCTAAGAAAATAGAATTTGGTAACAGTTTCTCTTTGGTAATAGATATGTCTTAAAAGACAAAATATCTCAGAATCTCTTAGAAATTCAGAGAACTCTGAATGCTCAGCCAAATTCAGCAACAATAACATCCATGAAGTGATTTTGAAAGAAAATACTGACCAAAACCACAGAATAACTTCCTTTCACTTTAAAACTTGCAAGGTACTTTTAAAACTTTGCCTGACCACCAATGAAGTCAAAATGGGTTTACCACCAGTTTCAGTGAACTCAGGAATGGTATAAAATGCTTTATTTACTTAAAATGAAATTAATGCTTGTAGTTTACATTATGCAGCAGCTGTAGAGGCAATGCATGTTTGACAAATCTGAAACTGTTTTTTAGACAACCCTGGAAGGTTCATTGTCTTTATAGGCTAATGTATATGGCTCCCCCAGCATGCTTACCATGCAAATCAAACCTCAGTCTGGTTATGAAATGTAATTAATAGTTACACATGGAAGATTACTGGAAGCACAAGCTTTCTTTCAGCAAATATCAATTAGAAGAAGAGTAATTTTAGAGGCTACATGGAGTACTGTCTGGCACAGACCTACCACACACAGATCAGTTACAGAAAATGTAGGGCCATCTGAAAATGCATAGGTTTTATTGTTATGAAGGAAGTCAGCAGGGAAGAAAATAACAGAGAAGTAAGACATCCCTCAAAATAGCATTTCATTATCATTCATTTCCTAGAAATCCATAACACTAGATGAAATTCATGTCAACTTCAGCAGTCCAAATCTTGTGCAGCCAATATAAGCCTGTGCTCTCTTGTCAAATCGTGTAGGAAATGGGCTCATCCACATTACCCGCCTCTTCCCTCTGACTGTAGGGAAAACAAAGACTAACTTAGATTGTAGACATAACACTAAGATGCCCAAAGATAGATGAGATAATCCTCTCCCTTTGGATTCTGTGAGCCAAAAATGCTGGAGCTCCATTCATAAGAATATTTAACTATTTTCCTCTTAATTATGCTTAATGCGCAATAAAATCACTAGAAAATTTCTACCAGTTGAAGTGAGAACCTGTGCTGGCCCTTGATTTCTGCATTCATGTGCAGTTGCCAGTAATAGATTTCTTACCTGTTACAGCAGGAGATTATCACAGTTACAGCTCTGCTCACGGTGAAGCGCAGCCTTGAGCACATGACCCAGAAACACTCTTTTCACCAGATGACATCAGCTGCCACTTTAGGCAATGCCGTAAGTGGACTAAAACCATGACATATGCACAGACTTCTTTAAAAACTGGGATCAGTTCAGGTCTTACCAAAGCGGAGTTTTAAACCCTTGTATGTGAAGAAGTCAGCACAGTATACTGTTACACACTGAATAAAATCAGGCTCCCAACACCTAATAAGCTGCTTCAACTTGTGCATTAACACTGCAAAAACAGTTGATTTGGTAACACTGAATTACAAAACTTAACTTGTGAAGCATTAGCAGGATATATTTTCCTTTCTGTAAATCTCTACTAATCTTACACCCAATGCACTGGTGGCTCAGCAGTAAGTAAACATGTCACTTGGGGACAAGTTATGTGAACCTAGTGACAATCATGTTCTATCACTTGATGCAACTGCACATGTTAAGAAAAGCTCTTTTAAAATAAAGATGCCATTTTTTGGCAAGATGGTCACTAATTTTGCAGTTTGTTGGGTGACAGAATATGTGGTGAGAGACCAGAAAATATGAGAAGAGCAAAACACCAAAGCATTTCGTGAAATTAAAGATAGCCTAAGGGTTAATAAAAATTCCCAAAGAGGCAGCATATTATGAGGAACAATGAATACCGTATAACACAGTCAATCCCAAAGAATTATTCTCCAGGATCCAACAAACACACACATGCCTGATCAACTAAGTGGCAGAAAAGCAGACAAAGAAATACAAGATGATCAATTGAAATTTAAAAATAAGCCCAGCTTTATAATAGTTGTAATGTAATTATCAATTAAAATACATGGCCACTAGCCAAGATGGTTACTAAAAAATATCAGCATGTAGGAAACACAGTCTAAAAGAGACTAGCAACTGTGAAGATATAAATGCAGAATTTTCTAATCTGTTCAGATTAAGTTATTGCCTTCAATTACATGTATGGTTTCTGCTATGTGTTCTGAAAACCATCAGCTAAAAAGTTTGTATTATGTAGTTTATGTCTTTTAAGACCTCTGCTTTTTTTGAGTAGACCAAAACCTGTACTTTTGCAGGCTGGACTGTGGCATTCAGAAACTGGAGGAGCAGCTTGCAGTGGCCAGCATTGCTTTGCAACTTGTGTGAAGGTTTGGTCTTGTTTTTTTTCAAAACCACAACCATAACACATAGCTATTTTTCCTGTTTAGGACTAGCCCAGCCCACAGAGATAATGCTGCTCTGGTATGCCTACCCAAGCTCTCCTAATGATGGAGAGTGTTTCTTCAGTTAAAAGCTGTCTCCTATACACCCTGTCTACTTCACTAATTATTTTTCTCTCTTAGGTGCAGGATTTTGTCTCTTCCTTTTTGCCATTCTTTACCAAGTCCCTGCAAGAAAATGAGGTTTGCTGAGACCACTAGAGCTGTGTTGCTGTATGCTATTTAGAGGGGAATTGACTTGTGTTTCAGAAGCTGAACAGCCAAAGGATTTAATCTCACATTCTCGGGGTACATTTCAGAGTAAAAGTGGTGAAAACATGGCATTAAAGCAGCAAAGAAGGGGACCCGATTTAGAGGCAGGAAGCCAGATGTTAATTAATAAAACCAACATAACAGGGCTATTTGGCTCGCCGAGAACATTCTCTCAGCTGCCTGTTTGTAGGCTGTTCCCCAGTTAATCAGTTCTGCTGCATTAAATTTCTTTAAAAGAAATTTTCTTCCCTGGTTGCTTAGAGCCCTGTTGAATCAAGCTGAAAGCTCTGCGAGGGGTGCTGAGCCAGGCCAGCAAAAGTAATTTATAGAATGTTACAACTCTACTGCTACCTTCAGCAGTGGTCAATTTACATCTGCAAATGTCCCTGCCTGTTTCACACAGACAATTAAGCTCATTCTGTGAGTAGTGCTCGATCAGGTGGCTCTTAGTCTGGAGCAGGGTGAATTTTCACTTGTCAGGCTGAAGCAGTACAACCCAGGCACAAGGACCCAGTAGTGTGGATATGACTGTAGCTTCTGCCATACATTGGGCATTACATCACTGCAACTTCACTGTTAGAAGTAACATGCCTTAAAATTATTGAGCTGCCCTTAAATTCCTGTCATTTAAATCTCCCAGGAACAGATTTTGTGCTGCCTGTTATATCAACCAGAATAATGCATTGTTTTCAGCTATTCACTGAAGAGGAGTCAGACCAGCAAAGGAGAATATAAAAGTTTATTCATCAAGAAAATCTCTATTAAACCATTTAAGTAGGTTATTTCTCTATCAAATATACTTTAAGCAATGCTTATATTAGACTACTGCCAAGAGATTCCTCCAGCTGTTGTGCCAGAACAAGTGAGTGGTAGCATCAAGGAGACATTCTGCCCCAGAGGTTAGAGTCTTAGCATATGTTTGTTTAAATATGCAGGTTACCTGAATGTGGCAAACAATTTGTGTATTCTTTCAGAATGACACTGATAATAATAATGGAATAAAGTGGATTCTCTATTTTTCTTGAAGCAATGTTTCAAGAATTTTTTTGAGATATGTTAGTTGAATTTAACCTAAATGACTCTATGATTCTAATGGGAAGTGATGTGTCCTGAGGTATTCAGGGAACTACAGGCAAGACTAACTTAATTGCCATTGGATGTCATTCATGGGTCAGCAAAGTGTAGGGCTTCAGTTACTCTATGGAATTAAGTGTTTCAAATTATTCTATTTCAGAGTTAGGAGAGAGGATGCCTCACAGGTGGAAAATAGAACATCTTAGACATTGAAACACAGGAGAGATTACAATACAAGTGGAAACTGGGGAACACATGAGTGCCCCCAAAGCAGTGGGATTTAAGATGCCCATTTTTAACCTGAGGATTTCATACTGGTTATCTCAGGCAGCTCCGTGCTTGGTTCTTGGTGAGCCCCAGGCCGAAGGGGTGTAGTCTCCCTGTAAGTTACTTAAGGCTCCTCCACAGTCACACTTTACTCTGGACTATGGATTTCATAAATTGTGCCAGAAATTTATGGCCCTTTGTGAGACTGTTCACTCAGATTTTGGTCCCCGGGATGACACTGTCCTTACTGGGTCAACTGAGCTGATAAACTCAATGATGCTTGTGGGTCCCTTCTGTCTCAGGATATCCTATGATTTTATGATCTTTTATCTGCTTCCTGCCTTTGCATAAATCAAACATGAAAAATGGCAATGATAAAGAAAACTCCTTCTGTTTACTAAAAGTGGAATAAAACATTTGCTACATGAAGCTTTGCACAGATGTTGGGTAGTCAGACATCTCAGTAGAAAGCTCTGTTCTGTGTCACACAGGGAGGAAAGGATGACAGAGAAATCCAGTGAACTTTGATTTGGGAAAAGAAAACTTTGTATTTTCCCTTTAATGATTTCAAATTCTTAGGGGAAAGAACTGTGAAGGTGGAGGAGGAGCAAAGAGGTCAACACCTTTGAGCAATAGGATAACATTTGCATGGTGGCTGGCAGGGAGTAAGAGAAGCACAGAAAATACAGTAAACACTGATGTTTATTTTAGAAAGGAAAGAAGAATTGCAGAAAATGTTTTATTAAATAAACCAGAAGCTGAGCAGTCTTAGCCTAATCCATGCTTCTTTGGGCAGGTTCAAGGTATGGCTGAAGTGACACTTGCAGTGGTTCTGACCCAAAGCAATAAAGTCAAAGGAAGTGCCCCCATTAACTCTCACAAGGTTTGGATCAAACCCCTGATGAATTGTGCAGCTCACTGGCTTATAGCTGAGCTACGCTAGCTGTCAAACAACCAAAAAGTCTCTCCCCTGGGTAGCTTGGCTTATAACCCTTAGGTATCCTTACAAATCGACATGGGGAATGACATGCAAAGAAAGGAAAACGGGCATTTCTGATGTCAGACACCATCCGTCTTCAATTAAGTTGGCTTCCGAAATGTTTCAAGTATCCAAGCTCTTTTTGAAAGCCCAATTGACCCAGAAGTCTCTAACAAAGAAATCCTTAAAACCAGCCACATCATTCGTTTGTTTGCTTGATGGGGGGTTCTTAATGCCATAAACCCCAGTGCAGAAGTTAATAATTTCATACATTATCACTTTGAATATGCAATAGAAAACTCAAGGCAGCTGTTTGAACTTCCCTTTAAAAGAGGACAGATTGCCTTTATTGTGTGCACTACTTCATGGCTTGTTTGAGGCCAGGGCAATTATGGGATGAATGACTTCCCTTTAGCTGTTGATGTGTAGGCTTGTTGTTGTGTGTGCATTGTTTTGGGCTTTTTGTTGTTGGCTGTCTTTGTTTTGTTTTGTTTTGTTTTTAATGAAACTGGAGGCCATGTGATAAAGCCACAAAAAGCTGACAGGTAATGATCAAAAAAGGAATGGCAAACGCTGACTTGGCATTTTATTGTCTTTTAAATGTAGAATTAAAATAACAATTACATTTCTGTGGAGGCCATTCTTACTGGTTTACCACTGCAAGGGTGGGTGTGATTTTGTGCTCTCAACATCACAGAGAAGAAGGCAGAAAGCTTGTCAAATGATGCTTTTTTTTACTTTCTGTTGGGTTGCAGTGGTCTTTCCTATGGGACAATTAGCTAATATAAAAAGGTGTTAATTTTTATTTACTTGTGCTGCTGATGACCTCATAAAGTTCATGAAGACTTCATCTGCTTCCTTCTAACTAAATATTTTTTTAATTATTTTGGAAATAATGCAATACTCTAGTTGGAAGATTATCCTTAAAGTAAAATTATATATGTAGGAATCAGGAAATTTCTGTAGAATCTAACTGACTTCTTTGGAAGGACTTTCCTATGAACTGCTCTGTATGCAATTGCTAACTATTAAAGAAACAGAAGTCAGAGGACCAAATCTATTTACAACTCTTAAAGAGTTGTAATCTTACAACTTAAAGATATTTTCTATGGACGAACATGTCAGAGATTCAACAGGGTATGTAACAATGTAATGGATTAATAATTTATTTCATAAGCTGTTGCAGCAACTCTTTAAAGAGTTGTAATCTTACAACTCTTTAAGAAAGAGCTTCAATGAGAATGAAAATAATTTTTATTCTAAGAGACACAGATATATGTAGAGAGAGAACTTCATAGTGGCTGCTGTGCATTTTTTTTTTTTGCTCCTGATGAAGCTGTTTCAGGCAGAACTAGGATTTACACAAAATATATGTTTTAAAAAAACAGTGCCAGTAAATATTTCATGGTGGTTTATGCCTGTGCTGTATGACTGCTGCAGCCATAATATAAGGCAAGGTAAAAAATATATGGCTTGGAACTGGGAATGTTTCATGTCAGATATTACTGAGACTATGTATTGTACAGATGCTGTTTGCCCATTTTTCTCCTTAATATGATGTTGACAAACATTACCAGAAAACAACTGCTGATGTATGTATCATACCTGTCTGTCTAGAAGACTGCACTACTTAGGAAGGAATAAGAATATTCTAGTTCAATAAATTAGGGTTTATGACAGAAACTTGAAACAAGTTATTTACTCATCACCATGTTCTCGTTCACATGGTGGGAATCAGACATGGGAACAAAAGTTAGAAACCATGTTTCTGTTAGTAATCCTCAACGTTATTGCAGTGGGTTCAAGTGGTGCTGCCTTTCTATCCTCCAGAATTTCAGGGCTGTTCACATTTGTTTAGTTCTTTAGGTGATAAAATACTTTCTGGACTGAGTAAAAGAAGACAAATTGCAATTCATTAGAATGCATAATTATTCTCTGTGAGTCATTTCAGTGGAAATATTGCCCTTTTCCTCAGTATATTTGTCTTACACTGTTTCAAAGAACTCAAGCAGAGATACACATGCATGGTAACTTCCCACAGGTCTGGAAGTGCATATAGATACACGACAAATAAGAGTTTCCAGCTTTTTCAGATTCAAATCTTACTCTTCTCCTTTTAAAGCTACTGCTTTCTCTAGGGACTTTCCTCTGTTCCTGCTCCCACCTGGAACCCAGGCTCCCCTGCAGCCTGGTAGGGGCTGCCCTGAAGAACACCTTGCTGAGGTTTTGCTAAGGTCAGATGCCCTACTCCATTTTATTCTCAATTCTAATAAACTTTCCTCTGCATGTTATAGTAGCAACCTGGAGCAACCTGATGCCCTTGTCCATCTTACCTATGGGCTGTTAGAGCTACTTAATTAATTAAAGCCTCCAGTGAGCTTTAATCAAATGATCTTAGGTAAATAGCTTATTGAAGTGTTGGGGCTCCTCCCCCCTGCCATGGGGTCCTGGGAGAGGGGACCCTGGGGTGGAGGCACAGGGTTTCCCTACTCCCTGATGAATCCCATTCCCCATTGGTTGTTTTGTGTTCCCCTGCCCAGAGGAGGACCCTGGTGCTCCCGTGATTGTTCAGTTCTTTGGCAGTCCCTGGCCATGAGGCTGGAAAATAAAGATCTCTAACACATCTATCAAGAATCAGTCCCTAATTTTTTCCATGGGCCTTGCTGTCCTATATATGTTGCAGAAATCCCCGCTGCAACAGCTTATGAAATAAATTATTAATCCATTACATTGTTACATACCCTGTTGAATCTCTGACATGTTCGTCCATAGAAAATATCAGTTCTTCGTCAATTACTAAAATATGTTGGAATTATTAGAAAATACTTTTCACATCTTTTTGGGGCCCAGAGCAATGAACAGAGATGTTCAGGACCATGTAAAACAACTTCTGCTTTGGTTTGGAGTTTTCTCAAATTCTGAAATTCCGTTAACATAAATTATGTCAATTAAATCAAACAAAAAGGGAAAGTATGATATTCTGAACATACAGAGAAAGAATACTTGTATCTATACATGAACATACTTTTATTCTCTATCATTTACTTTTTGATTGAACATATTTGCTGAGATTTACAAGACTTCATGAAAAGTTTTGTTTCATTGCCTATGTTTTTGGAATAGTTTGGTTACAACTGTTGTGCTTCTGATCTTTATTGCTGATATTTCCAAGCTGATCATTAAACTTAACTTCCTAAGTTCGACTTCGTGTATTTATTCAGCTTTTCTACTACATACAGTGTAAAATATATAATCTTGAATTAGGATCCCAAGAAAATATTTTATTTTTCTATGCTAAAGCAAAATTATTATCTTGTTAGTGTGACAATATATATGCTGAATTATTTTAAAGTTCTGCCTTTAATGCAGATATAGTAATTAAAAAATGCTCATTGAAAACTGTAGAGAAATCTTGGAAAGAGCTCAAAAACCTTTTGAGGTTTATTTGCATAATTCATTTTTAGAACTTTAATTAACAAGAATCTGTAATTGTTTTTCTTCCCACTTGTGTTGCAATTTCCCCTGCAAATACAATTTAGGACTTACTATTCTTATTCTACCAAAAGAACTGTATATGTGGACAGCACTTAAAACCAATTGTCATATTGCAAAGACTAATATTCTGGATATTTCTGATATTAATTTTTTTTTTTTTTTACTAAACTAGTGTCTGTCCTGGGTTGCAGTGTATTCTATTACCATCCCCATCAGCTGTTGAAATCAGGTGGGGCAGTGTTTCCTTGCCTCCTCCCCCCAGACTATCTTTCTGTTAATTGCCCATCATTGTCCTGCTGCCTGACTCAGAGATAACTCCCTCCGGACTATCTTCTGTTAATGAGCCTTATCAACACTTGGCCTCATGACTCGTTACCCCATTGTGAGATGCGCCACCCAGAGGGAGGAACCAAGCATCCCATCGTGGATATAATCTGAGGCTGAACACCAGAGACACTGGCTTCCCACTGGATTTCCAGAGGACAGGAGCTACACAGCCACCATTGGACTTCCTGAGGAAGAGCAGACTGTTTTACTACAGGATCACTGCTTCAGAGGATTGCAGCCACCATTCTACCAGACTGCTACCACCACCCTGCCTAACAGGGTGTCAGGTTGTACCTTGACTCTGTCAGTTTGACAGTGTTTTCTTTTACCTTTTTTTTTTCCCCTTTTCTTTAATTTCCATTAAATTGTTATTCTGACTTGGTGCCTCCCACTGGTTTGTTTTCAAACTAGTACAGTGTCATACATTTAAAGCCCTTTTTTGCTTGAATTGAGCAATAGCACTGAATGATAATGTGCTAAATATTGCCAGCCTTTTTAAAGTTGTCTTCATTTATTCATCAAACCAATTTATTCCTTATATTTGATATTTGACCTACATTGGGTTATACTGATAGGAATCACCTCTTAAAAACCCAATTCAGACTGAAAAAGGAGTAAAAGCAATAGTGCTGTCCTAATAACATCTAAATAGCACCATCCATAAGATTTCTGCACAAGAGCCTCCCCACCATATTTACAGGAGTTTGAGAAGAGACACCTGACAAGTTTTACCTTTTGTAACAACAAATCGTACTGGATACAGAATGCACAAAATGCTTTGGTGAAAGTCTCTTGTATTCTATGAAGTTACACCAGAGAATCCCAGTTTCAATAGTCTGAGATGAATAAAACCAGCATTTACTTGTAGCTACACCAGGACACTGTTTTTCTGGTGGGCTTTAACTTAACAAATGATATAAAACACTTACACTTCTAAGAAAAATTTAGTGGAAATGGAAGAACTGGTTTGACAGCTATTTCGAATAAGGAGTTTGATTTACCTATGGATTGAAGGAATATGAAAAGGTCAAGATTACATTTCCCTCTTCCCTTCCAACATCACTTTAATGATACACAATACACTGTATGTCTTAGCTTATTTGTGATGAACTATAAGAATGCAGTAAAATGGGGATGTTTATATTGCACAATGTTTAATTCATGAAATGCTCAAATAAATATGCAAATGGAAGGGTTTTTCTATATTAGATGCCATAAATACACTTCAGCTATACCCAGCACTCTTAATCAAGGCATGTAGCCTTACGTTAAGCTAAGAAAAACAGAGGACGTTTTGGGCAAAAAAATGTCCCTTTAGGTGAAGATTAATTATAATTATTAAAAAAGGCTAAGCAGCACTAGTTCCTTTGTGCAGTTATGAAAATCTGTTTCTACTAATATGAAGACATGATGTGCCTAATATGATCCTTTCTCTCGTGATAATCCTGTGGGGAGTAAGAACTATTTTAACAAAGATTTCAAGTGCCACTTTTACCATTACTGGTATGACACACTTTGAGCTGTATATTCTTAGCAATATTTTCAACATAGAATTATTGTTAGTGGTTTCTACTTTTTTTTTTTTTTTTCATTTCAACTGGATTTTTACAAATTGGAACAAAAAATTACCACCCGAATTTCCTGGTCTGCATTTAGAATCCTCTAAAAATACTGAAAGAAATAAGTATACCCTCCTGTTTTTCCAATATTTTTATTAATATTTTATATATTGTTTCTCAGTATTGTTATTATTGTTATTATTCATGTTATTAATACTGACTCTGATATAATAAACAGTGAATATAATAGAAAATATTTTCAATAATTCACTGCTGAAGTTATTACTATGCCTGCAGGCAAAGGAGAAATTTCAGTACACCTCAGCAGCTGACAGACAGACTGTGGATAAATGTTCAAAAAGACGTGGAAAAAAGCCCATATTTCTCAAGAATTCCTCCTCAAGCCAGGAAACCTAATAACCAACCCAATAAATAAATTAAAGCCTAAGCAACCTGGTCTGACCTCATTGCTGACCCTGCTTTGAGCAGGAGGTTGGACTAAAGACCTCTGAGGTCCCTTCCAACCTGCATTATCATATACACTGTGATGTGGATGTATTTCTATGAATATGTTTTAAACTGTTCATATGCTTCCACCATGCTCCAGTGTTGCTGAAAAGCTTTGCAAAGAAGGCAAAACAACCACCTCCTAATTGTGAATAAGGATGATAGATACCACTCCTGAAAAATCTTAGCAGACATTTCCTCAAGCAGACCAGGTGTTTTGCAGCAGCTCCCATGTGTGGAACTTAACAGCAGTTTCTAGACAATGATAAATGGAACTCTTACAGCTGCCTTGCAGTAGCACAAAAATACCTCAATGTTCAGTGCTAAACGGACTTGTCAGACAGTGTTACACAAGTTTTTATATCAAAAAGAGAATCTTAGTTTTTCACCTCTTATTCCTGCAATGATAAACGCAAACAAACACACCCACTCATTTCAATCTAAGAATTACTACAAAATTGATTTGATATTACTAACAGTAACAATGATTATAAAAGTTTTGTTGGTGCATCTATCTTTAATGGCAACAAGGCATGGAGAAAGAGAACTGATGATATATTTGTAATAATAATAATAGGGGTATTTTTATTGTTATTTTTGTTGTTGCTGTGTTTTTGTTACTACTATTATTACCACTGTTAATTCTTTTTAAATGTTAACTTGGAGATAGGTTCCAAAATTAAGGCATTGGGAAAAAAGTCATCTGCCTAACTATCTGAAAGATGTAGTGCATAGCAAAACTACACTGATTCCTACAGTCTGCTACCACCAGCCTGGCATCAACATCTAATCTTTTTCTGTCTGACACTTGGCATTGTACTGCTATACCAATTGTCTGAATTACTTTTTTTAAAATTATTGACTCGTAAATTCATAAATGATGAGGTCAGAATGGGCCATCAAGCATCTACTGCATAATAGTACTTTGGCACTCTCTGTAACAGAGTGACAGCTCCTGGTTGAAGCTAATAAACTTCACTAAAATTCCTAGGAAATTTTAGACAGTGATACAGTGTACTGTCTGTCATTCCGAATTTATTTTTTTTTTTGACTTTAGGTAGATATTCATGTCTCACTTAATTTTCTAGTCTTTTTTTCTAAACTGAGAGAAATAGACACTTGTAAGTTTCAATCTGTTACCTAGAATAAATGTGTAAATGAGGTTAGATCAATGGTTTCTTTAAAAAGGACCTGGTGACTAGCACAGGTGCAGACATCCACCCTGTAGACATTCAACACACTGAGGGTTTCCCCGGTAGGTTGTTCAGTAGCTTATCCTGGTTGTTTAAATTTGCTATAATTCATTCCTTTCAGCCTTAACATTCTAGTTAAAGGTACACACTCACAGAGCAACTCCTACTGAGTTAGCCTGCTCTTGGAGATAGGCCTCTCTCCTTCCAGTATTTGCCAATCCCTCATTTTATCAAAGAAGTCCACTGTTTTACCTGCCCAGTAAGTGACAGAAAGGTCATGCCATAATCTATATTTTGCAATAGGCCGCTGATTACAACATATTCCTAGAAAATGTGACTGTTAGGATCTTTGTTGTCTTCAGATTTGGGAGCTTTGTCTCATCATTCAAGAGACTGTCCTTACCAGTATGCTCTTCAACGTCCTGACCAAGGATGTCCTCCTGCTCCATTCCATCTTTCCTCCTGGAGCCGGGAAATCAAACAGCGAGTATTTAAAAATTCATAAACTAAAAGACAGGGAGAAGGGATCTGGTTCTACTTTTTCCCTTTAGAGTTGTCTCTTGAAATGCAAAATGTGCTTTCCTGACAGGAAAACCTCAAAAAAACATGTTTCCCCACCCTGTGCAGGAACTCTAGCTACTACACTCTTAAAGAAAGATGATGTTATAAAAAGATGCTATTATTTTATTATTTTCTTTAAGTTAGCTATTCCATGAACAGGCAGACACATAAGTGTTAGGCTTATTGGAGAACAAATCTGACAGGCAATTCTGGCTGACATCCACAGGAGGAAAGAGAAAGTAGTAGATGATGTGTGATCTGATAGAGGAAAAAAGCAATGAGCTTGCTGGCTAAGAGTTTTGAAAAGCTTTGGAAGTGGTAATCTGGTACACTGAAAAGCAGGATGTGTTGTGTCATGGTTTAGCATAGTTTGGGTTTTTAGTAAAGAGGGCTTCAGATTGGGCTGGACCAGCTCTATTGGTAGAACCTCGGGTGTTAATAACTTCTTTTAAGTTTTGTGCCTGCTTTGCTTTTTCCTAATTCTTATCTCACAGAAGGAAAATAAGTTAAGTAATGGATATTTTGAACCAAACCACTACAATGTGTTATAAAGGGGATTTGAAATTTGCCTAGTCCTGGTTTGGAAGTTGAGAATAACTCTCTCTCAGTTAGTACTGGTATTGCAATGAGGGCACATAGTAATGCTTCTAATTCTAGACAGACTAAAACATTACAAAATCTGGTCCTGAACATGCCTCAGCAAGATACTGTTCTTACAGGCTCAGAAGAAAGGCCAGGGTGCACTTGTGCACAGATCTGTCTGGGTCTAGACATTTGTTCAGCATCTGTCTTGCAACAGAGGTGCATGTAGTGCAAATGATGAAAGAGGGGATGAATGAACTTATGCAGTTAAGAACATTCATAACTTCAATGACATCCCTCCTTCCTTCCCTGAAATAATATATACAAAATAGTATCATGCAGTGACTGTGAATTACAGCACAAATTAATCATTCAGCTCACTGAGCATTTGGTTTCATATTGGCTCATAGATGAGAAAACCAGGACAGCCAGGGTGAATACTCTCTTGGCTGGCAGCTAACAGCAATGTCCCTGTGAACTGATTATAACTTTATTCGAAATACATCTTTTCCTAATGCACAGTTCACAGGGTCATTGTATTCCAGAGCACTTCTGCTGTCACAGGTAGTTTTGGATGTTTGCACAGGAATTAACACAGGCTTTGAGAGAGCAAAAACTGCCATTCTCATTGTCTCCACTTTTTAAATGGAAAGACTGTATTAAAACATCGCCTTTGATGGCTTTTTGTGCATCTATTGTCCTATGCCTTTATAATGTAAATTATTTATTTGATGAACACATTTGCCAGAGAAGCTCAGCAATATTAGCAGAATGATTCTCTTTTGAGAAGGAGCAGACTGAAAATGAAACCTCCCAAAGGCATTGGTACTGAGGTCTGTGGTCCCTTTGTAACACCAGATAACATTCTGTCATTATAAATTCCTTGGTAATCTTGCAGTGACTTCTTGTTTTGAACCAATCAAGTCTCTTTTGAGTAAATCTTATGACTCCATGATAATTAATAATCTATGTTATTTTAAGAACATTAAGTTAAAAACCACTCTTTCCCATTAGTGACTTTTTACAACCCATCCTTTGGCTAAATTATTCCTATCAGAGCATGTCTTCCAGCTGGCAGGGGGAGTGGATGTGAAGGGAGTCAGTCAAGAGCAGCCTCTGCAGTTTAATGATGAGGGACCTCCTTGATAATCTGGCAGTTCCCAGTGCTGTGCCTCTGAGCACTGTCAGTGGTGAAATACCAGACTGAGGGTTATAGGTAAAATGCTGCTTAACCATGGTTTTACCCTAAGAGTTTAAGAGACATTGTGGTTTGATGCTATAACACCAACCTAAATAATTTATCAAAAAGCAGCATATTTTAGAAAATGCTTTGAATCTTTTCAAAATCAAACTCTGGTAGGCATTGCCTTTGCCCCTTGTGCAGCCTGGAATGGACTTCTGGTGTTGCTCAGTTAGAAAGCACAGTGGGACTGTCAGCATCATCAAACATTTGATCCAAATTGATCTTGGCTGTTGACAAAATTAGATTTACATGAAGAATTAGTTAATTCCCTGTTGTCCTTTTTCAGGTGAATGAATCCCTGGATGTGGTCCTAAATAAACCAGAAAGGGTGGAAAAATCTGGCTCTGAACAGAATTGCCTGTGCTGCAGCCCCTAACTCTGGTAATGTTCCACAGCCTACAGTTTGAGCTTTTGTATCAAAGGCAGAATTAATTTCCTTATGGGTAGTTTCTATACAAGCCTATAACATACTAAAAACCTTACAGGAGCTGACAGAGCTACCTGTTCACCTCAGTCAGGTTGGGTCAACATTATAGTAAAGCTGGAACTACTGTAATTTAATGTTGGCTGATCTGCTCTTTGATCAAGCATCTATAACTTGACCTGAATTTGCAATATGAACATCAATTGTAAATTTGCAATAAAGTTATCTGGATAACATGCAATTCCACAATGAAAATGGCTTTATTTTAACCACCAACATTCACTGAAGGGAGCTGCATTTGTAGACTGCCTTGTGAAATGTTTACTGATATATATTTGAACTATGAGCTTCCAAGTCTCCATCTTCTGCAGACATTTTTATTTTTTTCTTTATGGAAAATAGATTTGAGTGTGATAGGTCTGATTCTCAGAGTTAAAATAATGAATTTCTTATTTTAATGCCTATAATGTACCATTTTCTACAAAGAAAATACAGGTATATCAATATGGCATTGTGGTATGCAGCTTACACAGAGGATGAGTTTTAGTCATTTGCAGTCCCTAGGCACCTGCACCTCTATTTCCATCTGTTTGAAAGATTTTTTAGCAGTTTTGGGTCATGGTTGGACTTAAAGCTTGTCAGAATTTACAGGTAAGTTAATCCTCTATCTGTCTCATGGGTAAGCTTTTTCTCTTTATGTTCACTGGTCCTGCTCTGGTGAGCACCCTGAGGATGCTGAGGATGCTGAGGTTGCTCTGAGAGCCTGTCACCTGAGCCAGACTGCACAAAACAGGAGAAGTTCGGTCTTTAGTCTGTAACTGATGGTCAGGACACCGACACTGGATGTGGGAGATTTGTGTTCAATTGCTTTCTCTATGCACACAAATGAGATGAACTTCTTCTCTCTGGCCTCTTATAGAGGGTTGTCAACCCTCTTGACAACAGGATAATCTCTGGGGTGATGCTGGGTGCATTTTGGAAAAGCGGTGTCGTAGAACAGCATTAGCTCGCTTTTCTCACTGCTGTGCTTTGCTGCAGAACTTCTCCATCCACAAGACACTTCAGTGCTACAGCTCCAGCACATTAGACAGGAGACATGGCATCACAGAATCGTAGAAAGGCTTGGGTTGGAAGGGACCTTAAAGAGCATCCTGTTCCAACTCTCCTGCCATGGACAGGGACAGCTCCCACTACAAAAGGTTGCTGAGAGCCCCATCCAACCTGGCCTTGAACACTTCCAGGGATGGGGCATCTACAGCTTCTCCAGGAAACATGTTTCAGGATCTCAACTCCCTCACAGTAAAGAGCTTCTGCCTGATGTCCAACCTATACCTAATCTCAAGTGCTTTTCAAGGGAGATGTGGACAAGCTGAAGAGTCCAGAGGACAACGGTGAAGTCAGCAAAAAAATCACCTCTGAGGAAAGTCTGAAAAGACTGGAATTCTTTAGTATAAAGAAATGAATATTGAAAAGCTTTTATTAAGTTAAAGATAGTAAGTAGCAAAAAGGTTGGATATTGTTCACTACATCTGTTGTAAATAGTGTAAAATGCACCAAGGAAGATCTAGCTTGGAAAGAGCTTTCTTTAGGCAGGGATTTTTAAGCACTGAAACAGAATTTATCAGCTGTATAGCTTTAAAGAAGTGCTTAGACAAATATCTCTTAGGAGCAGGGTTACCTGTTGCTGCATTAGGCCAGTATTTTTCCCACAGTATGCATATTATCTCCAAATGACCCTCTAATCCTTGTGTTTCAATCACAATGTCCTAATGAGTCCCTGTAAAGCATGCAAAATGCTGTGAGGTTAATAACATCTGAAATAAGTACTTAAAATAGGTGTATCAGTACTTCAAATGTAATGAAGTTATTCTTGTGAGCCCTGTATGGAATGCTGGTATTGCCTTTCTCTCCTGGGTAGTGAGCTAAGGATAAAGATGGCTTCAAACTGAAAGACATTTAGAGTATATACAAGGAAGATACTATTTACAGTGAGGCTGGTGAGGCACTGGAAAGTTATTCCCATAAAAGTCCTGGACACTCCATCCCTGGAAATGTTCAAGGCCAGGTTGAATGTGGCTTTCAGCAACCTGGTCTAGTGAAAGGTATCCCTGTCCATGGTGGAGGGGTTGGAACTAGGTGGTCTTTAAGGTCCCTTCTAACCAAACCATTCTATTATTCTGTGATTCTAATCAACTGTGATAAGATAAACTGTGAATTATAATTGCAAGTGGAATTCAAAAGCTGAAGGTAAAATAAGCAGCTCAGAATTATTGGAACAACTTAGTGAAGACTGACATGTTTACATGCAGAGTGTGCCACCCAAAGACTTTAGTAAACAACAAACAACTGCCACTATAATTTATATGCATCTGAGGCTCTTCTCTGGAAAACAGATCACTTGCAATTCAGAGGAAATAACAAGCATTTACGGGACAAGAGAAAAAGGATCAAACCACACTCATATTGCCTGTACATCTAACCAACCAAAAACATTTATCAAGGCAAAATATAAATGAAGTTCTTTCAAACACTTGACACTTCCCACAAATTCAGAACAATCCAAAGTTTGTTTTTTGAATAAATGAGCTCTAGAATATATAAATGCATTACAGCACAATTAGAACAGGCTAAATGAATAATTTCTACACTCATCTAGAATGCACAATGGAGGTCACCTGAATTTAGTTAACTGGTGCTGCATATAAGGGGAAGAGAAAAAGATGCAAAAGTTTTTCTTTTCTTCAGCAAATTGTGACTGTAGCAAAGCATCATGGCTGGTTAACTCCTTAGGTAAAAGAAAAACCTTCTGAGACATTGCCTATTAAATACATCACAATGAAATCACACTGATAGTTTCACACACATACCTGTCTGTATCTATCATCTATGTATGTATGATATATACTTAAATGGAAGCTTCCATGTTATTGTGACTTTTATATGCTAAAAAATGGCTTTGTTTAATAATTGAAGTACTAGATAGTTTACTTAACCAACACAAATACAATGACAAGCTGCTCTTGTCTAAGGAGTGGGGTGAATAAAAGATAAAATAAGCATTATTTAAGAGAAAATAAAAGGGCCTGACAAAAAGCAACAGGCTCTTTAAAAACCTTCGCTTCAAAAAAACCAGCAATTAATATCCACCAAATTTGAAGGGCTGGGTTACAGAAAGCAAACTGGGAAATGTTCTTAGGAAATGATAGACCTGGATTTTTAAGTCAGAACAGTCTACCAGTCATTTGTCACATGAAACTTGCTCAAAACACAGCTTGTTCAGAGCTACTAATTGAATAAACCTCATTGAATGAACTGCATTGATTTGAAAAGAAGGTATTTATATCACACTCTTCAGAACTGTCTTTTTGCACATGATCTGTTTATGCCCTTTCTAATTATGGAAATTAGCCCAATCCACTTCTTATGAAATCACTTTGTACAATCATATGCTCTTTCCAGTTCATACCAAATATTTCATAGGCCTTTCATGTCACAAGATTGAAATATGCTTGAAGGATTTCATTTAATGCATGATCTATGCTGACTATTTGAGCCATCATGAAAATAAAAAGCATACAGAAAAAAGAGTAACAAAAATAAAAACTAGAAAGTATGTTGTAGATAATGAAGAGCTATTCATTCAACATGTAGTTTGTGTCATAACAGCTGCAGGATTCTTAGTCTCATGAAAAATGTTATTTATGAGTTAAATATCTTGAATAGTTTTAGGAGTTCACCACTATTTATATATGGATGTTCACATGTGAATAATTGAAGTTTATTCTCCAGAGATTTAGCTACTAAAACAAGTCAGTTCTGGGAAGAAGGTCTACAACACAGACAAACTCTTTAGTAGGTGAAAAAATAACATTTTATGGTTATTTGCCGAAAATACTTAAATAACACTTAAATCTTCAAAGAACTACACATACATTAACTAATTGGTCTATGTAATTCTGCTTTGCTGTACAATAGACAAATATATTTACATTATCTGCTCCCTGGATATTTTTCCTTCTCTGACAAAGAGTGTTTTGGACCAGCACTTAAGTGGTGACAAAGTAAAGAGAAGTAGAAAACATAAAATAATGCCAAAGTTACTAGCTTGGAGAATAGGATCAATTTCTGGGTATTATGCATGTGAATTTAGGATCCAAATGATCCACTGAGTTGTACAAATCCATAGACTGTGATCTTATTTTCACTGGAGTTTAAGTGTGTTAAGACCAGACTTAGTTGCTGTTTTTCTCAGGAATATAATGCAAGGATGTAGATACTAACTCAATGTGTACCTAGGCCGGAGACATATGGCTGCAGAGTTCATTAAGAAGATACAAGGATTCAGACCAAAGGAATACAGGAGGTATCATCTTTCAGGAGAACTGGCTTGAAAATAAAAATTATATGTTTGAAAAATGCCTCGTATTTATTTCTATCCCAGTATAGAAAACAAGAAGATATTGTCTGAAAGAGTTCAACAACTGAGCAACCTGCCTTGGGTTAGGAGAAAGTGAAGGCAAAATTCTACTTTCTGTCTGAACTAATCTGCAACAAAGTCTTGAAACCTCCACATTCTAAAAGAATGAACCTGACCACCAAACTACAGCACCTGGGCTCTACAATGAAAATTTGGAGCTGATTAGATACCATATCCTCTTTAAACAAGTTAGCTTGGGTTCCAACAGTTATGCCACTCCAGGAAAATATTTATCCCAGGATCTGGGATAAATACATGGGTGCTGTAATTCTGCAACTAGCTGCAGCCCTCCCTTTGTATGTAGACATGCCTCAACATCTGCTTTGCACCAGGTTTTTTCCCAAGACCAGTGGAAAGCTTTCCTATGAAATGTTCATTATAATCAACATGTTTCCATATGCTTGAAAACATTGCAGGCATATAGACTTTTACATGTTCACTTCGCTGCCTTCCAGGTCAGATAGTGCTTCCATTTCCTTTCAGTTATTGTAGATTTGGAGGGAATTAATAGCTTTGAATGGGATATTTTATATAAGTATGGTTTATATAACTGCAAAAACCACGTAGTTATCATGAATAACAGATGTTTGTCTGCAACATTTTTCAAAACTTTTTGCAGAATCCTGTCCTGTCAAGGCTTTGTAAGAACAGATTAGACAAACATCTGTGAATGATGGGACAGATATTGGACTCTGACATAATGCAGAATGTTGGGCTGAAACTAGAAATTTTCAACTATTTTTTATTTGTGGGCTCCTAGAATATTCCACTGGAGATACAGAAATATCAAAGACTTTATTGATGTAGAGTATACAGGACTTGATCTTAGTTACCTTCCACAGATCCCTTCAAAACACTTACCAGACTTTCACGTCTGACTAGAAATTAAAAGCTCTGGACTGTGAGAGATCTTTTGTAGACCCGTGTATCAGTGGTTCTGTAAAACCCCTGTAGTTTGCTGGGGTTTTTATTTATTTTTTAAAATTTTTGCTTAACCAACAAGAGGCAGTCCTGCTGACAAAGTTCCATAACTTTTTCTGGGGCAGAACCTTCTCCTGCAGTTCTTCCTGCCACTGTAGTTAATCCAAGAGCCTCCACTGTGAATTTATTAACAAGGAGAAACTGGCATGGGAGAATCAATTGCTCCCCTGAGAGGAGAGATTTTATTAATTTTGAAAACAGGTAACTAGGTAACACTGACAAAAACCTGCCTATGGTTCTAAGCTATGTGGGTTTTTTTAAATGTTGCTTATTTTTGTTTTCTCAGTAGTCATTGCACGGTAGCCACTTTAATAAACAGCTGTAAGAACTATTAGCTTACTGCTGCAAGTTATCATAATACAAGTGTACTTGAAGCCTGTGTGAACAGTTGCTTTTCCAGCATGTAACAGCTTGTCTACACCCTGTAACACTTTGTTAACTGATCATTTTGACTGGGCTGCTTAGTTTGGATTTCAATAATGCCTATAAAGAGGGATAGTCAGTGTTATGGACTAAATGACTCCAAACACTTATCCATAAAGATAAACCAATAGTTTCTTATTAGAGCATTTAGTGCTGACATGGATTGTCAGTATAACTTAGCTGTAAAATACATATGAAAGTCCAAATACTAGGAAGCTATTTACTTCAAAAAGTTCAAGGCTAAACTTGCTGTAGTCTTTGTAAGTGCTTGTTAGTTTGTTATTTCCCAGTATATGAACCAAAATGCATACCATAAAAATGCTCATTCTATTACAATTTCTTGTAATAGAAATTTCCTTTTTTTCTGTTTGGTTTGGGTTTTCTTGGGGTTTTTTGTTTGTTTGCATTTTTTGTTTGTTTGTTTGGATTTGGGTTTTTTTTTTAATTACCTTTAAAAGATGCAATAAGTTGTACAGTCCTACTTTTTATACATATTATTGTACTTATGAACTCTGAGAAACACAGTGAATAGAAGAGCCTTTAAAATGCTATGGAAGGAGCATAAACCAACAAAAAGAGAGGCAATCATGACAGAGACACAGAGCAGAAGAAAAGGGTCAAACAGCAGAGACTAACAGCAACAGAATAAGTTGTAAGTTAACATGATCACTTGCAGCTACACTGCTCAGCAGCAAAATATTAATCTTTCTGTTTGCAGTTCAGTTTCAGGTCATTTAATTCAAAATTAAAAGTGCCATATTCATAAAGCACAAAGAGGTGAACTACATATTTCCAGAAAAAACTTGACCAAAGTGCTCTGAAGAGGCAATAGTCACCAAAGGGCATTGGTGCTGCACTGTTGATAAAAGGGATCAGAACTTGCCTTCAGACAGACAAGTTCATATTATTCCCTGGGACTTGAGAACTGCTCAGGGAAACACAGTCTAGTCAGGACTGCCAGCCCAGACTGGAAGATCTCATGCACCCAGGCATCATGAGTGTTTGCCAAACTGCAGGGATGGAATAGAAGGGTAATGAGTTTAGCAGATTTGGCATGTGAGATTCTGCCTCTCTGGCTTGTCTCAGGCCATGAAGAAGTTGTAAAATCCTTCATTAGAACAGTTGAGTTTGTATACAGTGGCTCACAGCCTGATGGAGAATGATCTGTTCTTATAGAAGCAGGAGAGTGAGGAAAAGAAGGAAACAAGATGACATTCCATCAGTAATCGCAACACAGCTGGGAAAGTCCGGAAGAGCAGAAGTTGCTCTGACTTGTATATTTTGTTGACAGGTGTGTGGGAAGGGAATTTTCAAAAACAAGATGGCACTACTGAATTTCTTTTTGTCTAGCAGCTTCCTAACTGACCACTGGTGAAGCCATAGGGGAGCTAGGGGATGTTGGTACCCTCTGACTAAACCTAAGTGTTCACACCTCAGTATGCATTCACTTTCATATTTGTCTTCATCACCAAGACACAAATGATTTTGTGAAGTGTCCTTTGAAATCTACCAACCACAAAGATGCTTCTTTGTCTTCCTTCTGAAATGTCCTCCATACTTGAAAGAGTCCTGATGTTGGGTAAGTTAAACCTAATATTCTGCAGTGTTTCCACGGTGTTTTCCATGGTGTTTCTGTTTTCCTCATGTCATCTGAGTACATCCCTTTTGGTATTCCCACCCTCTGAGTGTAGGAGGCAGTTGTACTACAGCTACTCCACATTCATGCTGATCTGAAGTGGCCAGAGAGAAAGAACTTGCTGATTGTTCTGCTTGAACACTGAGCAGAAACACATTGACTTGGCTTGGGAGGCTCTCTCAGTGTCAGTTTTACTCAGAAGTTCTCACAAAATTAAAGGCAATATCAAAGCAAGAACAATATAAACTATCATTACCCTGTTGACATCTCTGTATTAGAGAAATTGTCATAGCAAAGATCCTCTAGTGTGTCAACATTTTGTTGGCTTACAACTCTATGGACAGGACTCTTTACACTGATGCAAATGTTAGGTAAAAATATTTGGAAACTAATACAGCTGCAGATGACCTAATTTTTTTTTTTAATATATTTTTTCCCATGTGTTTTATTATCATTTTCCCTATGGCATTTTACTAAACAATAATTTATTTTACAAGTCTTAAATAATCTGCTTTTAAATTTATTGAATTAATTCTTACTATTCAAACAGTATACTTCAGTCCTTAACTGGGTAATTATTCTTGATGTTCTGTTATTTTATCACATGACTAAGGATAAGAGGCATGGTTTTATGCTACCTACATTCTGCTACCAGAAAAGTTGAAGAAAATTTGTGTCAGATCCATAGTTTATTTTTCTTTGGTGGGTCCATCTATTTAATGTTCTTAAACCTAGGCCAAAGATTAATTTAGCCCTATTATCTTTTATACTGATTTTTACAAGTATTTCCAGACTTTAGGCACAGTCTAACAAGATGATGATATTCATTGCTAAGGATGTTTCTTCTCAACTGGCGCTCAAATAAATTATGTAAACATTTCCCATGGCAGGTCCCCAAGGTGTACACAAATGGTAATCTATAGTGGTATTTCCCAACTTTTTTTTAATCTTGGGCCTTTTTTCATGGAACTAATTTAATCAATTTGGAAAGAAATTGCCTTTAAAACAAGGGAAGTTGTGGGTGCTTTCAAGTGTCTATTTTTGGATCACATATGAAAGAGGAAAATAAACAAAGTATCATGTTTATGTTTAAGACTCATTTAAAAACGGCTCATAATAGCATATGCTAAAGATGATGAATAGTTAAGAGAACTGGTCATGTAATTATTAGAAGAAACCACACATTGTCTCAGAGAATGTAAATCAACAAATTCAAGTCAGCCACAGTCAGCCTGCTCCAGGGATTTACTCTGTGGCTCTGACAAGACCTCTGTTCAGCTGCAGCTCTGCTACTGCTCTCTGGTTCCAAGGCAGCACGCGCTCGCTGCAAACTGGCCCCTGGGGTTACTCCTGTCCTACATACTATTTATGAATGCAGTCCAGCATTCTTCTGCTAGACTGTGTATTTCCAAGAACACGTGGCTTCTCTCTCTTCAAAAGGTGACTTGAAATAATATGTTGTGAAAGTCTGAAAAAATCCCCATAAGGTCTTTGGAGAGGACAGGAGTTTTAAAATATCTTTCTAACAGCAGTAACATTTTAAGATAAAATATTTCAGACAGCTCCTCTGTTGTTTGAACTGCACATTCCATGTGAATTTTTGGGAAGAGGAAAAATTGCGGATATGTTGTTAGAAAACATGCAGGATTTTGCTTTTAAACTTGCCAATAGTGAGACAGGAGAAGCAAATAGGCACTGATTGGTGGCACATGTTTTTCAGTTATATCTGAAAGTATATCTTTAATTAAAAACAAAATTCCTGACAATAATATTCATCTTTCTCTTGAGTTTCCTTTTTGAAAACAAATGGTAGTGGTATTTCGCTGGACAGAACATCAAATAAATGGAACATAAGTTCAGATATTCACTGTTATTTAAGATTTCTTCCAAGATTACCCTTTGTAATGCCATCTGTAGTTTACCTAACCACTACCATCAAAAGATTTCATGCTACATATCAGCACTCTCACAGTAACATTTGGAGACAATGAATAAAGGAATCTCTATTAAATTGGAGAGGAGTAGGTTTAGGGGTCAAGACAATGATGGAGAACTTTGTTTTCTCCACAATTAATTTATTGATATTACTGCCATAAATAGTTGGCCTCTGTGATTCAAATATCAGGAATGGGATAAATATATATATTGCAGCTTTTGAACTAGCTGATTTTATGTTGACAAAAGCTGATGATATTAAAGCATACATCCATACTACCATGGGAAAAGCATGAGAAGTCAAACCTTGGCTCTTAATTTCTTATTACTCTGAGTTATGCTTAAGTGTTACAGAAGAATGAAGGTTCCCCACGTTGCTTTCTTTATTGTACAGTTTGAAGCAGTGGCTAAAAGTCACACTCTACTTTCCCCTGTAAATCTGTGATGCAAGAGGAAAAACTGCTGTCTCAGAATTGAAGGCAAATGCTTTTAAATTTCAGATCACTCTGTGTCTTTGTTAATTCATTTAGCAAGCTACAGAATTACAGACGAAGATTTGTTGTGTCTTAGGAGCATCCTGCCCAATGAATGCCCTCTTCTTAAGCATTATTTATTCTGCTATTGTACCACAGTCAATTATCTGTGGCTGTGCTGACGCCCTTTATTCATTTTAGAATTCACTTCTGCGGTAATGCAGAGTGATGCCAAGCTAGCCACAACTTCTGTCTGTCCCCAGAATAACTGTAGCAATGAAGATTTACAGTAATCTCCACTGAAATTGCCCAAGGCATTCATTCTTCAAACTTTCTGGGTACATCTATATAAATTAGTACAGAGATGGTTGAAAGCCAACAAATTGGGTACAAATGCTGAGTTTTATTCATGTGTTTCCTCACTGAAAGGAACATGAATTTGGTTTTCCTCTACCTCGTGTAAGCTTGGAGATCAATGTTACTTTGGCAACAGGATTCACTGTTTTGCAGTGTCACCAGGACAAGTTAGGTTTACTAATCCCAAGACTTTCTTAGGAAAATACTAGTCTTTCCTGGACTCAGGAAGATGCCATGGTAGAAGGTAGTGACTATTAAGGGACAGAGCGGAGAGTGGGCAAAAGTGGACAAGTGGCAGTAAGGGTGCCCAAGAAGGAACAAAGGGACTGTCTAGGAAAACACTTAATAGAAGGGATGTTCCTAGAAAATATGGCATCCAGGAACACAGAGAGGGCACACGGTGGTGTGTAGGAAAGAGGGACTTACAGGGTAGTTCAGGAAAAATGAGGCAAAGTGTAGCAGAGAACAGAACAGGCCCCAAGTTTAGGTGTCAGTGGCAGGAGATGACTAGAGGCATATTGAGTGTGAAGGCTGAGGCAAGAAGGAAAGGAAAGATAGATTTTTGTATTTCAAAGAAAGAGACATAGAATAGTAAGAAATACCCTTCATATCATAGGGAAGTTTAAAATTTAAAATCAGGGCTGCAGAACTTAATTATACTCTCAAAAGTCTTTTGCAATGAGGACGAAATATAATTTTTTCAGTTGCCTCTCAAACGTTTACAGTTTCAAGCAGAACAGAGTTAGACATCTTCCATTTTAAATTTGAGTATATTTCTCTTACTCTTGGAAACATAAATTAAATGTTAGGTCATCTTACACTTTATTTCCAGCTGTACTCCTGGTGCAAATTCTTTTACATATTTGCTAATCCCAGCATGGCCTTCTTCACTGGCTCGCAATTCTTCTTGGAATAAATCCAAGATACACTGTATTATGTATGCCACTTTTAGAGAAAAACTCTTTACAGCTGGGGGGAAAAAAAAAGATCACTTTCAATTTGTGTTCGAATTCTTCTGTCTTAATTAGCTTTGTTTTGTGGCTTAAGGAGCCAGATTTTACTCCACTTATTAACAAGGCAGACTGCCTTATCAGCATCATTCTTCTCTGTGTATACTTAAGTATTGCTGAGCTCTGCAGTTTTGTAATCTGCAAGCTTTCACTTATTCTAAATTTTGTTACAATTATATTATGCAAATTATTAAATGCAAATATTTTTATATTATCAGTTAAAAGTGAGAAAGTGAGAATAAAAAAAATAAAAAAAATTAAAAGGGCAAGGAGGAAGAGATAACATGAAAAAATAAAACAAATTAAATAATGTCTTCAAAATACATATTTATGAATATTAATGCATCTAGTTAACTTCTTTTACAGTAAAGGCATTGCTGTATAAGAATAATGAAGTAAAATAACATGGATAATAAATGTAATTCTCTATGTTTTATGCTGACATAATTTCTACAGTGTCACCAACACTGTAGTTTTGAAGACAAATTAAATTACAGCTATAGACCAAAGATTATGGTTGACAGTCCTTTTACTTAAAACCATATATATTTATATATAAAGATCTAAAAAATTCCACTAAGACCCCTTTGTGGAAGTGTCTAAATGCATAACTCCTATCAAAGTCAATGGGATTAGACAGTGAGGGTAAGAGCTGTAAAGGGATTCACTAAAATTCATACCTGTGGGAATTCACAGCCTTGAATCTGACACCTAGACTATGTGTGAGCTGGAAAATAAAATAACTCAGGCACAGTTGTGCACTAGAGTGGCCAGTGGTGTGGCATGGCCAGGATTCACATGGATATGAAATAGTCCCTGGCTCTAAAACAGGCTGGCTACATCTAAGCACCTATTAGCAACAGGCATCCCCAGGCAACATGCATGAACTTCTTTGAGAAGGTGCTCTGAGCACTTTGTGTGAGGGACAGGGATCCGTATCAGGTGAACATTTCAGGTGACAGTGGGACGGGGGCACAGGAGTGCACAATATAATTTGTTCAGACACGGTCCAAGAGTCCCTGTGCAGTTATGCACTCTTGATTGGTGATCAAAAAAATGGCATGTTTGGTGGGCAGCTGCCAAAAGCAATCAAGGGAAAATAGAAAGGTAACCTCATGATAATTGGTTTATTTTGCTGTCTTTGCTGCTCTTTGTATCACATTTTGTCCATCCATTGCTTGGCTCCCTGCTCCCATCAGCAATATGGTAGCATTGTAACAAATTCCTAGACTTCATTCTCCTTCACCTGACCATTTTTTTTTCCACCCTGGAAGATGTCTCAGGCTGTGGCAGTATTACTGTAGGTAAATGTACCAGATCCAAGCCTCTGTAACTGCATCACCCATGTCATGATGTTGTTAGTATGGACCTAGACAGCCCATGAGTGCTCTCCCAGACCTATGCACAGTTTAGGAGCTGGCAGAGTCTAGAATCTTTCACCATTTCTGTTGCAATTAGGAATAAATGTTTATCACTCTCTTGGACACCAGAATCTTTTCTATGGTGGTATGAACTATGGTATGAGCTATCAATACACATTGGAGACAAAGATTTTCAAATGGTCATTTGCATTCAACTGAAGTAGTGGGATCAAGACAGAGCTCAGCCCCCATTATTCTGAAATTGGAGCAATATTTAGAATCCTCTCTGGTACAGCCATTTCTTCTCACAGCCAGGACCCTGAGCCAGAGTTCAAAGGCTACCTCATGTCAGTGACATCAGTCTTTCACAGAGAGCACATCACATTGGGATTCACGTGATTTTGCATATCTTCAGGCTAAGGAACGTAATAAAAAAAGAAAAGTAATACAAATGCTTGAATGAGACGTATCATAGCATAAAAGTTCATGGCATTCCCTGGAGGGGAGACCAGCAGTTGACATTATGCTTCAGGATGACAGACAAATCTTCAGATATAGATAGACCATGCTCTACATGACTCCTAAGGCTCTGCAATCCTATCAGAAGTATCCATCTCAAGATTTCTTTGCTTTTTATTTCTCAACATTCTACTTAAAGCTTAGCAAATAGAAGGAGAAAAAAATCTCACTACATTATAATTGTAGTCTTAATATGTTCCGTATAAAAATACAAATTATTAATTCTTGGTTTTCAAAGCATTTACATTCTTGTCTTTACTGGTTCAAAAAACCCCAAAACAATCCAACAATGCCTATACTAAGTTCAAACAGGCAGCTGTTTCACTGGAAGTGGATTCAAAACAGGTTGTTGAGGCAGTTACACATCTTGTCCTTGACAAGAATTCCTAGTCCTTGAGATCCTGTGGAACTGGTAGCTGCTCTTGTGCCACACAACCTGTAATCTGTAACACAAGGTGAAACATGAACCAAAATCATGCAGGTAGACAAAGAGACGGGGAAAAGTCATGGTCACCATAACAACCAGAAGCTTTGGCCAGAGTTATACTGGTTATAAGCCTTAGCTGTAGGTCGATTAAACCAACTGTTGTCATTAATAACATAATTTGGACTATATATATCACTTACCTCCATTTGTTACCAGATGATGCCTGGACTCCAGCAAAGAGAAGCTTTAAGGAGAAATTTGATGAATATGGTATCTTTAGAGACTTTGACCACATGGGCTAGAAAATGATTTAATAACTCTGGGAAAAGTTAACATTTGGGTGATAAAAACTCATCATGTTTGCAGAGCAGAGGGGTTGGATGATTGATATAAAAACTGGAATACCCCAGCATAGTATTTTTAAACAACAACAGCTGGAGTTTGATTAAAATCAGATCAAGTCCAATTAAAACCAGTCTGGGCAGAATTCAGTGCCCAGTCTAATGTTAATAACCTGTAGGTGGAAAATAGAAAAATAGTACCGCCTAAAGTGCATTTAATTTTTATAATCATATTTTTGCAGCTGTAACAGTCTAAAAATATCAACCAGATTTACTTTGAAGGCCAAAATCTTGCATGTTTCAAGGTTTTTAGCATGAGCCACTTGCGTCACACATTTTATTCGGACCAAATGATAAGAGAAATATTACAAAACAATTTATTTAGAAAACATTGAAAAAGAAGTGCAGCTGATTCCTAAGCACTCTGAGTCATAAACCTTAATGAAAAATGCTGTATGGAAAGGGCAATGATATTCCTCCACAATTCAGGTATACTAGCTAAGCAGCCTGAGTTTGCTAAAATATGACTTTGCTATCTGCTTTCAAATTCTGCTTATTTGTGAGAAATTACTGTAAATTTCATTAACATAATGACACATCCATCTCTGTCAAATAAAAATCATTGATATAATAAATAAGGCAGGTGAGTGGTTCAGACAGAGTAAACACAGCCTTCTGAGCTCTCAGCTAGAGTGCAAGGAGGTGATTTTCCCAAATGTTAACCTTTTTTGTAACCTTCCAACCAAATTTGTTGTGAGGGGAAGAAAAACAAGATCTTTTTCTAAAATAAATAAATAAATGCATGCATATGCATTTATACACACACACACACACACACACACATTATATATAAAACAACTGTAATTTCAAGGGGTTTTTTTGTTTAAATAAACATGTATTAACAAAATAGACATGCATAATGGGCAGATGAGATGGACCTTTGAAATAATATCTTCTCTACATTTCCTGAGCAACAGAGCATCTAAATTATTAATGTTATCAATCTCCTTCAGAGAAGGAGATTTATTTGCAAATTCCAGCAACCCCAATCAGCTGAATTTTTAAATACCCAGTGTTTCTGTCTTCCTTTACTGTTTGTTTTCAAGTGTTGATTTTTTTTTTTAAATGCCACAAAAGAGGAAAACAAATCACATCTTATATTAACCCATAACCTTTTAAGCTACGGAAACAGACAGGTCATTTTTTTTTTTTTTTTTAGTGTTGACATTCTGCATGTGTAAGAAAAACTTATGTATGTAGATTCCTCTCACAAGAGCTTCAGGGCATAACCCAGACAGAGAAGCCATCACTTTTCCATTCTGCACCCAGGCTGCTGACAAAAGAATTGTGCAAATGAGCCTTTAAATCCTTAAATAGTCACTACACAATGCATGAAAGAATGCAGCGCGGGACAAAGGGCAATATTCACAGTTTATCTCAGGGTGATAGATCTGAATCGACGCATGAACATGGGTTTGTTACGGGATGGAGTAGGCCGAAAACCCCTACTGAGAACCCAGTGGCCACAGTCTGTAATGCAAACAGTCAGGCTAAGTCCTTCACAATTAGGGTAAATGGAACTGGCCATTATCTGAACTTCAACTTGTTCTCATGATTGATATGGGAAATGAAAAGTTGTATATATCTCTACAAAGACTGCAATTTTTCTTCTCCTGACCAAAGCTAAGAATTGGTAGATTCATATTTTAATGCAGAAATTCCTATTCTATATTTCCATTTATTAAAAGTACTTGCACTTCCATCTACACTGCAATGGATGTTACCAGTTTTGTTGTTTTTCTAGAATTTTAGCTATAGATGAGACATAAAAATAAGTTCATGAAACTGACTCTATACAAAGACTATGCTGAATCTATACTGACTGATAACCTGTATGGACAAATACCTGTTCATCCACATTCTTCACACCACCAGCCTGTTGTCAGTCTGTATAAATATTCATAGGTAACCAGCAGCTAAAGAGTTACTTGTCTTGGGACATTCAGCGCTTCAGGAAAACCAGGGTCCTCTAAACAATATATAAAATATAGAGCATTCATAAGTATTAGTAAATGCATTTTACCTATATTGTCCACAACAGTTACTAAAATACCTTGTATTAATGTTTCAGGTTTCCTAAAACAAAGGAACTGTAAAATCAGTCTTGACATAATGCGTTACAGAGAGGCAAATGTTAAGTTTTTAGTGCTCCAACAGGGAATGAAGGGCCTGGAGCAAGGAGTTGCTGCACCCTGTCCTCTGTTTATTCTCCCTTTTTTCAGCTTGCAGCAGCAAGAAGAGAGAATATAAAACTGCTACCTGTAAAATATGTGCAAACTCAGCAGTCAAATCATCCACAAAGCATCAAGTGTTCATCTATACTTTTGGTGATGAAGGAATTCTCATTAACTTATTAAAAACACCTGATTGAAAAAAAAAATCTCTTTTGATTTATATCTCACCTGATAACATTTAGGGGTGAATAAATTCAGGTAACTTTCCAAGAAACGTGATCTGTGAAAGGGCATATGATTTCACATAAAGACCTGCACGAAGGCCACCAGGACAGCCAATGAAACACAGAGACTTCAAGAAACCCTCTTCAAAGCAACCCTATGTATTCAAGTATACACTGCATTCAAGTTGGATGGATTTCCCTTTTGTCTATAGTCATCAGAGGCAAGTGACATCTTGAACGCCTCAAAAAGATTAAATAGCAAAGCTCAGTCGGAAGCTTAAAAAAAAGAGAGAGAAAAGAAAAGGGCCAACTTGGCCATTATGGAGCTGGTCCTTTCTTGTCTGTGAAAGAGCTTTCAAGGAGTACTATTGGAAGAAGAAGGCCCAGATAAAGAATACAATGATGTTAGAAAGGGAGAACTCCGAGTGGAACCAGAGGGTGTGGGTTGCGCTGAATGAAGGATTAGTGCAGCTTCACAGCAAAGAAAAGGGGAATCCTAGTCAAGATGAAAATGAGGAATTACTTTTTTTAGACTCCAGTTCACTGAGCAGCGACAATGCATGATGGGAGGTACTTGACATAACACTCTTCCAGGCCATGTTTGCTCTCCATGTGGGACCAAGAAAAAACAACAACAGTGGCACACCAAAACAAAACAGTTTTTAACCTAATAAACTTACTCAGAAATTCTTTTCTGAAAACCTTGGGTTTTATTTACCATTGAGCAGATGCATGTTGAACCAATCACACATGGGAAATTAGCATGACAGATTTGTAGACAACGTGCCTTTTTAAAAAGCCTGTATTTTGCAAAAGGTTCAAATCAATGCATTCTTATTGCAAATTATAAGAAAAGAAGATATGTTGAGTGTTGAATTCTTCACAGTCATCAGAAATAGTTACCTTCTGGAACATCTCGTAGCAAATTAGAAGGCAAAATGAGGGGAAATAAAAAGCATTTTGGATTCCTAAGATGTGTGCACAGAGGTCAGTTTGATTCTGAGTTATGGAAAGGACAGTGCAGAAGCAAGAATTTAATTGTATTGAGAGACAGGCACATATTTTGATTCATGACTATTAATATTGCCCTGTGAATCACTGAGCTACTTTCCCATGTGTGAGGAATCTGTAGTCCCAGAATCACATTACTAGTTGTGACATAGCCAAGGTGGAAAAAAGGGCTGGAACACAGAGTCTCTGTCACAACTTATTTGTTAATATGATACAAACACCTGCTTCAGGTTAGGGTGAGAAGCAGCAGGTTAGGAGCATTCTCGGGATGTTGCCACATTCACATCTCAAAGGGAAAGGAGCAAGAAGGACTTCCTTTACCTGCTGGTGAAATCATTATGGTAATAGAGGGCAAAAGAAAAAAACTGGTCTACCTCATCTGCTTCCCTAAAGTGTCAGGAAAAGCTCAAGCAGCTTAGGATATTACCAAGTATTAATCTAGGGCAGAAACCCCTGCTGTCCTTATGGACTAGGGACCCTTTACTGAAAAGCTTTCTTCAGGGCTTGAGGAAAGCGCTGAATGGGCAAAAAAATAAAAGAAAAAAAAAAGGAGATCATTCAGTTTCCTTGGCTACCTCTCATTCCAGGCAAACACAAGGTTTTATCAGGGACAGGACAGAAGTATCATTTCCCTCCAGTACAACACCAGTTCATGAAGTTGTTAATAAGGAAGTCAGAGGCTACAACTCAAGAGCAGCTGGAACAGCACAGAATACCTAAAGCAAAAGGATGTTTCTTCCTAAAATGTATGAATCACCTGTGCTTTTGGTGATGTGTTATTTAGATAACCAGTAAGAAGAGAAAATTTGTTGCGTTGTAACAGCTTGATTTGACAGGCTTAGCCAGAAGAAGGTGCAGAGGGGACATAACTACTCTTTAAAATGTCCACTGGTAAATATAATGAAAACATTAAAAATAAAGGAAAGTCTGGCATCTGGACAAATGAGCTATGGCTGGGAATACACTTAGGAAATCAGAAGGCCCTTTTTTGATCTTTAGACAAGAGTCTTCCAATAGCAACAAGAACAAAAAGTAACTATTTCAAAGGCTAAGCAGTATGTATTTATGGTATGACTGCTGCCGTTGTTATAAGTTGACTAGATGTGATGACCTAAAGCTGAGAGAACTGTAGCTTTTGAGCACACATACTCCTTACACTTTCTGGAACTGCCCAGGTTATAGTGTGATGTGAAGGTTCTAGCATGCAGCCTGCCAACTTGCTCCCTTTTTACCATGCTCCTTGTATTTGTTCTTTCTTTCTACTTACAGACTGCTGAATTCTAAAGGACACACCACAGGAGCTCGATGGCAATCACTTTCCATGCAAACTACTGAGAAACCAGAAATTTAACAGTCCACATGACAAGGCAGTTATGTGAGAAGGTGCTATAGATGCCTCTGAGCTCCAGCGTAAAATCCTGTTTTGTCCCGTTTATCATATCTGGCCTCTTTTTGTCCACCTGATTGATAGGAGCAGCCTGGCAGTCACCTGGGTCTGCATAGCAAGAAATGGATCACCTGAGTGTTCAACATGGTGATTGGTCAGGGCTCAAATCTTCCATCTCCTGCAATCATCAATTTGGAGAATAATTTCATCAGGTGCTGCATCACTGGAAAGAAGTTTTTAGCTGTTTGACAAGCTTGGGAAGGATTCCTGATTTCACAGGGTCTACACATCCACACTAGTGGACATGCAGCACATTTGTGGTGCATTGGATAGGGAATAGATCTGCCATATGGGTATTGCTGGATAAGAAATTTTTCTTTCCTTTCATTTTGGAGGTACATATCTTTACCTTTACTTTGATTGTTATTACTATTCAGAATTTAAATAGCTAATTCCACTACTTGTTTATGCACTACCTCTATATGCAATGCTTTTATTTCATGAAAGGAGTGTGAGATTTCCCTCTGGAAAGGATCCCCTATATAATTAAAAAAGCATAATGTCGAATTTTATGGAGCTAATTGCTAGGCCAAATAGAGATAGGTAGTGTGGGTAAATAGTTTTACCAATGGAATTCCAAAAATTGAGTGGAGCTCCTTTGGTTTACATAGCAAGAGGCTCACTCTGCACTGCAGGGAGAACTGTGAAGTTCTGAAATAGTCAGGGGAAGCTGAAAGTGCAGAGAGATACCAGCTCTTGATCCTGTACACTGATTTAAGCATGAAAAAGAAGGATGAGCGTTATCTTGTAAACCCAGATGTTTTTTCTGCAAAGGTTGTTATTTGACAGCATTACCTGAATGCAATGATCCTATGTTTTACTACTCTGTCTGTGTTTATTGTTGAGACAAATTCCCAGTGTTGGCTGACCCACCATGTTCCCCCCGTACAGTCTGATGCCCGGCTGCTGTGACCTTCCCAGCCTTCTGCTTGAAGGCAAAGAAGAGTTGAAGAAGCAACTGGTTTCCATACCCTAAAAATAATTTTTTCCAAAGATAGCCCAAGATTTCTTTCCCTAATTAGAATGCAAGGAAGTATATCTTTATTCTTTACAGCAGTGTCAAGTGAGGAGATGGCTGACTTCATTCCATTGCTGCTGTGATAACCCATGATACTACAATAATGCATGTGGGGGGAAAATGGCTCCTTTTTCTCCTTTCTTTCTTTAAAATCTCTTTTTGTATCATAACCATCAAGGCAATATGACAGCTTGTGACAAAGTATTAAAAAATAAAGAACACCTGGTAAATAGAATGATTTTCAGAGTGTCTACATTAACATTTTTCTTGCATTTACTCTAGAATGTTGGGTAAGAAAATGAGGTTAATTGTGAAGAAAATTCTTACCATTTTAATCAGGGGTATGAAATGTCAAATGTTTTCCTTTGTAGTTTGATGGTTTGAGTGATCTTACATCATTGTAATGAACGAAGTTTCTCTTTGATTAAAGGAAAAGTAAAGTCAGTAGAGGACAGCCAGTTTCCATACATGCCTTTACTGAAGTTCACCCTCTCTTCCAGTGTAAGAAACATCTTGAACAGGAATATAACAGATCGAGAATTTAAAATTACATTGTATTTTGCTTAGGTGTACCAAATATAATATGAAAAAAAAAATTGACTGTGCAGTTATGTAAACAGTAATGAAAATGAGGAATTCCACACTATGTCATAGTTAACATGGAGACAGAAGAATCATTCTGAAGAATTGGAATTTTTCTGGCCTTTTATTTGGTTTTGGCATCTATAAAAGTGGGACAATTCCTATGGGAAGGGACTTGAGGAAGTCCAGTACAGCTTCATTCTCAGAGCAGAATCAGATATAAGGTTAGATAATCCTTCTATTGCATTTGTCAGCGTACTTGAAGAGTAAACCAACAAAAATTTAAAATATTTTATTGTTTTCACCTACTTTTAATCCTTTTCCTCTACTACTTATACTCTCAAAACAAGAAATCTATACTGTGATATAATATATACACCTAAAAAATTATTTCAACTTTGAATAATCAAAATTCTTTAATATAGCTCAAATTAGTCTGCAGAGCAGCATGAAGTTAACATGACTATTCTGACTTCTATTTGTAAGCACAGATAGCAACACAATTGCCAATTAAAATAGAACATATTCAAATTGGAATCATTTTATGGTTGATTAAGCTGCACGATATAACAAGCCATGTGTTGTTATGGATATTACCCTCGAGTTTAAAGAGTTCCTCTCGTTGTCCAACGAGTGCCTGTGAGGGCAAGAACTCATGCACTGGAAGTATCTTCTTTATAATTTCAAAGCAGAATGTCTCCAGGGAAACTGGAGTTAAGGAAAATATTTTCATAGGGTTTATCAGTTTAAAAAAAAAAAAAAAAAGCATTTAAAAGCATTTTTCAAACAGTGGATTTTACTCATTCCTGTATGCACTGATGACATATCTGTGGCAGTGGGAGGGTGCAGCAACCTTTGTGATGCCTTTCATACAGGTTACAGTAGGGGATTTTACCTCGTGGATCTAAACAAGACATAACTCTTCCCTGCCTAAATTCCCCTCTACAAAGGAATTAGAAGATCTGGTGGTTTGTGCTGCTGTAACTCTTCTCCAGTTTTACTTTCTGTCAGTATGGGCATGAAAGTCGACTTCTACTGCTGGCACAGCAATAGAAATCTGATGCTACAAAGCAGAGATCTTCATTTACATCTGCTTCAGCTGGCATGGGGAAAAGTAAGACCAAGCATCATTTCAAACAGATATCTTGGAAGAAGCCTTTTAAGTTAATTTTGCATGGAAAGTATCAACATAACTTCAAAAGGGCTGAGAAACAATGAATCAGCTCTTTTGCTTCTCAACGTGCTGAATGAGCTCCACCTAAAAGATTAATAGCCATTTTCAACTTGATTTTTTTTTCATTCCATATCCAAAATTTTACCATGATGTTGCTACAACTGTCCTTCTTCTGACAGGCTGCAGACAGTAAGTGTGTCATTTCCTCTGTCCATAAAATCATCAACAGGCAGGCGAAATTCTTGCCAGAGGGAAGAGCCTTGCTAAAGCTTAGTAAAAACTGTTGATGTTCCCTGCAGGTACTAGCATGTCGGAGCTAAAAGTATGTATTTGAAGCAAAAGCCTTAAGCAACAAACTACCTTTGTGAAAATGTTTCAAAAAAAAGTACTAAAAGGTACTAAAAGCATCCACATGACTGCAATTGCTTGATACTAACTCCATGACTGCAGCAATTAAACAGAAAGGCTTAGGGTGTTCTCACAAAGCAGTAATATTTTGCAACTTCATTGACTGTAGTGCTTCAGAGTGACTGCCTCCAGCACTATCTCCATATAATATATTACTGTAATGACAAGGTAGAGAGCAGCGTGTTTGTACTATTCATCAACATAAGCAGTTTCCTCCCTTCAACATCAGCTGTAGCTGAATTTTTTACTGGCATAACCCATGAGGAACTTGTAATCCAACCCAACTAACCCAGAAGCCTCTTTACCTTCTGAAGAAGATGTGAACAAGGAAGCTAAATTTTGGGGAGAAGATGCTTGTCCCTTTCAAATCAGTAGGTAATTTTTTTCAAAATAACAGCAACAATACAATCATATTTTTAGCCCTTGTGCAGCTCATGGTCAGAGCCACAAAGGTACTCATGCCACAGCATGGAAGCTGAAGCAGAAGTCTCCATCAGAGCTGATGGGCACCAGGACACATGGCATAAGCACGTCATGGTCTGACTTTTCTTATAAGCACACAGACAGAGTATGAGAACTTGTTTTAGCTGCCTGGTACTATGTCAGATATCCCAGGCGCTGGAGGGCCCAAGGCACGTGCATCCAGAATAAACCTTCTGCATCCAGAATGCACCTTCTGGCCATGGCTGGTCAACATTTGCAAGTTTGATGGAAAATTTTGGTCTTCAGTGTGACCCTCAATAAATTATCTCAACATAGCTGGCACATTTGGCATGGAATTGAATTGACATTGGTTGTTCCTAAAAAATTGAATTTCAACTCCTAGTTCCTAGCTCTAGGCTCACAAGAACAAACTCTGTAATTGTGTCAGTATGTTGTTTCGCCAAAAAACTTTGTGAAAAACTGCCCGTTTCTCATGTTTTGCACATCTTTGTCTCTATTCTGGATTTAAAACTAATTGTGAGGTACAAGCCCAAAACAGACTGCTGAAATAAAATTAACTGAAAATCAAGGAAATAATTTTTATTGTTTACTTTGTACATTTTTAGACACATTAATCACCGAATTTAATTATCCTCTGTCTCACTTCTTTCATTAAGGTATTCACACTTGAAAGTGATGCATGATGAGAACATGTCCAGGTGAATAACTTTTAGCTAATGAACAAAAATTCATTTTCACTCATATTTAAATGGGGAAAAAAATATTTCAAATCATAATTTTCCCAGGTGAAACAGATTTGACACAGATGAGAAGTAGATATGGAAAGCGTTCAGTCCAGGTAAATGTCTGCATTCAGGACAAAATTTCAAAGCATGGAAAAAATTGTGCTGCCACTTACTTTCCAGTAGGTTGTGAAAAACAATACTCAGAATATGGAAGCAACCCTGCCACCCAAACATATGTGGATGGAAATAAATGGATTAACATTTGCATTTATTGGAGGCATTCGTGTCTCGGAAATCCAGGAATAAAATAGATGTTATCCATATCTAGCTGTGCTTGTAGCCGTAACAATTTGCACAAGCTGATGGTAGTTTCACAAGTCTCTGAATCTTTCTGAAAGACATCTCAGATGCAAGAAATGTTTGGAAAAAATAAAGGATGCTCTTCTTGGTGTTTACAATATCTGAACTCTTAGAGGAGAAAATCCAGTCATGTCTTGCTCTGGTCCTGTCAGAAAAAGGAAAGATGCAGAGTGCCAGATCTGTGTCTTGAGTTTTCATATCTACAGGGACAGTGGGAAGGATCAGACTAAGAATATAACTTTGCTATTATACAAGGAACAGTTCAGACTATGCAGACAGAACAGATTTTACATGCCTGAAGGTCATTAGAGCTATGGACTCCTGGGAGGATGTGTGTGGCCATAGCAGCTGGAACAGCTGGCTGACTTGGCTGAGCAGAGATTGACCTGAACAACCTAAGTATTATTAGAAACTGAGTTTTCCCTTTGAGGACAGGGGTGCATACACACACACACTCACATACAAGGAATCTGGTGTTTTGGTGGCACAGAGCAAACAGCTTTTGGTTTCTCCAGTTCTTGAAATCTACCATAAAGAGGGTGGATTCATAGCCGAAACAGCTGGGGATCAAAGACAATTCTGGAAGATCTGTTTAGTACCCAAATGCCTACTTTCTTACTGATAGTCCACCAACTCTTAATGATGTATTTCTATTCAAATGCATCACAAGGCAATTTCCTTGCATTAGGAAACAGAGACAGATACTTTTACACCATTCTGAATGGATACTCCTTCTGGCTTTCAGCTCCTTTGGGGAGTCAATGCTACTGCTTTGTTCTTGTGAATCCCTCAGTCTATGTGAAAGGATGATATTATCATTCTGTTTAAAAGTTAAAATTTTGAGAGGTTCTGTACCTGAAAAGCTGAAGAAATTATAGTTGAAAGATGACAATGTATAAAAGGTGGAAGTAAAATGTAAGATAACATCATATATCCGTGCTTTTGTTCATTTTAAGAGCGTTTGCTGGAAAACGATAAGCATTTGACCTGAGAAACATTGTAGAAAAACACTATTAAAAAAATTATTAAAGAAACTGAAAAGCTCAAGCTGACCTTTCAGGATGATACATTCTTCTTTAGGCAATATTTTGATGATGGTAGGGCTAAAGCCACAAACACTGTGAACTATGGCCATCGTGTATTTGCTCAAATTGAAAAATATCTCATAGTTCCTTTAGGTGTTTCACAGTTTCTTAAAAGCTCATTAGTTCTATTTCCTATTAAAGAGAGAAAACCCAAACCAAAGCAAAAGTGAAACCACTAAAAAAAAACCAAACTATTAATTCTATTGGGTCTAACAGGAACAAATAGTGTCCACAGGCTCTTTTCTCCCCATAAACTCTATCAGTAAGTAGGTTTTTCTAGCTAATTAGACTCTCAAAATGGGTGTTAGGTAGTCGAACAGGAATCTGGAATAGAAATGGCTAAAACTCCCACAATTATTTCATTAACAACTGTGGAAATAAACCTGCAGTTACCATGGCTCATTCAGCCATGTCTGACCTGAAGCTCTGCAGAATTATATGCAAGTTATAAAGAAGTCCAAATTCAGCTAAAACTCCTGGTTTTCCAGGCAGACCTCGATATTCCCATGGAAGATGGAGCTCCTTGAGTCTTATACTTCCTCAAGATAGATTGATCTGATTTGAGCCTTCACTTAGTGTTAAGGCATGCCTAGCCTTTGGCGTCTGATTGGTCCTGAACATTATCAAAGGCTGTCAAAGAGGTGTTTTGAATTCCAGAAAGGGATGTGTTTGCACCAATTTTTTGAAGGTCGGTCAAGCACTACATCCATTCTGGCATACAAACTTGTAGAATTACTGAAAGTAAAATAAACCAAAAAAGTTGTACCTGCTAAATAGTGTTACTAGGATGTAGCAAGAGATAGAAAATGCCTCATCCCAAAGAGCAGGATTTCTACATGTTTGAAGAATGTCACATTTCTGAACATTTCCCTGCAAATGCCTTGCTGGTGGGACTCCACTGGCCAGTTCAGAGAATCACTTCAGATTTTTTCACAGGTTCTGATACAGAAATATATCAGGAACAGATGTTCCACCAAATCCCTGAATGCATCTATCGCTCCAGAAGTGATCTTCTGTGCCATAGTACTTCCAAACATAATAGCATAGGTAATGGATGACAGACCTGGCACTTGGCTTTTGATATGTCCCCACTGGCTATTCAGTGCTTGGTTCCCTTCTGTCCTGAGGCTCTTGGGTATCTTACATGAACCATCTGACTGGTGTCATTTAGAGGGCAAAGAGATAAACCATATGTGAAAAAGAATAAGATAATATGCCTTTGTCCCTTTCAAACAAAGGAAGTCAATGTATATCAGACCAAAAAGAACAGGTTTTATGAATGAGCAGCCTGATTCCTATTTAAATGGCCTTACACCTCCCCAAAAATAAATCCTGAAAGGAATACTAAAATATTTCTCTTTTTAAGTGTGATTTTGCTAAAATGCCTTCTTAAATGCTTGTAAAACATCCTGAACCACTCAATTTAACTCACATGAAGAATTTCTTTACTAATTAAAGAAAAAAATTGTAAAGCAATTCCTAAATAAAGCAAATAATTTAAGTGAATTTTAAGTGAAACAAGAACAGTGTGAACTTGCCAGTAAGTACCAGAACAGTTGAGATATAACCTGATCCCTAAATACACTTGTATTCTTGGAAGCCAAATTTCAGTCCTTGCATTGTAGCTGCCACAACTTAAAGGTATTAGAAAAAACCCCAAATCAGCCTGAAAGTAATTCTAGGTTGTCCTGCATGAGAAGTAAGAATGAGAGGATGAGAATAGTGAAATTGATTCATGCCATTGTCATAGTTTTTATTATCACCTGGTCTTGCATTTCCAAAGCAGACTTTCGCATCCATAGCTAGACTACATTGTGGCATCCTGGATTGATCTCACGCACTAAATCTTTCAAGCAGCCTGCAATCTTGACTAACCTTCTGCAAATATATGCATTTAAAGGTCATGCACATGATGTGAGATTTGCTGGCCAAAGGCATTCTGTGTGTTCACTCTGCAGTGGAACCTGACTTAACTTTAGCCTGTTTGGTGCTGGTTTGTGCGGGGTAAAGCAATGCCGCCTCAACATTTTATGTTAAACACAGAAATTTTCAAACAGCTATAATCCTGCAATCTACAGCATTCCTCAGATAACCACAATGATGTGGTGGGCCAGCTGAAGGAACATTAAAGAGCCAATATGTTTAGTAGGTTTAGTAGTTTGCCGCTGTTGTTTTAAAACTGGCCTCCAAAATAGTCTGCTGCTGGAAGACTATTTAAAGACTACTGGCAAAAAAGACTATTTAAGACTACTGGCAAAATGAAAATGTTACTTTTTCATATGTCTCCTGCATCTCTTAATATACTTAGGCCATCCTATTTCCTACCATTTGGTGCTTTTACAGTGACCTAGTAGACATGTTAGTTATGGAGGTACATGGCTTTTGTTTAGACACCCTTTGAAAAGCAGAGATCCAGCAAAATTAACGGCAACAGCCATTGAGGATCCAACTACTTGCAAATTTCCGTCACTAACGTGTAAACAACAAGAATAATGGCAGAAAAAAAAATGAAATTAAACAGCCTCATGCAAAATACTGCCAATTGGGCTCCTTATTCCTGGAGGCAACAGGAAGACAAAAGCAGAGCTGCTCTACCTTGTGGCAGTGAGCAATTGATCCTTCTGTAGAAAAAATTCTGCCCTTAAAAAGTATTAGATAATTTTAGGCTGTTTTATCCCTTGATATTATATAAGAGCAATTTTAATTAATTCTTAACAGTTAAAGAAAAAAAAAAGAAAAGAAAGAAATGAAGATTTGTGTTTCCTAGGAATGCTAAGCTGTACAAAAGCTCTGGGCTTTGTTTTTGGGCTGTCATTCTAAAGGAGGTGAGGACGGATTATAATTGCACTGTGGGGCCTGAACAGAGGACCCCTGTAGGTAGAGCAGGCCTTTCAATCTTCTGATCAACGGAGCTGAAACAAAAATGCAGGAGGGCTGTGTTCCCACGTTCTTTGACAGTTTCCTGCTGCAGATAGCGTCCTTTTAAACCTCCCTTATGCTTTCATTATGCTGCTGAAATAATGAATAATTTGCCTCCTCCACTCTTTGATATGCATGGTCAGATATTATTGGGTAAGAAGCAAGAAGGACCTTCCTATAACCTTAATCCAGTTCACACTAATAAAATGATTTAGCTGAGCATTCTTGGGAAGCAATTATTTTTCTTAAAGACAATAACTATCAAAAAGTCCCTAATGGGCAGAGGCAGATCAGGTCACCTCAGCTTTCCATTTTCTTCAACTCAGGCAATGTTTGGACCCTTAAAGTACAAGCTCCCTTCTGCAATTTTGTCACAAATACTCAATCATTACTGTTGCTGAGTGTAGGGTTAAAAATGAATTAGGCTTAATTTTGATTTATTCAAGTGTGCAGTTATTGACTGTGAGAGGTTAACTGTACTCTGAGTTCTGTAAGAGAAAATCCTCAAAGGGAGAAGTATGCTGGAGAAATGTGAAAAGGTACTTCTGTTTCCTTATGGTAGTGATGAGCAATCTATTTCAATTCTTATTCTCCTTTTTTTCATTAAATTATGAAACTGGCATTCTTGAATAAAAGAGCCCCAGGATTATTGTGTTCCTAAATTAATACAGTATTAATGAAAGACAGATTTATTAATTTAAAACACTACTCTTTTTTGGCAAAATTAATGATAGTTTAAGCAGATTAGTATTCTCTTTTATATCTCAAAAATCATCAACAATTACAAAATACATTGGCTGTCGAAAAATAATGCTTCTATTATATTATCTGAACTGATCCAGAAGTCTTTGCAGACATCAACTGAATTGACCTCACATTCCTCTTGACACAAAGATCATGTGTATCCCTTTATTACTTGTGACTTATTATGATTGCTGTTATCATTGCTACTTAATATAATTGTTAATATTATTAACAAAAAATATCTGGCTGATTACATCTTTTAAAGACAGGTAGATATGTGCTGAGACTTCTAAAGACATGTAAAGGCCTTTTGTTCACACCTTCTATTATTGAAATGATATAATTAAAATGAGTAGAAGATACGGGTCACAGATTCATTTGCATATCTAAAGTGTAGCCTGATCCTGAAAAAAGCAAAACCACTTTCATCTTAGGTGTAATGCAAATTTATAGTTTTTGATGAGGAAACAGAACTTTTAAATAAAAAAATTTCAGTGAAGCCCATAATACTGTGCCAGACCAGTATGGCCCTGTAGTGTTGGTCACTATGAAACCTTATGAAACTTACGTAAATACACAAGTTACAAAAAGCTTGGTATTAAACAGAAGCATTGTAATAAAATTAAGACACCTTCTCAAGGCTATATAACCACAGTTCACACTGAAAGACTTGTCATCAACAAAGTTTCCCTATGGTTATCCTTGGCAATGTTTTAATGACCTCAATGAATATTTTTAGTAACAAATTTGGCACAAAATGCAGGAGTTGTGCTGGTAAAAATTGTTGAATCAAAAATGGGTGAGTGTGTGAATTCAGATTCAGTTTGTTGAATTTCAGACATTCAGATGAGGCTCAGAGATAAGGGCTATCATCCACCTTTCATCTGAACCAGTCCCACCATTGTTAATTCAAGGATAATACTACGACACTTCTCCTAATTTACATGCCTGCAAATGTAATTTTGGCTGTGATCAATCTGACCCCACAGACTGATAAGGATTGCATTGTGAGTTGAAAACAAGTGGTAGTTATGAATCATCCTAGTAAAGGGACTTTTTCCAGTACAGAAAATTGGAATTATGTCATTTTAAAAAGTCATAGTAATGTATCACCCAGAATATTCCACATAGCCCTGGCTATCCAAAGTAAAAAAAAAGACAAAATAGAATAAGTGCAGAGAATGTCTTTTTTTTTCTTCTTAGCAAACATGAAAGACAAAAGCCAAGGTAATTTCAATTATTCTGTGACTAGAGTAGGGAGAAGAAAAACTAAGTGTTGTCTGATGAGAACCAAAATTTGCAACTCGACTAAAACTTGAATATTGCTAACCATGGATAGTATAGGGATAACATTAACTTCCTTCTCTCCAGGGTGTTCTCCATCTCTAATTAAGTATACACCATGAAGATGTAAAAGAGAAATTCTTGAAGTTTGGAGCCAGTAAGTCCGTTCAGTGCAGTGCTTTGAGAGAATTTATCAGCATCTCCTAGAAGGGGTGTGATATCCTACTACTTAGAAAGCCTCATGTGATGTGTTGCCCGTGTGGATATCTTTGCATCACACTCTCCTACACTTTGGTAACCAAGATTAACTTGGATGCAGCTGTCTCATATCTCTGCCTGATGATCCCAGTGTCTCAGTTCTCCACCCTGTCTCCCTCCTCTCCTTGAACTCTTCCTAACAGGACCCGTTACTAAACTAAAGTATGAAGATGCCAATTAATAGACTTTGGGGCAATGACATACATTATAAAATACATAGTTTGGATATCCCTTTACAGACAGCTACTGTTGTCCAGAGTAAAGAATAAACACCACAGGTGGAAAAGATACCCCTGAGAGAGGAAAGATGCATAGAGATAATTGATTACAGCTGATCAGGCTCCACCAGTGCAGCAGGGATTGTGTAACACCAACCAGTTGCAGGCTTGGCCTATTTCACTGCTGTGGTTGCTCGGATTAGCAACACTGAAAATTGAATAGATAAATTAATGTGACTTCTGGTTAAAGAAATGTTTAATATGGAAAACTTAAGTACACCATGATATTTAAATGACAAGGTATAAATACTCAAAACTCATCATCAAGTTCTGAATTATGGATTTCTATGGCAAATTTTCACAATTAACCATTTCAGAATTGGAAAAAAATATTAATTAGTCAGAGAACATGGTACAAGAATAGAAAAGTTCCCATGTCAGAAATTCATATGGATATTTTGCTTAGCTTTGAGTAGACTATTTGCAGACATCAGCAGCAACAGAGACTGCATAAATTCAGAAATCCACAAAACCCCACCATCTACTTTGGAGAAGTGACCTGGAGAGCAGTACATGCTTAGTGTTCACCACTCATTAACCAGCATTTTCACCCTTGTTCAAGGTTAGAAGGTGATTCCCATTTGCTTTCCTCCCAGCAACAAATTGTGGAGTCACAGTCAGGAGAACTCTCTGGTCTGTTGTGATCATTTAAATTAACAACTTCCAGGAGCCTAGTGGTGCTTATACCTCATGGTATGACTTCAAGTCAATGAAAAATTTAAAACCTCAAAGTCAAGATAATTCATCTTTTGAAAAAAATAAACATAAATCTCAGACAGTCACTTGGACTAACAAAATCTATAAACCAGAAATGGTTGCTGATCATCTTTAATATGAACTGAGAAAACATTTAATTATATTTTTCTCATGAAAAAATATAATTCTTAAGAATCACTAAGGGAGGTGATGAACATTAGAATACTTCATCTCTTTATATTTGCATTGAATGAGGTATTGTTTGTTTGGCTTATTTTTTTTTTTCTGAGGGATTGTAATAAAAAAGTTTCCTTGAAAAATGTGTGAGATCTGATATTGCTTTAATATTAGAAGGATTTTTTTAATATCAGGTCATAACACTCCTCCCACAATGTTATATCTCTGGACAGACAAGTTCATGATGCCAGACACCTCTAAAAATCTGAAAAAATTCCCTATATTGTCTGATCTCTTTCCCATCAATGCACATCAGCTTCAGTAGTACAGTATTTTCAAAATCCATACTACTCATTTGTTTTGGTCAGAATCAGACTAAGTTTTTTTTTCAAAAAGTTAAGGAAAAGGTGCACTAAGTATAAAAGAAAAATATATAATAAATATTCTGATTCATGTAGGTCTTTTTTCAGCTGCTACTGAAATGTTCAATATTAGAAATAAAAAAATGGAGTAAAGTGCTCATGTTTTCTTCCATTTTTCCCTATGCATCCATCCAAATTTATTAATCATGAGCTTATATTTCCCTGTCTCCAAAAGTCAAAATCCTTCTTGGCCTTTTCCCATATGAGAAGCTTCTTCTTAAAATTCTTTCTGTTATTGAGGACGTACTACCAGAACAGGTTTCTTCCCAGCAGACTGGCAACCTCCATCATCAGATAAATTTTTCCTTTCCTTTCAGGAGCAGCTAAGGACTTTGGGGTTGTCTATTTTGGAGAAAAGGAGGCCGACAGCTTCCTGAGGAGGGGACATGGAGAGGGAGGTGCTGAGCTCTGCACTCTGATATCCAGTGATAGGGTACATGAGGTTCAAAACTGCTTCAGGGAAGGTGTAGATTGGACATTAGGAAGCATTTCTCTATTGAGAGGATGTATAAACACTGCAACAGGCTTCCTGGAGAAGTGATTGGTGCCCTAAGCCCTAAGCCTCTCAGTGTTGAAAAGGCATTTGGACAATGCCCTTAATAACTTGCTTTGGACTTTTGATCATCCCCAAAGTGGTTGGGTAGTTGGACTGGATGATCACTGCAGGTCCCTTCCCTTCCCTTCCCTTCCCTTCCCTTCCCTTCCCTTCCCTTCCTTTCCCTTCCCTTCCCTTCCCTTCCCTTCCCCAGAAAAATAGAAAAGAAATCTGTCCTAGTACTCCTTCATACAGTGATGCAAAATCTTGACAAGTAGTCAATTCAGTCCAATTCATACCAGGAAAAAGGGGCCCATTAAAAAAAAAAAAAAAAAAAAAATCATAAAAGAATGAGATAATTTAGACAGAATCAGGTACCAGGATATAACAAGGTTTATATCTAACCTCACTGAATATTTATTGTGTCACCATTCCCCTGACATTGATTTAAAAAAGGCGAAGAACAGCACAAAACATTTGAAAGGAAAATATGGTATGTGCATGCTGCACAGTAGATAATGTTATAAATATTAAGTAATCCCCTTTTTATTACACTTGTGAGTAAGGTTACATCATTTAGCAATGTGAAAAAAGAATGTTTTTGTGTTAGACACTGGTGATATGTGAATACTAAAGATGAAATTCCTCTTAGGTGTCCCAAAGATGCCACCGAACAACTGTGTCTATAAAATCATTCTACGCTCTGCTCTGTTTTCCTAGAACTCCTATGTTTCCTTTGTGTTGCTGGTAGGCTGAATGCATCATGCCAGTGGACATATAAGACCACCCACCCACTGGCCCCTGCTATCTCTGTGAATACCCTCACCTTTAGAGAATTTCACCTGTAAAACTCATGGTCTGGGGCAGGGACTTCAACTTTCTGCTAAACAATTAGTATTGCATGAGCTTTACAGAAACACAGTGTCTTAAGACAGTTGCCTCCAAATTAATTACCTGATGGTAATTAATACAAATACCTCATAGCATTTGTTGCCACTTCTCAGGGTGAATAAACCCTATGAAACTTATGTAAATACACAAGTTACTCAAAGAAAATAGATCTAAGTCCTCATCATCAATATCTGCTCCAGACAGAGGCTGGCTGGCAGGACAGGAAAATTGGTGACTTTTCAGCCAAGGAGAAAAAACCAAAGGACCAAATTCCATTTAAAAGAGACTACTGGGAAAATTTATGGGAGGAGGGCACAGGTGGTTCATAGCATGGCCTTTGAAGTATGGAAAAGATATGTGAAATATAAAACTTTATTGTTTATACATCTTTTCTGAACACACATGAGTGTATCCATGTACATGAACATATAGGACCTTAGAAGAACTGTTCTGGGGCCTGAAGCAAACTAAATATTCCCCCCTCCAACTGCCATCTCTCCTCAACATTCTTCCCTGCCCACACCTTCTCCAGCTTCTCTGTGCTCAGTGTCCCTTCTCCATGTTCTTTAAATATTCCAAAAAACATAACTTGTTTAAAAATTTCTATGTATATCTACCTAACCTTTTTCCATATTTACGTGCCTCAACCTCCTTCACAGCCATGTGTCACTGTCTCTGTTTCCTAAAGCTCCTTGGACTTACCCATTCATCTGCTCTTGTCCATATATTTTCCAGAGCTGACAGCAGAGTGCAACCAAGAGTTTTGCACTTGCTCACCGTGTTGCCAACTGAGAAAGAACAAGCAGACCTAGGCAGTTGCTTGAGGTCACAGCATCTTCTGCAGGTCACCTTCTGGTCATCACCCTTTTGCAGAGGGCTGCAAGTCACCCTCAAACCAGGACTGCAGCACTTTATGCTGTTCAGACAGCCTGCCCAAGCTGCATCATTACAGACAAATGTGTTTTCAGCCTCCTGCTTGTATTACTCTTATATGGTTGATAGTAGGGGACTATTTAAGAGAGGAAAAATCCAGATTTTAAATTCTCATTTTGCTCAAATCAGCAGAAAACTTCATTTGAGTCCAGGTAATCCAGATATGTAACTGGACTAAACAAGAGGATTACTGCTAATGACAAGAATGTTATTTTAATTTAGAGAAGTGAGAATCTGGGCCCAGGGTGATTTATTAATGGAATGTGGAAGACAGCAGAATAGTTTGAAAGCTCTAATGACAATATGATTATCTGCAGGGGAAACATTTGTCAGTGTTTTCTTTTTCACCCTCTTTCAAGCCTGTGTGGGGGAGTGACTATGTTGCATTGGAAAGTATTCCCAATGACAGGCACAGAGGAGCAAGGAGATTAAGTAATTACAGTAGATGGGAGCCTGATGGGTAGGGATGGGGGAGGGGCCATTCCCTCTGGGACTACAGTTACTGTAAGAGCTTAGGACAGTTTTCACATATTTATGCAAGATGGCCTTTGAAGTGTCTTGTGGGCAACAGTTGGAGGTCTGCTGTCACTGAGAGTGTCAGGGGACCCTGTGAAGATTTACAGCACAGCTTTTTCAGCAGAGGGTAATGGCTGCTACAGGAGAGTCTGAAACAGCTCTTTAATTTTTAAGTTGGCAAGAGCCAGTGTAAGCCGTTGCACTGTTGTCCCAAGAGCTGAAAGCAGCAGTACTTACACACTCCTTGCACTGGCTGGATAGGGTCTCTAAGCTACAGTCCCCCTTTTCTAACTTTCTGGGAGACAAAATATTCTATCACTGCTGAGGAACCAGTTTTAATACCTCCCTTCCTGGCTTTGCAGTCTGAGACACCCCAGAGAAAACAGACACTGAAGAGCAACTCTCTAAAAATCTGGTTCACTTCAGATACCTAGCCTAGATGTAGCTTTTTTAACCTTGTTATGGGCATTAGCCCCAAGAGTGGACTCATGGCCAAAGCTGTCCATGTGTAACTGCCTCTGGGCCAGTTTAGAGGTGACCTGGGTACTGGGGTTAATACAGAAGGATGGGCAGTGGTTCAACATCTCATTTTCCCATCCACCCTTGTGAGTATTCCATGTACCAGAAAGCTCAAAGGTTCATTTACCAAGCTTGCAGCTGCTATCCCAGAAGGACTACGACGGTGATTTGTGAGCACCTGCACTGAGGTCCCTTTGCAGGTCCCCTCGTTAGTCCTGAGTGTGCCCCGTTGTTCTCCAACCTCGCTCCCAGCAGGTGCAGAGATGACATGCAACTTCCCATTAAAAACTGTGTGGGATCAGGGGTGTGAGTAAAGCCCAGCATCCCTGACACTTCCAAGCTCATTCATGTTTGTCACTGTGTATGGTAAAACTTTGCTAGGTTTTTCTTACTGAGTGATCCTCTTAAGCAAAATCACGAAATCTTCTTCCACAGAGCAAGAGAGGGTCAAGGAGACCCCAAATATCAGAGTGAAGGATGAATTCTTTGGTTTGGTATGAGAGCAGACAGTGCATGAAAAAAGGTGACAAGGGGTCAGGAGGGGAACACACAGGATAAAATACTTTCATCTATTGTGCTGGGGTCAATAGGCTCCCATCAGGAAATCTTGAGCCCAAGATTAATTACTTGTTGCAGTAGGTATACCATTGTGCTCTGGAAGACACTGTGGTGACTTTAGGCATCTTGCAGATTTCTGGTTCACACGATGCAATCCCATATGAAAAAACAATAGTAGCTAAGAAAGTAGTAGTGGGTGGTGGTGAGATGCCTTTTAGCTCATTCTAATCAAACCCTCTTCAAACATACCTCCAGCTTGGCCAGAAATTATGAGAAACTATTTGTTAAATATTATGAAAGAATTTCATAGTAATTCAGAATTACATGTTGTGGCTATTATGTTATTGCACTTTGCAATTTATATGACAGAGAACATTCTTAAAAAAAAAAAAATCCCAAATCTGTCTGTGTGCATTCCATGGAAATTTATTTGAATTCCTTGATTTACCTGTCAAAAATCTGGGAGACTCACAATTTTAAAATAACCTTGAATCCTACTTTTTTCAGCATCCAAATATATGGCTCTCTTTAGACCAACTAGACATAGATTTTGTTTTAAATTAACCCTTCTTTAAAAAAAAAAAGAAAAACAACCTGGATCCAAGTCCCATTATCCTTATCTTGGGTGAAATTTTCCATGAAATTTAAGATTGTCAATACTTAATTCTTAAATTATTAAATAAAAGTTTACTTCTGGTTGATATGGAACAGCAAGATTGGGTTTGTATGGTATATGTACATTTTAATAAGCACTTTATCAACATTTTAGGTGAAGAACCTTTGCATCAACTGAATCTGACTTGTCCCGAGCTGCAGAGCTGCGTTTCGCTGTGCTAGATCCTGAGCCAGAGCTGATGAAATACCTATGACATGCTTACTTTTGTCTTTCTGACTGTGATTTGTTATATTTGTAAAGAATTTGTAAATAGGAGCTACATATTTATTTTATTATTGTCTTCCATGGGCATATTTAAATCTTTCAATATAATTTCCAGTAGGCATATTGTCTAGTGGTTAATCTACTTAGACTGTAATATGAGTTAAGTGAGCTACAAAAATTTCAGTGAATCTCTCATGATATAGCAATAATTTACTAAATAAACACTTTAGGAATCAACAAGAAAGAGATCATAAAGTAGCAAAGAAAAGGAAAAAATATTAAAATTCAAGATGTTGTACTGATTATAGCTCATAATTTGCACTCTTGAAACTAAGGATGTCTTAAACAAAATAATCTATTCTGTATGTGATTGTGAACATGTTTACATTTATATTAAGAACTCCAACAATGAAGCATGGATGCTCTATAAACTACTTGGTCTTCTTGGTTGAATGAAGCATGGTCTCCTATGGGGTTTGTGACTTATTTTTCATTGCAGGCTCTGACTGGAATTTCACAGTGGCTGGACACTTGCATTTGGGTACCTGGTGTCTGCTGAGTTATGAGGTTCTGCTGCTGTTTCTTTTGCCATCACAGCACTGAAAGAGACTTCTAGATCTCTTTTTGACCCTGTTTTCCAAGTGTTTTAAGAGTTTTGTAAAACTTTTATTTCTCTATCAAATCGATTGACTCTGTCCAGAATGGTCAAAAAGTTATGGGAAAGACAAACAGAAGCAAAAATAGGTAATTTGCTTTCATTCACCTATTTTTGAGAAAACTTGCTTAAAAATATATTCATAAGACAGGGTATTTTTCTTGGTTTTGCAATAAATTTTACACTTCCTTTCTGTTTAGGATATGTTTTTTCCTGTGGGAACATGATTTTTGCTATTGTGCTCAGTCTAGAGCAGGGACCAAATGAGGACCTATTAAAGGACAGATGTTGGTTTGCTGGACCCTGTACTGAATCTGAGACCCATCCTGACCTCAGTTTGCATCCAATGGCCCCACCAGACAATCTAAAGTAACAGAGAGGCAGTGTAGTGTTGCTGGAATTGTGAGGAGCAATAATAGGAAAAATCAGTAAGGACTTCACGGAGGTCTTAATGCTTCTGGACATTCACACAGCCTGGTAGTAAAATACACCTGATTATTTCCTATGGCACAAATGTACCATATGTGGATGCTGAACATACAATACAAGCATTTCAACATGTGTAAACAACTATTTCTTTCCCATTACTGTGTTTGTTTATGTCATTAACATTAGCCATTCATCCTTCCTTCAGCTATATTCCAGCTGTGTGTGGCTATAGATCTACTGGGAAGCCCACTGACTGACTTGCAGCCAAGTTGAATTGTCCTACTTTACTGTACCATTGCTGGTGATTGAGAAGCTGCTCTGGACTATCTGAGTTCAGCGGAAGGAATTCTATGCCCTTTGATAGCCTTTAAATCATAGTTTTTGAAGTTTTGGAGGCAAAGAGATATTATTAGATCAAAATGTTTTGTATCAAGTCAACATTTGCTAGCTTTTGTTTGCTGCATAATCAGAGCTGTGATTGATATATAGCTTAACCCGCCTTTATAATTCTTAATCTTCTGTTATATATTAAACGTGTTCAAAGGAAAAAATCACATGCATTTTTTGAACCACTGACTTTGATAACTTTTTTTTTACTTACAAGCTGTTATTTAGCATCTGTTGTGGGAAAGAACACACACATTCCTAGATATTTTTCATGGGCTAAAGACTTTAAGATACAAGAAAGAGTGACTGTACCCATATTAATTTTTCTGTCGTAACGCAAATCAGGAATGATGTTTGCTGGCTGGAGCTGAACAAATAATCAGTAGAAAATAATGTATTCAGTGAATTCTGTCTCTCTCTATTTCATATTGTTCATGGGTATATCATGGCTCTTTTCTGAAATAAATTAGTCATTCTGAATTATTTACTACAGCCTACATTAGGTAGATTTTTGGCTGCATGCCTCAAGATGCATGTTTGTGCATGTGACTGCAGAAGCTGCAAACTGTACAGGAGGGCCTGCAGAAATGTGCCTTACAACTCTGTTGTTAAAGCTTATTTTATAGTAGCAGCTCTGCCCAGGTTTAGACACTGCCACACAAGGCATCTCAGGACCCAAACATTAGATAACCCAAATGGGAGTAGAAACCACAGGTCTAAATAAAGTTCTTAAAAATCCCATACAGAATTAGGTGAACAACGGCACCGATGTCAGGAGGACATGAACAGAGTGATGTCTAAGCCAGATGGCACAAAGTGCCAAAGAAAATAAAAAATGTAAATGTCCTGTTCTGTAACACACTCCTGCAGCAAATGCCCTGATGAGCTTTAAGATCCTCAGCTGGAAGTTTGTCTCATTATTCTCTATTAAAATGGACAGGGAGAAGAAAAGAGTAGTACAACATGGCTGTTATAAATTAAAATTCTCATAAAAAAGGAAGGGCCTCCTTCAGCGTTAGGGTTTCAAACACATCCTTCCATCTCATATGCATCCATAAGAGAAAAAGGACATTTTTTTTTGCAGAAAGTGTCAGCTACTTTGTCTTTATGGTGAATGTAAATATAAACTCCTTGAATGTAAGGTAAGGTGATCTATTTATAGAAAAGATAATACCAGAAACATATTAAAACACTGATGAAAGACTAAGCTAATAGTTGTAGAATTATTTCTATGTTTACAGCTGTATTAAAAAAACCAAATCAACAAACAAATCCAAAACACCAAATACCAACCAAAACCAAACTCCCTCCAAGATAAGAAAAGTCTCATTTACATAGAAATCAGTAACAGCTATCAGTGACACAGAAACTCTTGTGACCTTATACCAACCAAGTGAGCTGGGCTAACATGGGAAGGTATAACACTGTAACAGTGTGTGGAAGAACCTAGTGAAGAGAAAAAGAGTAAGTGTTGGAAAAGGTGAATCTGTCATATTGCATTGGTATGGAAAAGTTTTCTATTCTGTCACTGCCTGTTTAGTACTGTAGTAAGTGTGGGGCAGGGGCTTTTTCCCTCTGATCATAGGCTGTTCTGAACAACTAATCCTGTGTTAAGTAGATGATGATTTCCCCTTCCACTGAGAACCTGTGAACTGAAGTCATCTGTGACAAAATGAAAACCTGTTTCCTCAGACTGACACTAGACCCTTTATATTTTTTCAGCTGTCAGAATTTATTCTCATTCTTTAATGAGGGGAAGGACCCTAGGAGCTTCTGAATTGTTAAAGCTGAAGGTCACGCTCTAAAGTCTTATGACTTTTATTATGAAGGGCATTTTTTATATTTTAAAGGGACTGACCAAAATCTAACTGGGTTAAGACACAGCTTGTATAAAGACTGTGAGGTAAACTTCTGCTCTGAGTTATGCTAATGTAAATCTGGGATAATTTCATTACAATAAGTGGAGTCAATCCAGGGATGTAATTATGCTGTTGTTTTGGGTTATGTGATGCCTATGGAAAACAATGAGAATTATATGCATAAACAACATGATAACTAAGTTCTGAATAGGTAACTCTTACCAGGACTGATACTTAACCTGGTAAGCATAAAAGATAGGTATTATCAATATATATAAAAACATAGATATAATGCTGTAGAAAAATATGATTCTATGTATATGTATACAGCTTATGTCAGAAAAAAAGAGCTATGGAGAAACATTTCCAGTTTGTTTGGTTTTTTATGTTATTTCCCACCAAAATCCTCAATTCAGAGAATAGCTGAAGCTACTGAATACATATTTAATTTCAGGTGAATGCCAGATCTTAAGTGAGAAAGCCTTTATTTTAATGTTTATGGAAAAATCATTTGTTTCCTAAAATTATGATAATGGCCACTGGGGCTTTATTTTCAAATTTATGGAAAGCCGGAGCAACGAATCTTACCAAAACTTGAGACTTGGTTGTCAGAGGTTACCAGAAGCTTACCAGAAGTTTACAAGGAGAGAGACACTGCCCACCTCTCTGTTAATAAACAGCAGTGAACAAAGAAATAAAAAACTGGTTGTCCAGAAGCCAACTGAAACTATTTTGCCATGTCTGCAGCATTAAGCAATTTTTACCACTGTAAGTCCAAACTGTGCTTTGGGAATAGTCCTTGGGCCATGATGGCTCCTGAACTCAGAAAATGTTAGTTTAAGGCCAAAACCCTGCTCGGGACCATTCCTCTATTTCGAGCATTTAAAAAAGAAGGGTCTAACGCATTTCAATTCCAACTCTCTTTTACCCAAAATATATTCAACAAAGCCACTAATTATTATTTTGGATTTATGGTTTTGCAAACAACATTAGAATATAGCCCTCCTCTTCCAAAAAACATGTGTGCGCTGTCTTAAATATACACATACATATACTCTCATGGGGTGATAGATTTGCTTAAAAATGCATGTAAATTATTAAGGAGAGCAATAGTTTTTGCCAGTGAATTCATCCTCCATAAAGTATCGTAGACATATCTGGAATTTGAAGGTTTCTGTTCTGTGCCCAGTACGTACACACCTAGCAGAGGCACAAGACCTGTTCAGCTTGTCCCAAGCATGAATAAGGGAGCAATTCAGATCATAATCAGGTTTGTACTTGTGAACTCCACTAATACTTTACAATATAAATAGCAAAAGCCATAGTTTCATGTGGTACAACTTCTAGCAGTCTCTCAAACCGGGACACTGAGTGTCTATCACCTGAAACAGATGTGGAAAAAAACTTACTCTCCAACTCTTAAACCACAAAGTAATCATTATTTGACAGAACTTTTCACACAGTGATGGCCTGTGTTGGACTGGAACTGGTGAAACATGAGGGAAAGTTACATTCTTTATTTTTGCCTATATTCTTTCATTGTACTGGCATATAGTAAGTAAAGAATAATTTCAACTGGAAGTGACCTCTAGAAGTCTTTCAGTCTGCAATGGCCCGACTTGAAGTCACATTAGGTTGCTTAAGGTCTTGACCTATAATTTCCTTCTTGTCAAGGAAATACCTAAAGGATACAATACTTTGTTGGCCTTGCTTTCCATTTCTCTGGTCCATACCTCATTTGTTTGTAAACGAGGACATGATGGGAGACAGTAAAAGCCTTCCTGAAGTTAAGACGAACAGCCACTGCTCTCCCCTCATTTCATCACAGACAGCTGTGAGTAGATCAATTTGCATGCGTCAAACTGCTGTTCGACATTCACTAGTTCTATATTGTAAAATTAACTTTTATTATATTTTCTAGACTTTGATATTTTCTAGACTTTCTTTCTGTGGAAGTTCCCAAAATAGAAAATGGGTCTGATACTGGCTTTTTATAGTTGGGGTCCATATAGCTTCCCCCTTTATCAAATACTTCAGGCAATTTAAAGGAACCAGCATGGAAAAAGCAGAAAACACTGGAATTAGCATAAGGTATTCTATAGAAGGAGGAGCAAGTCTTTGTTTCTCAGTTGCTTGGTAATTTGTCTGGTTGTCGTTTGCAAGACCTGTGCTTGATTAAAGTTTGTATCATCTGTCTGGGGGATGTGTGTGGAACTGGTGAGAAAAATTCCTGATGAAACAAAGTTTTATAGAAATATACTTCTTCACTGAACCTTAAGTGTTTATGTCAAAATGTCTCAGGTGTGACAGATTTTCCTTCGACTCAAGGAAGGGTTCTCATTACCATAGCTATGCTGCAGGCTCCCAAGGTGGGATTCGAAAGGGAACAGATTTATTACTGTCAGGAAGATAAATACTGGGAAGAAGTAAGTCATTATGTTATATTACATCACAGATAAAGGTTAGAAAACATATTCTACTAATTATAGTATAGTGACAAAAGCTAAGACAGAATTTTGCCAAAGTAATGGAACCTTGAAAAAATTATATACTCTTCCCATTAGTAGTAGCCAAATAGTTGTAGAAAACAACTTTACCTAAAGTCGTCATGGACTTATTCAATTTAAATTACATGTTAAAGAAAATAATGCCAGCAACTAAAATTTTCAGTTTTAAAACAGTATACTCAAGAATAAAGCTTAGAATTTATATAAAATTTACTACTAAATTTCATAACTTGGTAACTGCAACATGAAGGTCAGATAACTTTAAGGGGTCAGAAGTAACACTGCTGTTTTATCCCTACCAGTCAGTGGACAAATGGATAAATGGATGAACCACTTCTTCCAAAAGGAATATGAGGATTAAGCAGAGGAACCATAAAGAATTAAAAAATGAACAAATATACAAACAAACCTCATGTCATAGAAATAAGTAAAAGCAAGTGATTTGACTCAAAAGATCAGTTAAACCTTGCAGCTATAGAAACAACTGTTCAGCTGTAAAAGTACCTTAAGAAGAAACAAAACTTCTGCTGCTCAGAATGAGAATGTGACTAAAGATAATAAAGTTTTGTTTGAAATAATACGATTTTTTTTTTTCCACAGGTCTCAAAAATCATGAAGAAGTTGAACATGGGGCAAAGGCCCCCATCTAATGCAAACAGGATGGAAACAATCACACCTCAGATGTGAGAAAAAGTCAAAGATCTCATTATGTTCAAATAAAGAAACAGAATGAGCACCGGGATAACCTCCAGACTGAGTAAGATGTCTCTCTAGAAAAGACAAATGAGAACAGATGCATTTGATGGCTAATTTCCAGCTGAAATAAATAATAAGCTAAATAATTTTGCAAGGAATTAGAGAAATTTTAACTGTACATTTTATGAAAGCTGTGCTCAAAAAGGCTAATTTAAACTGAAATAGACACAGAAGGTAGACTAGATACAGGTAGTAGACCCAAAGACCTTCACTGCTATCGCTCACTGAAACGAAGACTAAGAGAAGATATGATTTCTCACCACAAGGATGTCATGGAGGCTAGCAGCAGAGTAGGAAAATTATTATTTCAGATAAATGGCAAACTTGGCACAAGAATAAGACAGAATAGTCAAGCATAAATTTAATCTGTAAACTGGAAGAAACTTTGTAAGAACCAGAGAAGGGAAGTTATTTGACTCAATCATTCAGCAAGAGCACAGGAACAAATATCTACTTGTACAGATAAATATTTAGAAAGGGATTTTGTAATGTCTGTGATTTGCCTGCACTGGAGGGGACTGGTCTTAGTATCATGAAAGTGCTCTTCTGATCTTATGTTCCTACTTTTCTTTTCAAACTCGTCATCATACAAGTTCTTACTGCTGTGTGTCTAATTATCTCATACCGCAGTTGCAAAAATAACAGCTTCTTTCAGATTCCTGAAAAACCTGTACTGCACACGTAAATAAGCAAAAACTGATTTACACAGAAACCTTTTGATATCTGAAAACTAGGAGTCAATCTGGATTTTGTGCCTGAAAGAAGCTGCTATCCAAGTTGGTAGCCTCATATGCTGGAAAAGTAAAGATGTTTGTTGGCTGTGCACCATCACTAAGTTGTTGCTGTAATAATATGAGGGAGATTCATCCCTCTAGATTTCTCTTCTTTATCTTAGTAAGTCTCTCTAGGCTGACTTTGCAGACAATGAAAATGAATGGACACCTTCAGGGCTTGCTTCATTCAACTTGTTTTACATGACTATAGTTGAAAGTATAGGACGAATTGCACCCAAAACAAGTCCATTTCCTTTTGTTTACAAAGAAAACACACAGAAGTTGCATCCCTCCTGAGCTGCATCTAAACTCACAAATTAAACACTGTCAAGGCATGTTCTGTGGTACTGCTATTCAGTGATCTAGACTAGGAAATTGTCAGAATGGTCCCTGTCCTGATTTTTGAACTCAGTCAGCTAGCACTCTCTCCGAAAATTCCTGGGATTTAATATGGGCAGAAACTGTTCCCAATGGGCAGTTTGGTTGCTAGTGGAATTTACTGCTATGTACACAGACTGCTCTGTGCCAGTTGGCCTCCACAGCTGAGAACATACCTGGGTACATTTTGTTTAGTAGGATGGTGTGGCTGTACTAGACGGACACCAATGTGTAGTGTCTCCACTTTCGGAAATCAGAGGAACGTCAAGCAGCATAGTTTTGGGAATTATTTTAATTGTGTTTATTTAAACCACTGATATTTCAGTGACATCAAACAATCTCAATAAAGCCAACCAACATATGAAGACAAGATAGGATCCACTTCTCAAAGGTAAGACAGTATTATAGTTCAGTGAAATGTGGCTGTACTGAAGTTGACACTCTCCTAAAAATTCTGGGTTTAAAAAAAAAGACCATTTCACTTTAAAAATAGTTCATTCTGCAAATCTAGATTTTCTTTAGCAATTTATTCTCCTGGCCATATACTCACAGCTACAAGCTGTAGCTGTTTTTTTCCTTACCTAGGTTTGCAGAGTTGAACATTTGCAACAGACAGCTTTAATATCCTCCTAAAGGGAGAATGGATTTGATATTTGAGAACTACTGCCTTCATATGTCTTCAGAATTAAAAGCAGAGAAAAATTTTAGTGATGTCACAAGCTCAGTTGTTCTATTTCAGACAATTGATGTCATTTTGTCTGCCCATCACTGCCATGTACCATCAAAATATTCCTGCTCTTATCCGCATGTTCCATCTGTTGCGGACACAGGCAAAAGCAATAGTGGCAACATGTCCCAACTGCCAGAAGCTACAGCTTCCATCACTGGGCATGAGGGTCAATCCCAGAAGCATTAATAGTGGTGAAATGTGGCAGATGGACGTCACACATTTCCCTGAATTTGGGAGATTAAAATACCTTCATGTTTCTATTGATACCTTCTCTGGTGCTATGTATGCCTCTGCACATGCAGGTGAAAAGGCTAAGGACGTTGAAAAACATCTTGTCCAAGCTTTTGCTGTGCTTGGTATACCTGAGGAGATAAAAACTGATAATGGACCTGCCTACACCTCTCAGGAGTTTAAAAACTTTTGTCAGCAGTGGGGATTTTGACATATTACAGGTATTCCTCTCCTCATCTGGACAAGGCATTGTTGAACGTGCCCATCAAACCCTCAAGCAAATGCTGCTACAACAGTCAGGGACCACTAAACTCAACTCACCTGTCCTCAGACTCAGCAAAGCACTGTTTACCATAAACTTCCTGAATGGCACCTTTGAGGATCCAAACCCTCCCATCTATCGTCATTTCCAGAACACCGGGATACAGAAACTGAAGGAAAATCCAGAAGTCCTGATCCAGGACCCAGAGACTCAAAAATCCAAGGACCATACAAACTTGTAACTTGGGGATGTGGGTATGCCAGTGTATCTACCCCTCAAGGACTGAGGTGGATCCCAGGGAAATGGGTAAAACCTTATGTCACTTCCTCAAAAGTTAAGGAGGTTAAAACTGCCTCCTGGAGGAGACGCCAAAAAAAGGATCCTGATTTTGCACCCTCATATAAACCCCCTACTGCAGATTTTGATGTTAATCCCTTAAGTTAAGTTGCACTGTTTTGCACTCACATTTTGCACTGGATTTTGTAAATCTTCGTCCTGATACTCCATACCATAGATATCCTGACTAACCCCCTGAGTTTTAACTGGGGAACTAGTTTAAAGACATCCTAGGTACTGTCGAGTTCTAGGGACGATAGATTCCAGTTATGTTTTGCACTGTTGTTTTGTTACTGTTCTATGCACTTGAAGTTACTAAGAGTTACAACCCAGCTTTAAAGAAAAAAAAATAGGGAATTGTTGCTGCCTGCTCCAAGCTTCCCTTCCCCCTCCCCAAGACAAGCCAGGACTTGCCTCTGCCATGTGCTCTGAGCTCCTTTGTTCCAAGCGCAGGCAAACCCAAATGTAACTCAAACTCTTTAGCAGTGTCTGATTGGCCGGTCACCCCGGGTCCGCCCCCAGTCCTCCCCTTTCCCCTTCTCCGAATAAGAGAAGGACCCAAGAGAGGCTCCGCCCTCTTTGGCTTTGCAATCCTTCTGTGAACATCTGTGTGTTTCTGTCTCTGTTTGAAAGCTTCTAGTTGCAGGAATTAGGCAAACCGAAGGCTATATTTCTCCCTCTTTGCTTCTACTGGTGATATCAGCTTTGCAGCTACTATTTACTGCTTTTAGATCTACTGAAATGCTGGATTGCCTGTGCTACCTCTCTAGGCTGCCCGAGGCTTTCTAAGGCATTAAACTACGAGCGCTAGCTGGTAAGAATGTGTGAGTATTCCACACATCACCATTCAAAACTAAGGAATGCAGAAAAAGTGTAACATAATATTAATAATGAGAAACCTTTTCCCCCCAGTTTGAAGAAAACAGTTGTGATTCCTGATGCAAAAGTCATGACTAATGGCAGGCCTGAATGGAATTCATTTCTTTATGCTTTTTTATGGGGTGCGTGTATGTGCGTGCACAGCAGGGAGACTGTGCACAGTACTGTCCAGAAATAGGACTTAAACTGGAAAAGCTGAAGTCACAAAAATTACTACCAGTTTTAATAGGCATTGTATTTTCACCAGCCTTCCCTCTTCAAAGACAATCAACAGAGAAGAGGAAAGGCAGAGGGAAATTATATATTCAAGATCACAGATGAGTAAAAAACTGTGCAAATAAATCCCATCTCTCCAGACTCTCAGTCCAGTAGTGATTTTAGTTCTTCAGATTTCTTAAGAAACCAAAGATACCAGCTGTCTACCAGTACAGTACTAGGATATAGAGATATATAGGGTATATGATAATGCAGATCGTGTGTACATAATAATGCAGATTGTGTAGATATACCTAATTAAGTCTTAATGATTTATTTTTGGTACCACTTTGTCTGTAATGACATAGAGCTTTGTAAAGCTGCAATATTACTTAAAAAATGGGGTGAAAAGTTAGGCAGTTCATCTTTACTCAGTTTTGTATTGCTGTTACTACTTTGTGGTAATACCTGAACTAGCTCAGCTACACATACAAAAGCTGTGATATCTGTACTACAGACAGACCTAGAAAAAGTGGACTCTAGTTAGAAGCTTTTTATATAAAAATCATATAAAATTTTTGATAATTCCTCAGCACTTCAGTTTATTAATATACTTTTTAATTTCTCCCCTTCTATCCCAGTAACAGACTGGAGAATCACTGTTGATAATGGTGTCATGGATGGTGGAATAAGTCATGCACTACGACACCTTTGTTAGGCTTTCTGCAGACCTATTTATAGCACATTTCCTTCTGCTGTTGTTCTTCTGGTTCTGAGAAAAGTAATTTACCCTCCCAATAAAGGGATAATTACTGGACCTAGGCCAGCTGTGATTTCTCTTGAGAACTTTACAACAGCCAGGATGCAAGAGGGATTCTTGTTAGATTCCCCCAGTCCTGCTGCAGTCAGGAAAGCCGAAGGGCATATATCACCTCATGTGTGTCTTGTTCTGTTTGCTTTTATACTTGGCAGGGTCCTAAGACTCAGGAATGCACATCCTTGAATGAAAACTATCTATTCAGTGTGAGCAATCGTTACATCTGATTAGGAAGCATAAAAAGAAACACATATGTGGTTGACTCTTTTCCTCTGATGTCTCTGGCTTTTTTCTGACAGGAAGGAAATCCTTTTTAAAACTTATTTTTTTAAGAGTTCAAATAGATTTCAAACTATGTGAGCCAAAACTTGCTCTCATCTACATCCATGCACTCCTATTGACTAGGCAACAAAAGTGAAGGCTTCTCTACAGACAAAACCATTTTTGCTTTGTTTCTCTGAAGCATTTCTTAATCTACATGAAGCTTACAACAAAACATCCAGACTATTTTCACAAACAACATCCCTCCCTTCCCTCCTCCCCAACCCTGTCTTAAGTATGAGTCCCAGCTGGATGAGATGTCCAGGTGCCCTGCTGGGATGTCCAGAGATATAAGGCTCAGGGACTATCATGATCTTCTCTGTTGGATGGATTTGTGTTGACTGTTTTTTGACCTAGATCTCAAGCTAGCTCAAAAGTATGTTAAGTATGTTAAGTATGTCTGTGTCATGTAGGAAAATACAGAAAACATGCCTGAGAAGTACCTCAGCATTATACACCATTTGCAAGTACAGAAAAGTGCCATCTATGCAATGGGTAAGGCCGTGTGACCTCTGCATAACACCTCAGCAAGTACAGCACTGCAGCATTTGAATCATAGAACGCGTCATTCAAGCTGGAAAAGACCTCTAAGATCATTGAGTCCAAGTGCAAGACCACCACTAAACTATGTCCCTAATGTATAATTGCAACCTTATAAATTTTAATTAATGAGTTTGTTTATCGTCTTGCATCACTGAAACCTCTTTGCAGTCATAGACATGAGGTAAACACATCCAATGTCTTGAAAATGCCTGCTGTCTCTTCTATGGGACTTTAGGAGTTTAGATGGAATGCTTGCATGAGAGCTCAGAAGCACATTTCAAAAATTCACCTAAGTCACTTAGGTAACTAATAAGGCCATAGGATTTCTAAAATTCAGTTTCCACAGATACTTAGACCTGGACCTATTCCATGCAAATTTAAGCACTTTATTGAAACAGTTAGGAAAGATCTCCAAAGTCTTATCAAGGTATTTTCTCTTCTGGAAGTTCCAATTTATCTCCGTTAACTACAGGGCATGTGCATAGTGATTTCACTTCTGGGTCAGGTGTTTCAATGAAATACTTCTATTTAGATCTGAGGCCAAGGTAGGATCTTGCTACTTTCCCATTTAAACTGCCTTCAAAGTCCAGTTTTAGTGCTGAAAGGCTATTACAAAAAATATGGCATAACAAGTGATAAATTGCATTCTTTTCTGCAGAACTGGAACCCCATCCATCAAATATTCCCTAACCTGTATTTATGCAGTTGGTTATTTCCCTGTAAGTAAGTCATCTTGCACTTGTCTCTCCTAGGTAGCATCCTCCCATCCAGTTTTACCCAGGTTAACCTGTTTGAGAATGTTTGCAATTCTCTGTTCAACATTTCCATAGTGTTTTTTAATAACACAAACATATGTCTTGGGTTAGAGCTAGAAATAAAATAGATGAGAGGCTTTTTTTGTACTAGTTTTCTGTCCATTTAATTCAGAAATTGCAGCAAGTTTACTCTCTTGATTGTGTCAAGATTTGGCATACATGAGTAGTAGGAAATTGCCCATTAATATTTAGGTTCAGGAGGCATAATTGCCAAGTCTGGCGCTTGCGTAAGGTGATGCTGTAAGAGCTTGAAGTAGCTGCCTGATGTCAAGAAAGGAATCCAGATATTAGGAGGAAAATACTTCATCTATCCTTTCGTTTAATGCAATTATTACAATCAATAAATACGTTTGTGATGAGTGTCTAAAGGTTTGTCTCAACAAAGGCAAAAATAAAAGGATTTTTCTAATTGTACTGCACAATCATTTTGCACTTACATAATCTGAAACAGAAATTATCAGAACTTAAGAACGACTCACCAAACTACATTGCTTTCATTAGCGATATACTCTGTTATCATAGTGCATCACACACAGCATATACTGGTCTAATATTAGTGAAAAATGTTTCCAGTACAAGAATAAAGTCAACCAGAAGTGTTAACACATAATTTAACTGAGAATTTCAGTTCTACATTTTTGCAGGATTGCTTATTCTATTAAACATGTTTCATTAAGTACTTAAAGGAAATGTTCATTTTTGCACTAACAGCATGTGAAATCCTTGGGCATTTGTGATTTTCATGTGGAAACCAATTCCTTTAAAAAAAGATCTGTATTCCTTCACTTCTCTCTTAAGGAGACTGTATTTCTCTTTCTAATTTTCCAACTTTCAAGATTTTCTTTGCTTTAAGAGGAACATCCCTAAGTAAAAAGTTTCATAAATCAATCCTCATTTTGGGGTTCATAATGAGAAGACAAAAGCTGTGTGATTTCTTTGCATATCGCTGCAAATATTTTGCACCTAACTTACCTTTTCTCACAGTAATGATCCTACTTGATTTTTAGGGAAGGAAGAGAATAATGAATGACACACAACAGCCTGATTCCCCTGTGTCACGTTATCCACCCAAGAGCTTAGTTTGGGCACACAATAAAAGGCACCATACGCTGTGACTACTCAGTATTTGTGACAGAGCAAACTGATGATGCATTTCCTACCCTTACTGCAATTTCACTGGCCTTGATGACTGTGTAGTCCTCATTATTAACATATCATACCCTACACACTGTTGAGTCTCAGAAAGATGCTAAGCAGCTGGAAGCTTGTGCTGAGTGCCAGAAGGGAAACAGGCTCCCACGCACAGAACTTAATGCAGCAGCAATCCCTACTTATTGGCAAGGAAGGGTGGGTGTGGGTGTGGGTGGGGGTGTGTGTGCGTGTGTCTGTGTGTGTGTGTGTGTGATGGAGGTTTAAGAAACTGTAAATCTTTCTCATCTTGTGTCCAAAATGTCACTCAGGATGAAGGCAAGGAGGCAGTTCCAGTGCCAGCCCCCTGACTTCTGGGGACTTGATTTGGCAAAAGGACCACACTCTTTGCATGTCCTTTCTCTCCTTCTTCATGCTGTGCATCATTTCAGCTGACAGATTTACACAGGAAAGCTGGCTCAGCAAGGCCTGCCGTAGTTGGTGGCAAACAAGAATATGAGGGAATTAACTTCTGGCCTGCTGACAGTGGCTAAATCTGCCAAAGCAGAGCTGGGTAATTTGGTTTCTTTCTTTTGTTGATTTTGTGCCAGCCCACAAGAGAGGATTAAGCAGCTAAATTCTGCATGGAGAACTCTACCCCTTTTGCTCAAATCCTATTGTCTTGATAGAATGACAGTAGCTAGTTGTGCCAATCTCTAACATCTTGCTGGCATTTCCCCAGAACATATCAGCTTTTGGTCCCTGAAAAGAAGGATTTGTTAAAGAACTAATGTTAAAAAGAAATGAAAAAGGACAGAAGAGGATGAGAAGCCATGGAGTAAAAGTTTTGCCTTGTATTAATTAAAGGAACAAAGTTCTCTAATCCTGATGGAGACTCTACAATGAAATGTGGGTAAGTCTCTAGCTCTCCTGTTGTTGTAGCACATTAAGAGTGCTCGTTCCGTTATCCACAGTATTTGTTTAATGCAGGAGCTATTCCCTATTGAGTCCTGAGAAGCTTTGCATTCATTTCACTCATTAACTTTGGGTAGAGAAACCCCCAAAATAAGGTCTTAATTTTTCTATTTGCAAAGTGTATTTGCATCACAAATAAACTAAGGATGAATATTTTTTCCTCAAACCATCAAACCTTCTCTGAAAGTGAGATAAGCTTAAGTGCGAAGGAGAGTGGGCAGCAAGGACAGTGAGGTTTTTGATTTTCTGTCCCAAAGCCAATATTCTCTAAGAAGACTTAGGTCTAACATTCTTCCAGACTGACACCACCAGAAGTGTTAAGACCATCTCATCTGACTTCCTGTGTAGCACAGGCCTGAGGACTTCATTAAGAGATTCCTGCCAAAGGCCTTTCATGGAGTTGAGAAAACCTTCCAAAAAGACACGCCTAGACACAATGTGGTCTTCAATAGGCAAAAGAGTCTTGCAATCAGGAAAAAATTATTCTTCTGAAAGGTAGGAAGAACTGGACTTGCACCTATTACAGTCCAGCAATTTGTACACTTGAGCACGAAGAAGCTTGGAAACAAGTTTATGTACCAAGTAATGTAAGCTTCCTATGCTTTTGCAGCTTACTTTTTAAAGAACCACACAACTTCTGATTGAAAGCTCCAGTATGAGAAAGAAGGAATCTAACAATACTTTTGACTAAGTAACACCTATGTCAAAAAACAACAACAACAAAAAAACCTGCAGTGTTTCTTCCCTTATCGTTCTCAGTGTACCTTCTACAAGCCATGAGCAGTTCCACAAAACTTAGTCTCATATTTCCTTGTCCGCACTCATACAATAAGAAAATAATGGGGTAACTTCCAGACTAGCTTTTCTACTGAATGCTATATTTAAGATGAGACTATTCTAAGTCAGAGCGTTATCTTTAGAAAAGAAAATTGCCTATCTGACATCTAGGAAAGAAAATGTCCTTTCATTAAAGTGCACAAATGAAAATAATTCATAGGTCTTAAAGCTGATATTTTCCTCTATTTAATTTCCTCTTCTTATTTAATACTAGTTGCTTATCAATTCTAACACAAAATTTTGATGAAGCCAAAGAAAGCAGATTCAAATCTAGATTTCATTGATTTAAAACTAACTTCACCTTCTCTGTTTTATAAGTGTCTTATCTATCTATAATATTTACTTAATTCTAGAATGTTATATATATATTTTTTTTTTTCCACACAAGTATTTATATAATTCAGATTCCTAATATTAGTTTCACAGAATTTCATAGAATTTCACAGAATTCCACAGAATTAAACTTGGAAGGGACTACCAGTGGGATCATCTGGTTCAACCTCCCTGCTCAAGCAGGGTCATCCCAGAGCAGATAGCACAGGATTGAGTCCAGATAGTTCTTGAATATTTCCAGTGAAGGAGACTCCACAGACACTCTGGGCAATCAGTTCCAGTTTGTGGTCACCTGCACAGTAAAGAAGCTCTTCCTTGTGTTCAGGTGGAACTTCCTGTGCATCAGTTTCTCCCCTTTGGCTTTTGTCCTGTTGCTGGGCACCACCAAGTAGAATGTGGTCCACCCTCTTGACACCCTCCCTTCAGATAATTACACACATCGACGAGGTTGCCTCTCAGTCTTCTCTTCTCCAGGCTAAACAGGGCCAGTTCTCTCAGCCTTTCCTCACAAATGAGGTGGTCCAGTCGCCTAAACTTCTTTGTTGCCCTCCAGTGGACTCCAGGAGTTCCATGTGCCTCTTGTGCTGAGGAGCCTAGAGCTGGACACAGCATTCTGGATGTGACCACATCACTAATCACGGTCATCTCCCTCGACCTGCTGGCAATGCTTTTCCTGGGTTTAAGAAGTTTTAATCTTAAGAATGCTCTTCCAAATGTTTAAAAAGTGCTCATGCAGGATTTCGAGATATGTTTTTGCCTTTGCTTTTCTAATGAAACAGTTCAAATCGTGTTTTTTTGAGGAGAAAGAAAGCAGTTGCAGATGTTTGGAACTAGGCAGTAAGTGAGGGAAAGTAATGCAACACTGACAAAATTCCAGTCCATTTAAAGATAAAATTCTTTTCTTCACTTTGGTCCCTTTTTCTCAGCAGTCTTGACAAACATTTAATTTCTTTTGGAATTATATTATTTTTCAGTATTAACCAATACCAGAGTCTCAGGAAATAATGCTCCACAAGGGGAAAAGACCATGGCAAATCAGACTATTGATACTATAATCAAACCTTGGTTGTGAAAATCTGAACATTTTTACTAATCTTTTTCCCTAAACTTTTAACCTAACAAACCTATCAACCCTCATTAATACCTCAGGAGAAGCATATACAGCATACTTCAGTCATGATGTGACTTTGTTACATTTTTATGTTGTTAATCTGGGTTTGACCTCTTATTGAAAACAATAAGCCACAGGTTGAATAAAGTTCTGCTGAGCCAACATTTAGGTGCGAGAAAGATGCCTTTCTGAGCAGATTTCAAAACCAATTCAACTGTTAAGTACAGAGATTAAAAACATTTTTAAAAGACTTTTCAGATATATTGACTTGAAAGTAACTCTATTTTTAATTTCACTTTTATGTCTCAGTTTTAGAGACAAAACTTCAGGAGGAAACACTCCAGAGTGAGTGTCTCCTTCGAAGGGAAAAGGGCCCCCCCTTTTCCTCCACCAATAAGACAAGTGGGTCACAGCAAGTGAAAGTGGAAAAAAACAAACTGTTTATTAACACACAAACAAACAGGGTAGAACAGGATAAAAAAAACCCCTCAAAATACAACAAATTCCTGGAGAGGGAACGAACAGACACCCAGGCTCAGACCAGCTGGGGCCACCCCATGGGCCCACCGGGGCCACCCCTGCAGGCTCCCCGGACCAGCGAGGAGGGAAGGGAGGCAGTGAGGCAAGGGGAATGGAAGGGAAAAAAGAACAAGAAAAAAACTCCAACAGAACCTTTGCCCAGCTAGGTGGAACACAAAAGAAACCCAGAAAAGCAGCACAGCGCTCCTGGCACACTCCCTCCCGAGCCCTGCCCAGACCCCCCAGAGCCCCCGAGCCCTTGGGCTGAGCCGTTCAGCTGCCCCGCACTCAGTGCCGTGGCTCCGCCCCGCAGGTCCATCCGAAAGGCACAGCATCCTTGGGCATTGAGCAGACGGTTAAGGAATACAGCAGCTTCATAACGTCACCCCAGGACAACCCCTGTCAAATTTTGAAAGCAATGTAATATTTTTTCTTGAAAATAAGGTCATTACTCTTAGTATATCTTCATCTGGGAAAGGTTTTCTGTATTCATGGACCGTTATTACATTACTGGTGTGAATTATATTAGACATTATGAAAATTAAAAAATATGTAATAACATATGTAAGATATTTCAGTATTTTCAAATTTATTGTACACAATCTTATCATTTTCTGCTGATTGATAAAATGGAGTGAATATTAATTAACCATATTTCAGCTGAAGCTCATTTACACAAAAATATTTACTATAAGCCTAAGAGGTAAAAGTCTTACATAGAAGAGAGTCTGTCTTTTTCCACATAGGAAAACTGCATTCTGGCACATCTAGCTGCAATTATGGCAATTGCACCAATTCCATACAATATAATATGTTAAACCTTTTGGAAATTGTCATCAGATTTTGGAAACTTGTGTTGGTTTAACACAGCCTGGTTTTTGGTGGGGGTGGGAGAAAAGCTGCTCGAAACTTCTATGTCTAGCACAGAGCCAATCGCTGAAGGCTCTGATGATGGGCAGGTTTCTAGCCCAATTAGACAAGTTGGTAATGCCTCTGTGATGACATATTTAAGAAAGGAAAAAAAAAAACATGGGAAGCTGTCTTTTCTTCTCCGGAGGGGTGGTGAGGCAGCCACTGGGGCCCATCCCAGCAGAGGCTGCTGGGGGCCATGCAGCTGGGGCCATCCTGAGGCCAGGACCATGCGGCTGGGGCTGCCCATGTGATGCAGGCAGAGACCATGTGGCAAGTGACGAAAACATGGCGAACAATTCCCAGATATGGAGCCCAGACAAAATCAACCTTTTCAGCACAGTGAAGCTCTATAAGAACTTTTCAATTGATGGAACTCGAGAACAAACGAACCTACAGATGCCAACTTTCTTCTGAGTCAGAGACAAAGGAAAAGTGAGGACACGTGAGGAGAACCAACATGGCAACATTGAGGTCAATGAAAAGAAGGAGAGGAAAAATGTGCGCCAAGCACCAGAACTGAGATTCTTCTGCACGCCGTGGTGAGGACTATAATACAACAAACTGTTTCCCTGTAATTCATAAGTGCATGGGAGGATGTGGAGATCCACTTGCAGCCCGTGAGAAACAAGGGTGTCCACTCTGGAGCAAGGGGATGCTGAAAAGCTGTAATCTAGTAAGGAACTCGAACAGAGAGAGAGGACCTTTGCTTCTAGGGATAAAGAGAACCCTTGCTTCCAAACTAGAACAGCTCATCCTTAAAAGACTAAACCCCATGAACTAAAATGACCCATGCTGGGCAGTTATGGACTGCTTGACCCATGGGAGGGACTCACATTGCAGAAGGCACGGGTCGGATTGCTGTATGTGAAAGTTGAAATCACATTGGAAAAGTTCACAGAGAACTATCTTCCGTGGGAAGGATCCCATGGCACAGCAGAAGAAACTCTTTTCCTTAAGCATACTGAAGAAAGATTTTTAAGAAGTGAAAGACTGACCAAAACCACCCCATGTTTTGTCTCTTGCACAGTTGGTGGAAGGAGGGAGGGACTGGGAGGGAAAGGTGTTCAAAGGTTTATTTTAGTTCTCATTAACCTTTTTACTTTTAATTCTGTTAATAAATTTTCTTTATACTGCTTAAGTTTTAAGCCTGTTTTGCCTTAAAATGTTTTTCCCCTAATCCTTATCTCAACTCATGAAGTTTTCAGTTCCCCCTCCTCTGCTCAGCTATAGCAGAAGAAAATAGGTGGATAGTTTTTCATGGGTGCCTGGCACTTAACTAGTGCCAAAACCCCAAGAGAACTATATTCACCTGGTCCTGCATTTGAACATATATAAGTGAAGGTATTTATGATATAAACAGCACAGCCTATAGGAAGCATGTTATCATTATACCTGCAAATCCAACAGGAATGAAAGGACTGCGCAGGAACTATAAATTGGCAGGAGACTCAAGGACATAATCTAGAAGTCTTGTTTCACTCTTGTTCTTGTAGTTTCTAATCTGGTAGGTTTGTTTGATTTCATGGAATCCAACCTGGATAAAATAAAGTAGAAGAACCAAGGGAACTTCAGCCAACAACGGACTGACTTCATGAGGATGTGCGGAATGAACATAAGCAGAATTTTTGAAGTAGCATAGAAAGAAGCTGTAGAAGACAGAAGAAAGCTCAGTATCCTTTATCTTGCAATCCAGTACAAAAAGTGGGAGATCTGAGAGGTCCCACAGGTTGAAGGTAATGAGAGTTACTGCCTCACTGACTTGAACACACATTTTAAGATTGGGAACAGCTGGTGATTCATTATGTTGTTTTTTATGTCTTACTCCACAATTTATTTATCATTTTGAGCCTTACTTTCTTGAGACAACTGAAAAACCCAAACTAAATAAGTCAAAGCAACAATACCCACAATTTTAGAAGTTATTTCACTCTGAAAATACAAGAGCAAAACTCTCAAGTCTTTTGTTGCTCTTAGTTCAATTTGCATTGAAAAAATTACATTGTCTTGCATATAAACCTTGTCTTGCATATAAAAAAGATAAATTCTGGCAACACTACTGTGGCGTATCACCTTATCAGGATAAAGGTGGAAATTCTATTGCTTTGAAGAATTAAATGGACTATTAAACTAACCGTTATGGAGACATGGATGGATTGACACTCTGCAGTGGTATTTGAATTAGCCACTTTGCTGTCTCTGGCAAATGTTTCCAATTTTTTTCTGACCTAGCCTTAGGCTGATAAGAAAAGATAACATGAACTTAAGAGCCATGGCAAATTAGTTTATCATCACTACTAACACTACCCTCAAACACTCCAGGAAGCCTTCCAGCAAGGATTAACAGTATAATAAAGTTGCATCTAACATTTCTTGTGTTCATTTATCTAGAATGTTTGCTGGCAATGTTGAGTGTATTTTATTAAAGGTATCTGCACAATTACCTTGAAGGAATAAAACTTAAGCCTATTAAATTACTAAACATCCAAGTTCCATGGTGAATTTAAGAGGCTTGTTTCTGTTTGGAGGGATAGGGGCATGGATTACCAGATCCATAGATTATAAACTCACTATTGCTCTTTCATGCAAATTCCGGTTTGAATTATTCCTAACTTCAAAACCTATCAGAAACTCCCTTTATCTGAAAACGTGAACAAGAAGCCTGTGAGAGTAGTATCCAGAGGGCTTCCTGTCACAGCTGAACTGATAATATTGTAATGAAAGGGCGTTTCATCATTCCATGTCTTCAAGGAACTGTAATATTATACAACAAATTACATCAACTAGATTTGGATTGGGTTTGTGCTGTTCCATCTTTTTATTAATTCATATTTTCTGTGATCCTCATTCAGCAGTATAGCAACAGTTCTCTGAACACATACATTCACTCAGCATCTGCATTTTACAGAAAGGGGTAGTGCTATCAAATGACGATTTCAAGGCATTTCAAGGAAATGCCAGAGACATGAGACTCTTGTTTAAGCTTCGTGCTTCTTTTCTTTTATATACTGCAGCTGACCTCATTGTTTATAGCATTATAAGGAGAATGTTCTTTTGCACAAAACATTTTCTTGTTCATGTTAAAAAACTTGCTAAAAGACTATTACCTTATCAAGTATAGACACTCTGGGCTTGCTCTTAGAAGAGCAGAAATTCCTTATAACTGCTGATTTCAGTTCTCAGAATTAAGTCCTATTTCAGGAGAAGCAATATATAATTTATACTTTGCCAACTCATATCACAACCTCTCTTTTTCCATTCATCCTCTACCATTAACTGACATGAAAAGTCCAAAGAAAATGTTTTGTCCATCCCTTAGAGGAAACAAAAACAACTTAAGGACTATCAATAACCAAGTAGACATATTTTAAAGCAGTATTAGGAGAAGAATGGTGGAGCCAATAATAATATCTTAGAAAGCTGGTGTCACTGTACTGATTTATGATCAGAGAGGGAAATATGGTCTGTTTCTCAATCAGTCATTCATATGGAAATTCAGTGAAAAGATGCTATAGAAGTGTCATATAGACATTTCTAGAAAATGTCATATCCTCATGATCCTCTCCAGTACTCATGTATTGGGTGCAGAGGGGATGGTTCTCCACTCAGGCTGCTTTCCTCAGGAAAGTGTGATGGCCCCCAGGCAGCCTCTTTCTATTCCCTGCCTCTGCTTCTCCCCAAGCTTTGGCCATCATGCACTGATACTTCTCTAGGTTAGCAGGCCAGTGGGCAAAGGTGCTCATGTCCCCTTTGTCTGATGGAGCCACTCTTTCTCTGTAGCAACCCTCACTTCTCAAAGAGGATACCTTTTAAGCTGATGAGGTTCAGATCAGATAGACAAACCATGTATTCTGTAGTCTGGTAATTCAATTTGGATAGCTCTAAAATTAATATATTGTTTAACTGTTTGGTTGTCTTTGGAGTGCTTGCCTTAACTATTGTGTGTTTTCATTCTTACGTAAAAAAAAGGCAATTTTGAATACATGTTATTACTATTTACAGCTGGCAAACTTTCCATCTTTCCTGGATGCTAGATGTTATAAAGCAAACTACTATTTTTTTTTCTGCAGTTAGTCCTGCTGCCTTCAACATATGCAAATGTTAAGACAGATTAAGTTTAGAATTTTCAGCATAGAATGGGACAATGTCCTTCAAACACACTTTTCCCTGCAGTTCTGAACAGTACACACCAGATTCTCAAAGCTGATAGATACAAATACCTAAATTCTGGAGTTTTTGCCTCTAGATGCCTTTCTAGTTATGAACAGTACAGTCTCCATGGAGTATTGTCTTTGAGTGCTCCATACACTCATATCTATAAACATATTTTCAATTTATGAGTCAGGTCATTTTGGTAAATGGAAGCCTCCTCTCTAAGAAATATTCAAAGGACGTTTGACAAGATTGCATTTCCATTTTCACTTGGAAATGCTGGCATCTGAAAGTCTGGTCCATTTAGAATAATCTTTGGGAACTTCCTTTCCTTTCATGCAGGTAAATCAGGGATAATTTAAAAGCAAAGTACCTTTATAAAATGCAAGTCAGATGCTTTCATCTTCATGACCTCATAATTAACTTTCCATTGTGAGATCTTCTTGGGTTATGGCTACTGATTAAACGGTGAAAGGTTGAGGAGAAAGTGAATGGCAGGGAATTACATGCTCCCTTTCCTTTTAAAGGCGCTTCCTTTACAGCAGTTATGATAAATACCAACCCTTATTCATGTTACAGGTCTGAATTGGTGCCATATGATGATGAATTCCTATACAAAGACAAGGCAGGACCTGATTAAGAGTTAAAAAAAGTATGAACACAGATGGAGAGAGAGAACTTGAAATTGGAAGATGGCAGGGACAGCTGACAGCATTATGTTTCCAATGAAGAGGGGTAAAAAAATGTTTGGGGAAAAAAAAAAAAGAGAGGGAAAAAACTGTTCTTTTAGCCCCCTGACGCCCACATTTAAATCTGGAAAAAAAAGAAAGCTTGTTTTTACCCAGTTCTGTGTAATGTAACAGAGATGGATGAATCACATGCAGGAAGCTGTTTTGACTTCCAGCACATCAAAATAGATTTCATTCTTTCACTATTCAGAAGGGATATAAACTACAAGGTCTGTATATGAGCATGTACCTCCTCAAAATCCTGTCTTCTGTAGAAAATCCTATGCACCCCTCGGAGAGCTTTCTGAGGGTATAAATCTGAGGGTTTGAATCTAAGGGTTTGAATTCAGTGTTTTCTGACACCCATGCGAAGCTGCTAACAGACTCTGATTTAGTCAGACACAGCCTTTAGCAAGGATTACTGTAGAAGTTCTCCTAGCCCAAAAATAATCCAGATTCCACCAAACTTCTGAGATTAATCCTTGCAATGCAACATCTTTTCTGGGGGTTTTTGTTTGTTTGTTTGTTCATTGTTGTTATAGTTTCTTTCCCCCCTCCCCAAGGATACCATTATAATCATGATACAAGCAGAAAATGAAAATTTCTGTCATGCCCTCAAGACTTTCTCCTAAGTGGACAGTAAGGAGATGGAGCAAACAGTTTTCCCAAGACTAAAACAAAAGAGCTAACTTTAAAAAAAGGAGTTAAACAAAGGAGTAAATTGACAATTAGGCATCTTCTACCTTTGTGAACCTAGGTCCAGAGTCGGGATAATCTCTATAGAATGACTCAGGAATTTCTTAAATGATGTACAACCATGTGGTTTTAGTCAGCGGAGTAGTCTACTGAATTATTTCAGACACGCTAAGTAATTTTATTTAAAAATAAGTGAGGAAGGATTTGGGCATCTTAACTGCTTGGTGACTGAAAAAAAGTGGAGCAGAAGCCATTGTTCAGTTATGCTGGCTAACCTAATTTGTCTTTCAGTTACTATCTGCCATTTATTTTGCATGGTTAAGAAAAATCCTCACAGATATAAATGTATATAAATTTTCCTCATGCATATAAATGTATATAAATTTTCCCCAAAATTATATTAATCTTGACTTTACTGAAATATATTGTATATGAAAGTTTCCCAAGGCCTCTAGATAAATGACTGAATTGCCTGGAATGCCTGGTGCATCAAAATTCTTCAGAGACAGCATTTTGGAAGAATTACTTAATTTCAGATGCTTCCTAGTTGTGTTTGTTTGGTTTTGTTTTTTTGCAATGGTCCTTTGTCATTTCCTTCCTTCGATATTTTATGTTGTGGTACTATAATCAATAGACATGAATAAAAGAACAACCATAAAGATGATTAAAGTTATTGATTCAGAGACTGAATATGCAGCTGATGACAATATTAAAAGGGCTGCAACACTGGTAGCAAACAGTAGGATTTGCTAGTAGGGATACAAGACTGGTGACACCACTGTAGCATGTGGACAAAAAATACCCCAAAATTTTGCAGCAGTTCAGATAACACGGGAGTTACTACAGGTGGGTTTTTTAGTATTATCTCAGGACTGTGATAGCCTTCATTTATGTGTTGTTCTTTGTATAATGTTTATACCTCAAAAGAGGTGCAGCAGAGAATACCTCTGAATGAATTTGAGAATCCATTGTTAAAATGAAATTATTCTATATAAATTTTGTCTTGGAGTTCTAGGCCCTGGATCTGAGGAATTCTGGCAGCTTTACTGTAATTTATCTACTCTTAATTCCAACACATTGTAATTTATTTGGAAAAAGTCCAGTGAGTTCACCACCAGTAGCTGGTGAATTAGGCTAGAGAATTAGGTACTTTCTGTCAACAGGACTTGTTTCAACCTTCTTTGTGATGTTGTTACTCTAAATCAACCCAGCAAATAAAATTAATCTGATTATGGTTTAGCATAGAGTGATTGTTCTGCACCCATAGCTTGTTTTTGCTGTAGAAGTGGTTCTTAAAATCTGTTTTCTTTCTTAGCTCTGTACACAGCCCATGGCTCCTGTCAGGCTGAAGGGCCAGCACTGAGTTTCCATTGCCAGGGACAGCATCCTCTCCTCATCTCCTTTTGATTGACACAGAAGACACCATGTGAAACAGTGGTTGTAGCTTAGGGGGAAGCAGGGAATCTGAGTTATGTTGCTTCTGTTGGCAATTTTTTGTGAGCTTAACAGGAGAAAAGTTTAAAATAGTGTCCCTTTTTATTTCATCAACAATTTCCAATAAGAGACAATTAAATTTAAGCAAAAAACCAAACCTAAGTTTTATACAAGTAAGCTAAGGGAGACCATAACTTTAAATTATTTTATAGATTTGATAGTGTTGGTTGGTAAAGTTAGAGTTAGGTTATTTATTCTCTGACAGAGAGCCATGAATAGGAATCAAAGCTAGAAAAAAAAGTATATTTGCATATATATATAGTGTGTGTGAGAGAGACCTGTTAGATTTCACAGGAACTGACTGTTGTATTATTTTGTAAAGGTTTATTTTAGATTTTCCATAGACCATCTGAATTAAATTTACACACATATATACACACCATACTGTCTGTTGCCTTAGATATGTTCTCATGAAATTGGGCACCTAAATTTCTCATTTAAAGCTTCTCTTTTGCTATATTTAGAGGATGAAAAGGTTCACATAGCCTCTTAAAAAAAAATCCCCACTAGAGTCCTTAGAGAGGAGCTACAATTTTTTGAAGGTTGCAATGTCTAAATAGACTGGTCCAGGAGTGAACATTTTTTGGGCATCTACCTAATTAAGTTAAAAGTTAATAAATTCCCTTGGTTGCTCCTTTCTTCAGGAAGCATGCAAAAAATGCATTGAAGTAAGGAAGTTCAAGGTTTCAGTATCTGCTGCCCTTGGTCTTTCTCAGGAATTCTTTAGCTGATTACATGCTTCTCCTTTCAACAACATAAGCTTTGTATCCCATGTTTTGTAAAGGATCATTTCCCCAACCACCTCTCTAAGGCCACTCTTGGTCAGTCACAAAAGTTAGCATCTGGATGTGAGTATTTCTACCACATACATTTAAAATGCCCGAGGGAATGAATTTTCCTTTGATTTTTTTTTAACAAAAGTAATCTTTATAAGCATCCTTATGATCTTGCAAATGTTTTTTCTTATGTACAAGAGTTGAAATTCTTTCAAATTTCAGTGTTTCCTTTGAAATTTTTGCTTTATTTTCTGAACCAATACATTTTTCCTTTTTTGTTAGTAATGACGGTCAAAGAATAACAAAAATTTAATGTAACTGAGCAATAGTTACCTATAAAATGGTTCACTCTGGCATATTTGGAATATTATACTTCAAAATAAGATACAAGATCTGGATTTATCCTTGTGTCAGCTCCACACTGGCGCAAATCCATTAATTTTGATTAAATTATACCTTGTGCCTAATTTATGTCAGTGTAATTGAGGAGGATTAGGGCTTAATTATAATTATACATAATTATCCATGATTATAATAAATGCCAACATTAAGTCAAAATAGTAAGGCTAAACTGCTGGGGATCCAAACTGAGATGATGAGTCGCAGTACTTAAGAGATGTCAAGCACCTGCAATACATAACTGAGGGTAGAATGAAACCCCTAAATGCTGCACTTTGGAATCCCAAAATTTAAAGTCCAAAACTGGTGCAAATTTTTTACTATGCAAAGAACACAAAACTATTTCTTTGTTATTAATTTGGGCACTCAGAAGGTACAAAGGGTCAGATTAGCTTTATAAAGAATTGGAGTGGGTGGAAACATTTACTAAATTCAAAGTTCCTAAATTTAAACTTCTGAACACTTTTTTCACTATCCTTCCCTTTTTATCTCATTTGAAAACTATCCCAAAGATCTTTCCCACTTCCTCTGCCTAAGGATCTTCATCTTGATTTGATACCAAGCTTACAAATGCTTCGTTTTTCTTTTATATTTTGTACTCTTAATAGTGTATATAAAGAATAGACCTATTAAAATGCTTTTATTACTCTTGTGATTAAAGACAGAACAGTTCATTTATTTTCATCACTATTTTAAAATATTTTAAGAAGAATAATTAAAAACAAGCCTGGCCTAAAGAATAAAGATTTTTCAGAGATTCATCCGACAGTTTTTTTGTATTATAGTAAGAACTGAAAGGTAAAGGGAAGGTGAAAGTATATAGACTGAGGATGCAAGACAAGTCAATGGAATGACTGAAGTCCAACGGATTGTTATAATTTTCATAAAAATTTTCAACTTTCCTCTTTTACCATTGCGATAGAATATGACACTCAAAGTGCCCATGGAGATTTTCCTAGAAAATATGTCTTTTTAAATGTTAAGATCACATTTTTAGAACTCTGAAAGCTTAATTTTCAACGTGGAACAGCCACTAAGGTTTTCTTTTTCTTTGATGTTTGGTGTCATTGCATCATTTCCTTTATCTTTAGAGCTGAATTTCCTTAATGTGCCACATAGTCACTGATGATCTGAATTGTCTTGTTTTCTCCTGCACCTCTGCTTCCCTATATTTTAAGTGTTTTCATATGTTCTCCTCCCTTATATTCTGCATTGATATACATATTTAAGATAGGCAAAATATAGACCTTTCTCCCAGTCTTCTGAACTAGGGCACTTCCCTCTCTCCCACCACACTGTGATGTCCACAGAGCTAATGTTAACTTAGGATATTAACCCCTAGACTGATCCTTTGTGGTAGAAGTTACCAGGAGGGTCCCACTAATAACTAGGATGATCTGTGAATGTTTGAGTAAAATATGTCTTTTACACATCAACTTCTTTTTCTTAATACAAGAAATTACAGTGCAGAGTGGTTGCAGTTTGTGCTACCTGTGTAAATTAGCCGTAGCTGGGGTACATCTGGTGAATGTGGTCCTTCTGGGAACTTTTATTCCTTGTCAGCCTCTTCAAAGTCCTGGTAACTTAGGACGAATTCTTCTCCTGAGATAGTGCTTCCTAAGGAGCCTGTATCCATCTCCCGCATTATGTTAAGGCAGATTTTGGGGCAGCCCTTTGTTTATGCTCTAGAACAGAGGTACTAATTCCTTGAATGTGTTTTTCTAGGGGACACATGGTGCTGCCTGAGACCTAGAGATTTAACTGCTCTCATGAATTTAGGACAAGTGAGCATGGAATGAACTGTCTGGGCAAAGCCGCAAAAAATATCTTGTGATGGAACCAAGCACTCAGCCTTGATCTTTCAACTGGTAGAGCCCTCATGTTTGGGTTACCCATCCTGATTCAATCTTTTGTCTTTCATTCTTACCTTGGGATATAGAATACAGCTTAAAAGAAACTAACTTTGCACTTTTTCAACAGATGTACTTGTTGGTCTTGATCCAAGAAGAAAAGCAAAACCTCTTAAAAGCTTATGGATACATAATGAGCGTTGAGTCACATATCTATAACTATTCTGCTTTTTGTTTCTGACTTTTGTGATAATTTCAACCTGGATAATGAATTTTACATTTAAAAATACCAAAATACAATATTCTATGCATTTAACATTTAAAAGACATTTGGAACAGGATCTCCATATAAAGTTCTAGTTTAAAAGAAAATGCTTTTTCAACAGGAATATGTTCCTTTGGAAAATTCCAGGTCAATACATCTTAAGCATTTTCTTAATATGTGACACTGGCATTCCTCCTATGGCCTTGGAAGCTCTATCTCCATGAAATATTTTATCTATGAAGGCTTGGTACCTCTTTTCATGTAAACCCATTTGCATTTGAATGGTCTTCAGAGGAAAAAATGGTGCTGAGTTGCTGAATTTTTGTGTATTTATTTATTAATTTATTTTTTTATTTTTAATCTCATTTACTGTTACAGAGCTGTATGAACAGCAACAAGTTCAACTTGTTGCCCTGGCCATTTCATAAAAATAAATTTAGCTAATTTCTAGCAGTAGTGAAAAGGTTAACCTTCTAGTAAATTGGATGGATAACAAGGGAAGCCGATTAGCAAAAAGAGGAGCTCAGTCACTGACCTTACAATGCTTCTTTATCTTTTACATTCATCTCTCAGGCTCAGTCCGACTCTGCAACATAAAGCCAGAGCTATGGAACAAGTATTGTATTCCCTGAGGAACAGCGTATTACTTGTATATGCTTGGTTGCTTTTTTGCTGTGAGCTTCTGAATCATATAAGAACAAGTTTATTCATACATTTACCCCTTATTTAACAGGCTTATTGAATGGGCAGGAATCTTCTTAGAGGATAGAAGTATTAAGATGTAGCTGACACAGAAAACAGATGAAAATCTTAGCATTATCATTTTCTAAAGAAATGGTCAAACATATTGAATGACTACAGAAAACAAGTGAAAGATGCACATTTTAATGCCTTTGAGTGTTGGTGCAGCATCATACTAAAAATATGAAATAAAACATTTTAAAATAATCTGTTTTATACCACTATGACTCAGGAAGATGGCAATATTCTTTGAGTGGGATGCTCAACTTTTTACAAGAAAGTCATATCCTAATGGGATATTTGTTACTGTTTTTTTACCCTAATTTCTTTTATTGTCCTGAGACTTGTAGGTAAAGCCATCTTCATTTTGAATCTTTTACTCTGGGATGGAAAACTAGCTTTTCAGTGAAAAAAGTATTTCACCCATCAGTTTATTATGCCTTTTTTTCCCCAGAAAAAAAAATTTGCTTTGCTAGACAAAATAAAGGACCTGTTGCCACATGCTCCCTGCACTATTCAGCTACAACCTGCACTTGTTTCCCCCTTCTCAAAAGGTATTATAGAAAAATGTTCATATGACCTGATCCTCTCACGAGCCCTGTTTATTGTGTCATTTAGATTTTACTAACTGGTAGTTAGCTCAGTGGGAAGCTCACAAGCCATTACAGTCAGAAGCTGAATGCTGTTTCGTGCAGGTTCAACAGTTGTTGGAATCCTGCAGTTATTATTATTCTTCATTTAGGAGAAAATCCGAATAAAAAAGAGCAGTAAAGGAGGAATATAGGCAAATATTTTTTTGGAAAACGTAAGGTCAGCTTCTATTTTGTAGTCTGCCTTCATGGTAGATGGTTCTTTCTTGCTTTGTGTTCTGTTGATTTTTCTCATATTAAAGGCCAAAGATTTTTTTCAAAATAATAATTAAAAAAGGTCAAAACTTCCAGATTTCTTCATTAACATGATTGTTCTCTTTCCCTCAGCTTTTCTACTTTGCATTCTACAATTCAGAGTTATTATTTAGATTTGCACTTACAAAACATGAAAGGACCATTGCTTTTTATGTATAGGGTCTTATGCCTGAGTGGGGTCTCTGAGCAATTCTCTAATATTAACTAGCAGGAATGAAAATCCTGATAAGTACAGTGATGCTTAGTCAGCAGGAGTTACATTTGACCAACATGCCTAAGCCATTAATGAGCAGAATTGTCATAATAAAATAATCTCTGTAATACATCAAATCAGGGTGTATGTATATGCCTATACTAAAGCCTTAAACTATGAAATTGCATATGAAAATGAATGAAATAAAATTGTTCTTTCCAGAATTGAGGTGATTTTTCAGATCCTCTGAAGTAGCTGACATGCTGGCTTCCTAATGTAGCTGGGCAACGCTGGCATGAGGTGAATTCAGTTTAACAATATTTGCCAAATATATGTTCAGTCCAGACTTTCCACATCGTGCTCCCAGTGTGCATTTGACATAACCCATGAAGACCTGGGCTAGAAACCAATGCTATCTGCATACAAAGATCAGCACCAAGTTATTTTTTTTAGAAGATATCTCAATCAGCAGGGGACTCCACTAACTTTTTTTTTCCACAATGTGCCCTCATTGCCTGTGTGTTTGAATAATCAGACATTTGACTGATCCTTTCATCTCTTACAGGGGGTTTGCAGGGACCCTCTGAACTAGGATGACAGGATTTGGAACCTGAGAGTTGGTGCTCTTTGTTTGTTGTGGCCTATCATCAGTCAAATCCAGTGTGTAGGTTAATAAGGCTTAAACTTTAAGGGAACGGTGAGCACCTGATTGACAAGCCTGTGAATAAAAGTGCAGTGGGAAGTTTTGTGTTTGTGAAGTTAGTATGCAGGGAGACACAACTGAAGTTTAGAATGAATTGCAATCAGTTATATAAAGGCAGGGAATCTCGTTTGATGACTTAACATCAGTTTCGGAACTTCAAATAAAATTTCAAAGTATTTCATAGAGTTCCAATAAAATTCTAAGACATGATTTGAACGGTTGTTCATCTTTGGTTCTTCGGTTTTTTCTTATTTTGAGATACAAGTGTATAACAGAAACCACAAAGCACCAACATATAACATATAACACATATTGAAATTCCTACTATCTATAAGTAGGAATAATCTATCATTAGGATTAAAAAAAGAAAATATTGTTCTACAGCTCCTTCGAATTTAAAGACGCCATACAGTGCTTCAAGTTTTCCTAGACATGTGCCTCCAACACTTGTTATTTTTAGCAAGTATTAGGCAGCAAGTGCATACTGTGCTTAAGACACTCTTTCAGGATTTTCAAGGGGTCCTCTGGGAGATGGTACCCAAATCTCAGTAGTCTTCATTAGGAGCCATATGATTTTCATTTCCACAAGTGTTTGAAAATCACAACATCACTTGTCTTTTCCTGTATGTATAATTCTGAAGTTGACTGAAAATATTTGAGCTATGCTGACTTCTACCAGAAAATACAGTTTTACAAAACCATGAACATTTGTCAGGAATCTGTCAATGCTGGGATTTTAAAAATTAATTATTATTATAAAATAAGAAAGTACTTTGGTTTTCATTTGATAATGTTAATAGAGAATCACAAATATAAAATAAACTGGTTTATATAAAAATAAGCATTATATGTTCAAGACAATATTTAATATTATATCAATCTATTATAATTTATGCCAAACTTTTAGTAAACTTTTTCAGACTTTCTGTTCTACAGAATGTTTGATTTTTTTTATTTTGCATCAATATTGTGACAAAACACATGGAAGAAAATGATTCAAGGAATATCTCCTCTTGAAAGGATATTTCTACTCTTACTCAAAATAATATTCATAACATTTGCCCTGAAAAATCCAACGTTGCCCATATTAAAGAATGAAAATGCCTTTGTAAATAACTTAAGGGGTCCAGTTGGGGAATTCCTACCAAAATGAGATTGTTAGAAAATGATTTTTTGTATGTGCCATTTTGACAACACTTTCAACCAGGCAGGTTTCTCAGACTTGTAATGGCATTTATTGTCAAAACCAGAAGGAAAAATCTACTCAATGAATATGGAATATCAAGTTCCAGAGACTAAAAAATAGGGGGGGTCTGATTTCAAAGCATTTCCTTCTCTTTACTCACTTTATGGTGTGTATGTAACTGCACAACAAATGGGGAGCTTCTTTTGAATGTTTAACAAGAATGATGTTTTCTCTATTCTCATTGAGCACCATGGAGCTTGAGGAGCCCAACAGACAAACTGAGTTGGAAAGCTTGAGCACAGTATCTGTTGTGGACAGCATCTTCTTGCACGTTATCTTCTGGGACAGGGAAGGAAAGGAGAACAGGATGCCCTCTGTTCTTGTAGGATTGGAGAGTTCATTAAATTTAGTATCTCTGTAAACTCACCACTTCAAAATGTGTTACTGAGATGGAATCGGAGCACTGACTTACTGAATTTTGCAGACCATTTTAATAATGATGTGGGTCAGGCTCCATGTTTATGCTGTAAAGTGCACATACATCCACTTCTATCCGGGACACATTAAATACAAATAAAGCAACATTGATACTAAGCTTAGACACCTGCCCATAGGATTACTTTTAAGATAAGGTATGAAGATTGTCCAATCCAACATTTTCTGTCATGTAGGAGTTACGGAATTTCAGAAGAAAGTGGAGTCAGGTCTTCCATTTTTTGAATAAGTAGTCTAAGTAATTTGCTGTTATTAAAAGGGCTAAGGAAACACTGGTTAGATATATATAATCACATTGGACATCGCTAACATAAACTCCTCTGTCCTGCTGTTTGGGACCAATCCTTTGAACCAGATATTAGTTGTGATGTGAAGTCAGGAAATCAGTTTTCCCATGGGGACTCCCCCTGCAAAACTTGTTGGGAGAGGAATCCAATTTTTTCAGCAAGGTAGAGATCAGCTGTTGCAATGAACCGCTTAAGATTTTATATATGAGATGCAAAGTTAAATTATTAAGATCCTTGTATTTGTCTGAAGCTACAGAGATATGTTCACACTTTTCTTTATAATCACAACAATATTATGCAAAACTTTTGCAGTCACCTTGTTTTTTAGCTACATTTTTAAGAGAATGAAAAATTCTTGATTACACACCTCTGAGCAGAAGGGGATTCCACATTTTCTTTCTGAGTGAACACAGGCACATAATTTTCAGCCCATGCCAGGAGTTTCATTGAGAGTGACAGCTCAGACATCACTCTGCTTCTAGAGTTTAATCTAATGCTGCCTCCAGCTCTGCTGTGGATATAGGATAAGTGATGATTTTCCATGGGTGCCTTGTTGTCTCCATTGCATATAACATTTTGCCTTAGCCTAACCTGAGCAGTCTGAATCACCCTGTTGGTGAATGTAGAGTGTCAGGTGCTTACTACTGGAGACAGCACAGAATTACCCAACAGCCCTCATACTGGCCAAAATCTGCTTCTGGTGACCTGCCACATGAGCTTTTATGTTGTACTTGATCCACTTGCAAACCATGTGATTTGACATCCACAGTTTCTTCTTCCAGTGCTGCTTTCCCCAGGCCCCTGTGTTTTAGTACAAACCACATGAGGCAACATCAGTTTTTGGTAGAAAATGGTGCAGAAATTTTTCTGCTTTTTCTTGTTTGGGAAATAAGCCCACATCATTACCCTAATTTCTTCGCTTAATATCTATAAATAAAGACTCTCAAGGCTGTGGGATACTCAAAATTTATTATGTTGCATTTCTTTGAATCCACAGGATTAGTCTGGGGCATTTCTCTCACCCTAAATTGGCACGGGCTGGGTTATCTGCCCAAATGCTGGCATTTGTGCTTGAGAGTCAGCGCCTTTGATTCATGAAGCTTTGGCTTTGATACAAGCATCCCTGTTACCTCTTGCACTAAGGATCTGGCACAACCCCTGTTGGTACTTCCATGAGGACATACAATGTTCCAAGCCTCCCCCACTGCGTAGACAATTCCTTAGCGGGGCAGGCTTTCCAAACACATTGTTTCAAAGAAATGAATCACTCATTCGTGAAAGATGGAAAAAAAAGAGCACAAATACCATCAAAGCAAATTCAGGGGTTTGCCGCCCACATCACTGACATCATGCTGCCAGCCAGAGAGCACTGAATAGGACTCCTTACAGAGTCCATCAATGCCACTCTTTAAATGGCAATTGCCTGAAGGGGCTGCTGGTTTGTGATATGAGGTACTTCTTCCTTAGCAGGAGAAAGGCAGCAAAGGCTGGGATTTCAGTGCATGTCCCCTCAAATGGCAACACAACACGTGGTTGCTTGCCCTGCCAGGATGTCTCTTTTTCAAAGGACTCTCTTCTGGTTTTGGAGGGCAATTAATTTATACTAGGATGAAATATTTTTTAAAAGGAAAAGACCTGTCTAATCATCAGAAAGAACTTCCATTATTAAACTGGAGATTAGTAGAATAAGAGAAGAAATGTGGACTTATCATTTATGGACCAATTAAAACAGACCCAAGTGAGGTCTCTCCAAGTTAATGCCAGAGCTGGTGTGCTGGGGCGTGTGATACAGGGATGCACTGAGCTGTCTGGACCCGAGCCAGTCCACATCTGACGCGCTGTTCCCACATCAGACAGTGCTGTGCCCAAGCTAATAAGCCTTGCTGAGAAAATACAGTGACAGGTCACTGTGCCACAGTGCTGTGTTACAGTCTGCACTTAATGGCACGAGTTCCCACTAGTTCTGGGATTTCTACCACATGATCATTTTATGGCACAGACAAATTTCCAGTAATTCTGAAAATGCTTTTACACACTCTTCTGTCCCATGACATTGCCTTTCCACTTCTTTCCCTGTGATAGTCTGTCTTGCTGGCTTCTCAGACAAATGACTCAAGTTTGCCTGTGGTGGTTCTTGTTTCTGGAACATCCCTTCTGTGTTTTTCAAGGAGCTGCTTCTCTACACACCAGGTCTGCTGGGGTGCTTGTGAACCTTCAGCCAGCTAAGGTAAGCAAACCAAGATAATTGGGTTATAATAAAAGAACAAAGAGTGAAGCAGCAAAGAATTCATAGCCTTTAAATTTAGTATCGTGTCACCTTGGCTTCAGTTTCTACTTGCCTCTGAGTACATCTGCACATTAGCAGCTCTGCATTTTCAAAGCAAGCAACACTTACCCTGATGTGTGTAATGCACAGAACAAGGGGACACTGACCTGCCTGGGGATTTGGGACACTACAGTAATGCAAATAATTAAAAAACAGAAATTGAGACTGGCAGTAATGATCTTTCACTGACCCAGAGTGGATAGATAAAATGATCAATGATGTCTTTCCCTTCTGTAATGTCTGCCAGACAGTCCAAATTTATAATCGGCATAGGAAAACAGCTGCATATCACAATCATATGGCACTGAGAATACACATTATTGTACAGTAGCACTACACTAATTTAAGGTCTGTCACCACTTCCATTATGGGCCTCTGTTTCCAGCAATAAGAAGCTCTCACACAAGCACTTACCCCAAGCTGTACATGATCTCTGCCAGGAAAGATCTTAGACCTCTAGATGCTTTAAATAATATTTTATTTAAATAACTTGCCTATTTTGTCATTATGTAAGTTAAAGCAAGGTTTCACTTTTCCCCCTCATTAATCAAATTTCATTTTATTTAAGACAATAGAACTCCATGATTTTGGGAATGGTTAGGCATATTGCATCTACTATGGGCCACTTTTCAGCCTGAAAGCAGTCATTAAGCATCTGGTGATTTTAAAAGCTATTGTATAACTATGCATATATACATAGAGGGGCAATTATATTTAAATCAGAAAAAAATCACCAAAAATGAAGCCATATCTATTTCTATGTGAACTCAAAGTTTTCATGAAGTTATTCTACATAAGGCTGGTCAGACCATATGACCATGTCAGAGGAAAAAAAGTTCTTTTTATTTTTCGTCTGTATCAAAGTCTGTGTACTTTTTTGCACATCTTAGCATCCCCCATAGGAATAACTGGTATGTTTCCAAACTGGAAGCAGCTCTCTGGCACTCTAATTTAGGGAAAAATCTGCAGTTAATCCACAAAGGTTCTACAACCTGTCAAAGACATTATGCGCAGTGCAAAGGTGGCATCTCGTGTGGAAAAGGGATTTCCATTTTGGCTGACGTAAGCGTATCTCAGTCACTGCATAATCACAGGTTCTATGCTGATGTGAGAGTAGCCATCACTAAGAAAGGTCATGCCAAGGATAAATTAGCCCAAATTAATTGAACAAGTTGATTGAAAATTTTCTTCTGAAAGTTCAGGGGACCAAGTCCTCTTTTGATTCTCAGTGGCACAGAGGCTGCTACAACTGAACTCAGGGGAGCTGCACAGGCAGCTCTCTGGAAAGCACTGGGAGGATTAAGGTGTTCAGCCCTAAGACTGAAAGGGGCTGAAGTTGATCTCAGGGGAGAAGTCCACCTCTTGTCTGTCCCAGAGCAGCCAGAGAAGTGGTCAAAGTAGTGATTAGAAAACGGTAAAAGAGAGCAAAGCTATCTGCCCATCCCCCTCACTGATCTCCCAGCCTCCAGCTACTTTCAGCCCAGCGATTTCCTGAACTGGATGTGGTTTTTATGCACTCATTAATTCTCAGTGGATTTCAGTTCCATGAATTTACAGTGTCTCTCCTTTAATCCATGCAAAAAGTTAACCTCCATATTCATTCCCTTGCTGTGAAAAACTTCACAGTTTTGTTAGTAGTTAGTAAAAGTGAGTGCTGGCCCACGACTTCAATGTGCCTCAGTAATGCAAACAACAATGGCATTACTTGGCAATAATTTTCCATGTCCCTGAGATGATTTGCTCTGATGGTCAGGGTCATTTTCCTCCCAGCCAAAACTTTATTCCCATGAAGCAGCTGCCTGATCCTTACTGACTTTTTTCCCATTTAAAAAAATCACATCAAATTTGGATATCTTTCTTATCAGAGAACATGGGATTTGTCCGCATGACCCTTAGCCTGTGTAGAGGTACCTGTGAGCTATATGAGCCCCTAAAGAAGATCAATAGGAATGAATCTATAGGAGAGAAGCACTTGGTGCTGAGGCCTTACATCCCAACCCTGCAGAATTTGGGAGAGGGAGGGAAGAAGGGAGGAAGGGAGAGAGCCTATGTTATGACTGTCCCTTGGAGCAGCAGTGCACAGGGTGGGCTGCTAGAGCATGTCTACCCATTTACTGACAGCCAGCATCTGCAGCTCTGCTCTCCTTCTCTTCTTCTGTTAAGGAAGGAGATTGCACCACCTCAGCTGGAAAAGTCTTGCAGAGTTTCACTGAAGTCAACAGTGTCTGCCTGGAGCTGAATATCTCAGATGCTATTAAACAAAAGGAAAAAGCTCAAAGTTTCTTAGGAAAAATTATGCAATATGTTACAAGAAGAAAGATTTCTTCAAGGAAACACATCATGAGATGGTTGACCAGATTTTTCTCTTCTGGGTTGTTGAGTGTCTCGATGAAACAGAAGAGTTTACAAAGAAGGAAGGTTTAATAAAACCAGCAACAAAAGAAATACAAAGAGAGAACTTAAAGCTTCCACTGAAAGATCCAGTCTCACATCAGCACAACCACAGGCTTTTAATAAATCAGGAACTAAATTCTAGGCTTCGTTTTACCTCTGCTGAACACTACCCTACAGCGCAGTTTTGATGATTTAATCTCTTCTTCCCTTTCACTTTAAAAAAGTGAATCAAACAGCATAAGTTATCAAAGATGCAAACCTGACCCCCTGCGACTACATTACAATGCAGCACCACCTTCTGGCTATGGGGAAAGTCTTAGTGGCTACTTTACCTTTTCTGTTCCTCAGGGGCATCTGTTTCTTAATTCTTTTGTTGCAATTTAAAATGAAAATATGGTGATTAGTTTTCACGGCTGCAGCTATTATAGCTATAGATGTTTTTAATAGCAGCTGCTATTTTTCAAATAGAAGAGACATTTCTAACATGGAGCATTTGGAACCATGCATCTCAGCCTTTAGTGAAGGAGCAATGTGTATGTTCATTTTTTATGATCTGTAATCACATGCTGGTCCTGGGAAACATGCCACAAGGGCCCACATATGTAAGTAGTGGCAGCTGAAAGTGCATAATTCATGAAGGAAACATCAGGATCGGAGGAAATGGCATAAATAGCTGATTGACTTGACGCATCTTATATTTTTTCAGGATTTATTTCCTTTAAAAGATGTGAGTTGTCTTTTAAAAAAGAAATGTGTAGACTGCCAAGTCATAAGGTTCTCTAGGTTGCTTACTTGTTTTTCTGAAAGCAAAGGCATTCTTCTGTTTTCATTCTGATTTAATTAGAATGGCTTTTTTACAGTATGTGGTCTTTGTTCTTCCAGGTCTCTACTCCTCCACAGTTTTATTCAACCCTATTGTGGGTCCACTTTGAAACAGAAAGGGCAGTCGAAACAACTTCATCTCAGAAGAAAATCCTATAAATACTGTAATTGCTGTGGAGTTTAATCTGGTTTCTTAACCTCTGATTCAGTTTGGATAGGTCTTAGGGCACAAAAGAAACAAATCGGCTATTTCAGATAAAGGCTTCATTTGGCACAAATCTGGACAAGGCTTAATGATAAAAGAAATGTTTAAAATAGAGAGACATTAGATGCTGCCCAAATTTCAGCTGGAAGAAAGAAAAAAACCCATGATTACAAAGGCAAATTTAGTCACACACAATCTCCAAGAACATTTTGTAGAAATATCACAAACAACAGTATTCTCAGGGTATTTCTACTAGAAATAATGTGAGAAAGAACATTCTCACATTACTTCCAGTCAAAATGCCATAAAAATGCACACTTGATAGCAGGCATTCTCATAGCATTTTAACAGCAAAGACCTCAAGAAAACATTTTCTCATGACATTTCCTCTGGAAGAGGGTGGAGCTGGAGAGCTCTGAACTCCTCTACTCCCACCAGCATGGGAATGTCTCGGGGTGAGCTCTCCAGTGAGAGTGGCAGGGCAAAAATTGCAGGACATGGAGAGGCAGGAAATCTGATGGTCTTTCCTCTGCAATGAGAGCACTTGCAAGAGAGGAAAGACTGCCCCATCCAAAAGAAAGTGACTGAAGGAAGGTCACTGATAATTATATTACATAGCCCAGAGTAACTCTAGGATGAACTTTTCTATACATCTGTATTTTTAAAATAATACTCCCCATTAAAGTATGTATATGATATGGAAAGTATGAGGGGAAGGAAAGATACTTGGATTTGTTGTTTTTAAAAGGTTTTATGTGCAGACCCTGCATGGGGAGTTTTCATGTGGAATCATAATTTTTATGTGGAATCAAGTTGTCGGCACTGTCACACTGCCAGTCTGAAAGAAATGAAATCTCAGTTTACTCAGAGAAGCGAGAGAGATGTGGTCCTTACTAAGTCAATGGGATAAGTCATAGGACACCTACACTAACTTGTCTGCTACAATTTGAGCTTCTTACATAATTCTGCTGATGTGAGAAATCCTCAGTTCCCCCTTTCAAGAGTCCTCTGCTTCTCAGGGGTTTTACAAAGTCAGACTAAACAGGGCTCTGAGCAACCTGGTCCACTTGCAGATGTCACTGCTCGTTGCAGGGATGTTGGACAGGAACCCAAGAAAGGACAGAAGAGCTTGGTCTCTTTGAACACTTCTGTCCATCTTGAGAGATTCACCTGTTAGACATATAAGAACAGAAGAAGTTGCTTCCCCTGGAGGCCAGTTCATGAGGTAACCCCATGTGAATAAATATATGAAGAATAATGTCATGATCTGAAAACCAGGATCCCCCTTTTATTTATAGACCACACAAGAGAAAACAGAAATGAGACACTGCTATGTGAATTTTCTTTAGCTATGTCTTACATTGTGTTGAGAGTCAGTGCATCAAAGGTTCTTTTTTTTAACTGAAGCTTTTTCAGAGGTTCTATATTTTCCCTAAACCATTGTGGTTTATTTGGGGGCACTTTTAAAAAAAAAATTATTTATTTTTATTTATTTTGTTGTTTTACTTAAATCACGGTGTATGCAGTAAGCAGAGGGCAGTGCCTGGATGTGGGGTGTGGAGGAGAAAAAGTCTGTCATTAGCAAGCCCACATTGCCCTTGAACAAGAGTAGAATAGACTGAGTTGGCTGACCTCTGTGTCAGACCTGGTCACTGAGGTAGTAGAGTGTGGTGTAGGGGAACATCACAAACTTATTTACTTACTCTGCTAGATGTTTTCCACATGTTTAAAGTCAATATAAAAAAGAATATCCAACTTAAAAGTCTCCTAATACAACAAGGGGGAAGATACACCCCTTTGAATATTTTAACTCTGACATTAGCCCTGATGCATTCTTCGGATGAAAGTAAGGAGCTCCTGTAGCTGGCACACACATAATTATTTGCTCTGAGAAAAATTTTATCCTAACGCCTAAGATTAAAGATTGGTTGAAATAAAAGCAGGAAAAAGAGGAATTTCATGAACTAGAGGAATCACTTTCCTGGATGAAAAGACCTTTGAGATGGAAAAGGAAAGATTTATCCATGCTATATATGTACTGACACACATGTATATCTCAACTGGTACTTATGGTGATACAATACTCTATTTTTATGATGAATAAGTGATTAATAACATAATAGTGATCTAAAATGTTGGCACATGACATATACACATCATATTGATTTTCAGATTTGCATTACCTTTACTTAGGTTTCAGAGAAAGAAAATGCAATGTAAAAATTTGCAGATGTGTCTAACAAGCAATATGACACCTCTTTAAACTAGAAATAAATGGCATTTAGAGCTATTCATGGAATCATAGAATGGTTTGTGTTGGAAGGGACCTTAAAGATCATTTCATTCTAGTCTCCCTTGTCATGGGCCAGGACACCTTCCACTACACCAAGTTACTCCAAGCCCCGTCCAACCTGGCACTGAACACTTCCAGAGATGGGGCATTCACCACTACTCTGGGAAAACAGGGCTTCACAACCCTCACAGTAAAGAATTTCTTCCTATTGCTATTAATAACACGGAATTTATCCCATAGCCATTTAATTAGTAACCACATCACTACTGGAAGTTACATTTCTATGTTTTAATATTTTAGATGTTTGACTGATAAAAATTATTGGCTAGCCCAAGTTTTTTTAGAAATAATAATAATTAACTTGTTTGCTGCATAAGCCAAATTGAACTGAGAGTAAAAGTTCATCATGCTAATACTGTGTATAGGATGAGGCAGTCCCCAGCCATTCAAATTTACAGTCCAGGCTGTAAATAGTGATTGCCAAATCAAACTGCACTGTTCTAGTTTTATAGCTGGCAGGGGGAGAGGAAGAGGAAATATAGACAACCCAGATCTAAGGTGTCTTTTTAAGTCTAATGCACTCAGAGATTTGGAGTTTGTCTCAGCAGAGAAGTGGGCAAAGAGTAGTCTTCCTTCTCAGCAAGTGGTTTCTTTTAGTATGTGTAACTTAAAAAAAAAAAAAAAAGTATGGGAGTACACATAGCAATCAATGACCTGAAGTGTTCTTTATTTGAAAGTATTTGAAGCCTCTGCAAAATTGTATAAACAAACAAACAGAAGCAAACCCTCTTGCCTCAATGGTCTCTTAGATTTAGGTGCTACTTTCATACTCATATTTTCAAGTAAGAACAAACCAGTAGAAATCTTTCTGTCTTTGTGCAGAGTATAGAAACCAAATCTTTCCTAGAGTTTTAAAACTGCTCTTTGAAACCTGAGTTTGTTTATTTGCTTGTTTGTTTTAAGCAAATCTCCCTATAATTACAAGATAGTTTTTCCTGCTCCACGAAGTGAGTGATTTAAAAAAAAAAACAAACCAAAACCAACCCAAACCATTCCTCACCATTTTCCACCTGTGGTGTAGTAACAGCCACTGTGTCGTTTATAGAGGAGTTGAAGCACAATCCTTCAATTTATTATTAAAGCTGGTGGTAGGCAATAAAAGTATGTGTGTTTAAGATAGGGGTTTATATCTCCTCTAGACTGTTTCAACACAAAATTCTCTGTCTTTGTAACAATCCTTTGTCTTTGGAATAATCCTTATGGCTTTTCCAGCACCACATTTGACTTTAGTGGGGCTCTGTTACTGTACTATCTGCATGGATTTTAGGGATGGGGTCCTAAAATCATCTGCAAGGTGCTTGAGAAACCTTCCCTTCATTTTAAAAGGCTGACATCATCTCCCATTCATTTCACCCACATATCATTAAAGGAAAACCACTTCCAGAACTGCCATTACTAAAATATAAATCCATTCTTCAGTAATTCTTCAGTAAGCCCTGCCTTAAATTTAAAGCACCAGGTGTAGCTTGATGTTGTTGATACTGAATATCTGGAAGTCCACAGAAATTCCTGTTTGGCTCTACAGTGTAAGGGTATTTCATGAAAGAGTCAGCCTTGTTCTGTAATGCTACTTGAAGTGCTGCTCCACTGAATGGCTGGTAATTTGAAATCATTAAAAAGCTGAGATAAAAAAAGAACATTTGTGAGCGAACATAATTATATTAATAAGAAATAGAAAGACATGAGGAAGCTGTTTGGAATTTAAACTGAAGTTCTTGAATGCTATTTCTGCAGTATTTGATGAGCTCTGATTAACTGTATAAAATTATCAAATGGAAAAAATCCAGCTGGAAATGATGACTGTGAACTTAGTGATGAATCTCTCAAGGATACGTTGTCTCCATCTTTCCAGGCATAGAAAAGCTGTGGACTGTGCAGCCCGTGATCTATCTATTCAAGAATTCTTTACCCCTTGTTTAATTACCTAAATCATTTAGCCACAGTATTTAATATTTCAAGTGCTGCTTTTCATATCTCTTTTTGTAGTCACTGAAAAAGTCTTTTGTGCATCATCCTATGTTCCTTTCCTGTTAGACTCATAACTGTAGTGAGAATAATACTTCATTAAATTTTTGTCAAGTCTAAATTTTATTCCCTCATTACCTCACTGGAAGCAGAGGGACTGTTCATGGCAGTGTTTTCTCAGCAGTGTGAGGGAAGGCTCTGTATCCTGGCAGTGCCAATAGCTTGTCAGGATGTGGCTGCTCTGACATGATTAATACAAGCTCATGTTGCTGAGCAACCTTAATGAAGCTAAGGATAATCAACCCACCACTTGCACAGATCTCTGGACTTGTACTTCCCCATGTGTTTTCTGTCATCCAAATCCTACGCTGTATGAAGGTACCTGAATTAGCCCTGGAATGTGACATAAAGGAGCCAACGGAGAAAGTTGGAGAAACTGATTAAAGGATTTAAGATTTCAAAGGCCATGATCCATCTGGATTGGCTGTTGAAGAGGGTGAGGGTGTCCAGAGATGGCAGAAGAAGGATCCCTGACCTTCCTGACCCTTTAGTGAAAAGAAGGGATGAGAAAGCAAATGTTGTGTTCATTTGTTTATTTTTCTTTGTGTGATTTAGACAAGGAGAAGGGAATAGAGCTCTCTGGGTGGTCCTGAAGCTGGTTTCCTCATGAAACTGGGAGAAGGTTCCCCTTTTAAACATAGTTGTGAATGGGTGATGGGGGAAATAATTAAAGTTTTTCTGTTTTTCAAAACAGTTTTTCTCTACCTTTCTTCATGGATACTCCATGGGTCTGGTAAAATAGCTTCACTTAACTCAGGAATGAGCTTGCTGGAAAAAGCTCCCACTTCCATATTTGATGAGGATCAGAGACCTATCACTGAAACACAAGGAAGAGCTGCAATTGCTGGCCTTTCATCATTTTGCCCAGGTATGCCTGTGGTACAGTGACATGAGATCATCTCAGTCCTCTAAAAATTTTACATTGTATTTACTAACAAAAGAGAAGGAAAAAAAAAAAAAAAAGAAAAACGTGCATGGGATTAGTTTCACCTTCCTGGGAATTTTTCTTCCATTAATGAAATGACTGCAGCATGCCTGTGTTTCACTCACCAGACAACCAGACAAGCAGTTCTGCTCCGCTGTCCCATTCCTGTCCAGTATCCTTTCCAGAGTCACCTGAGTTCTTTTTCAGTGTTTTTCCATTTCATGGCACTCAGGGACATGGCTTGGCATCTCCCCCAGGCGAGAGCACTGCTGGGAGTGTGGTAGCCCTGGGGGGGGTGAGGACAGCCTGGTGGACACGCCAGGCACTGTCACATGCACAGGGACTAGGATGGATGCCTACCTCTCCTAGGTGAAGCCAATAACTGCATATGTTAGTGGGATGGCAGGGACCAGATGCAGCATGCTCATCCCTCTGATTACTCAGTGAGTGCCCTGTAGATATAAATGCTGCAGAGCCTGGCTCAGCCCTGGCAGATTTTCAAGGACAAAGATATTCCCCATTAAACCTGTGGGAAAATAGCCATGTGAATTAATGCTTGGATTCCCAGGGGAATCACTGTAAATATTCCAGCTCTTTTTGTTCCAAATGTGGATGTGTGATAGATACAGTGGCATGTTTCTGTAGAAAACTGAGTGCTGCCATCCCAAGAAGACAGCCCAGTGGCCCCATTTATTCTGTCTCTCCTTATGCTTGGACTTCTGCTAAACACTGGGAAATGAAAATATTCTGTATAACTTCAGCTCTCAAAGGTTTTGGTGTGGGAAACAACAATATGCCATGAATTCTTTTTTGTATATGTGCAGGTTCTGTCTCCTGCAGTCAGCGTTCATACTGTGACATGGGTCTTTTTGACTTTAAACATGCTTGTTGAGATTTGAACTTTGAAATTTGGTGTCTTAGATCTTTTTCTGGAATGTCCTTCAAAAATAGTTTGGGATTACAGAGATTTCAGAACACTCGTCATATGACATGATGGCAGTGGTCTGAGGCACATTAGGATACATTCATTATTTATTTAATCCCATGTGAATCCATTGACTTTAGTAAAATAACAGCAATTTACAGGGGGAAAAATTTTGACCATCTGTAATAAAAGGTTGCAAATAGCAAGTAAATAATTTCATGAAGAGCCATTGTGCTTGGGGTTGTATATACACATGATGTCTATAAATCATTGTCTACTATACAGCAAAAATCTTGAGCATATAGATCATTATGACAGCGTGAAACAGCAGAACTGCTGTTGTCTTGGTAGATGAGTCAATGTTGGGTTTTTAATTCCCTTCTGCTGCTGGCTAAAATCTTTTCCAGGAATATAAATATCAGATGTCTACGTGTGGAGATTATGAAATGCAAAAATTTGTGAGTTACTCTGTTTAACATGAAAGAAATATTTTTAAATGCACCAGCAGATCATAAAGAACTATATAGCTGCTTTTTTTTTTTTTAATGAAAAAGTTGTTTATTGGAAAATAAAAGTAAATCTTTCATATTTCCCTCTCCCTGGGCAGTAGAAACCAAATATCTTGTTTAGGGTTAGGAAGAATTCAAACAGCATTGCTGACAAAGGAGTGCAGGTACCACAGGTCCTTCAGGTCCACAGCAATCAGGAGAGAGGGCAGGCTGCTGCACAGTGCTGCGCAGGAACTGAGAACACATTTGTGAGTTCTGTCTAATTGCAACTCAAATGAGTCATGGACACTTGGTCCTCACTTCCTAATTCTGGAAGCAAAAAATAAGCACTTGTTTGAGGCCACTCTTTAAAAGTAGCCTCAAACATAGTAACCATAGCTAATTGTAAATGACTTTTATTTATTGACAGTTTGCATAGTTCAGAGAGGAGTTACTAATACATCACAGACCTTTTAACTAGAAATAAGCATGCTCAAGGCAGACAGCTGTTTTCGGTGTCAGCTGGGAAAAACGCCCCAACTCTTGTTTGATGAACAAACATACTTTCTTGATTGTCTATACTCATACCCATCTGTGGGGATGGCATGATGCCCAGGCAGAAGCTGGGCAAAACTTTTGCCTTGGGCATTAACAGTGAGCAACAATAGGTTTAAATGGGCAGTATGAGTAACACTGCATATAAAATGCCTTAAGCTTCAATTTTCTGCCAAGGATGGCACAGAAGCTTAGAAACAAATGTCTCCTCATACATCATTTGGGATTATGGAGTCCCCAAAAGCAAATATTACCTAAAAAAAATCCGTGTTCTTGGGTCATCAATGTATCATATACAAGTTGGCGTTCGGCTCAAAGTGATTACCTGTTAGAGGAGAACATTGTGTCTGGTGCACACTGTGTGACAAGGTGGGGATAGCCACTGCTTCCATGGACAAATGCTAACTACACAGCAGGGAAATCCACTTAGAAGCATAGGACCAGCTGCTGTCTCAAGCAAATGGTCTTCATTTCCTGGAAAACATGCAGTCAGAAAAAGGATAAGAACCTGGTTGTTCAGCAGCTGAAGGGATGTGAAAACAAGGACAGACTGAAACATAAAATTTAATGCATGAGAAATAACTAGAAGACAAAAGGAGAAGAGAACTTATAGGATCATAGAATAATTTAGTCTGGAAAAGACCTTTAAGATCATCAAGTTCAACCATTAACCCTGCACTGCCAAGCCCTTGTCTCACTGTGTGGGACAAAGATTCTCTTTGTAGGTAGCTTTAAAAGGAATGAGATAAAAGCACCAATCAATAAAAAGAGAATATATAGATGTGAGGCTAGTGATTTAGATGAAACTATAAAGCCTTTTTCTCTTTCAATAAACCTATGGGGCAGGGCCATTAAATTTTAAAGATAGTTTTACCAAAATCTAGAAGTAGATACTTTCAAAATACAGGGACTTATTGCAGCGGGGATTACTGCAACAGGGACTCACACAGAGTAAGGCAGGGTGTAATGTAATGTCTACTGTAACGTCCTGTAATGTCTACTGACATTTAACGTTTTTTCTGAGCTGCAACAGAGTCTATAGAAAAGAGCTTTAGCTGTCTTCTTCTTCCACCACCTCCTCCACCCCTGGCTGTCTGCACGTTGTTCTCAACAGTCTTTTAATCTCCTCTCAAACATCAGGCTCTTTGCAAGCTGTCCCTGGCTTTGTTCCTACCACCTTGTACCCTCTAGAAGTTTCTTCTACGTTGTGCTAATAAGATTCAGCTTTAATAGTCTATGCACATCCTATCACTCATAAAGGAGACATAATCTCTTCCTTCCTCCACAGAACGGGAAAAAACCCTCCAGAGTAGCCATAAAAATGATTTAAGACAAATCAGAACACGTAAATGGCAAGCAAATAAAGTATATTGAACACTAATATATTTACAGAGCTCTAAATAATTTAGTTAAGTTAGCAAGGTACCTTTCCTTATTCATGCAGTTCTTACATCTGTTCAATACATGTGAAGGGAAAGTAGTTTGTGTTGTATTTCCAGGAGAGACAAAAGTGCTGGAAAAATTCTAAAAATGAGTTCTGAGTCCAAATTCTGTATCCAAATTTGTTTCCTATATTTTTATCTAACTTATTTAACTTGCCCAGGTGTATACATACTCTTTCACAGCATACATGTGGAAACATTACTCCTGTTCTGAACTTCCAACAGTCTCCAGTTTCATTTTTACTGACTTGATTGAGGACTGGCTATGTGTAAGTGCATTTGGTTGCTAGGTTGGTTGTCAACCTGATTTTTTTGAAGAAATGTTAAAAAAAAATGCAAAGAGGAACATGTTCACCAGGCTGTTTTGCAAACAACCTTTTCAGCTCAGTTATATTTTTTGTGGATTTCTGGGATCCTGATCTCATATGGTGACAGGCACAACATGATGTTTTGAATACTATTTTAAGAAGTTATTAAGTATTCTACTTCATTATGTACATATTATATTATAGTTCAGTTTCTACCATGTCTGAGTGCCTCCTGTCTGCATTACACAGTGCAATAGCATTGGCCACCTGCAATTCTTTCATCCTATCCCACAAAGGAGTATCACATGCATAATCACTAATTCACTCTGATATATAATGTCTTTTTTCTTAGTTTCATATATAAAGGTCTGTGGACATCTTTGCAGCTGCACATAAATATTGCTCTCGGGACTGTGCAGAGATGACTATTTCAAATAAATAAATAAGCTTTGCATTTGAAGGCAACTCTGAAATTAACACTGACCTGTACTTTACGAGTTGTAGTAATTTTATTTCACAGGGTTTTTTTTATTGCTGTGGTTTCCATGGCAAAATATTCTACTAAAAACAAAACAATGGCCTGAGCAGACTTTAACAAAAATCACAGATCAGCAGTTTGACTGCACCTTGCTAGGAAATGTCTGCTGAGGTCTGTTTGACAGGAGCAGTGCCGCTCTTGGAGAGCTGTAGACAAGGACATGAGCCCAGAACATCTTGCCTTTGAACTTCAATTGATACAAAATAGGACCTGAGTATACAGTGCAGTTCCTTCTGCAACGTGGGCTCTTCTGAGCCTGCAGAGACAGCGCTGAATCTTTCCAAGGAAGCTTCTTGTGAACAGTTCTTGCTTCTTTGGGAGCAGTTTGTGCACAGGCAGAGTGCTTGACTTGGTGAGGATGTTGGGTGCTGAGAGAAACCAGCTCATCTTTCTTTGATGAAGATCTAATTTACAACAACCTACTTGAGCTTAGAGGCTCTTGTGAACTTTGGCATAGTGCAAAGTTTAATAATGAAGGCAAGCTCACTCTGAGTTCAAAAAACTGCAGTTTCTTGGAAGTTGGGAAATTTAGGCTTCTTCTATTGAAGCTGAAGTGCACATTTCTGCATAGATATTCCTTATATTTTTTCTGTCATTCCTGGCTTTTAAAATAAATTAACTCATCTTTTACCATAATGTAATACATATATATGTAGAAAAGAGATAATTTAAATCTAGATGAAGTCAATAATGGGTCTTACAAGCCTCTGACAGGAACAGGTATCCTTTAGCTTGCTCAAAGCCTTAGAGTTTACCGCAGTAAAATTTTCTTAAAAGTTTCTTATTGGCTTCCTCTACAAATAAATTAATTACATGGACACTCAGATTTGTTTATATGGAGATGTAAAAAGGATGCACATTGGCTAAATTGGAGTATATCTTCAGAGTTTGGTTCTAGAAGAGTGGGGAAAAATGATGAGTTAGTGGCTGTTTGGTATAGAAGACAGTAGAATAATTTTGTTTGGAGAATGTATTTGTTAATACAGAAATAAATCTTGTTCCATAGCTGTAGAAATAAAGAAAAGAAGTACAATCTCTTGAAATTACCCTACCGACTATGTAGTCTCTCTGTAGCAACAGCAGGCCCATTTCAGGGGCTATTAAGAAGAGACACTCATGAATCTCTGTGATTTATTGTATTTTTCACCACATACAAGAGTTTCCTTTTCTAAAAACCCATGAATTTGTGACACAGAGATGCCAGCTGCAGCTCTGAATGGTGGATTTGGATCTGTAGATCTGAAAGCGAGATCGGACAGCCCCAGGCAGCTTCACACCCCAGTCTGGACCTTTCCTTTCCCCCCTCCAAGTAGCTCCAGCTGCAGTAATCAGTGCTCAGCTTAACTCTTTCAAGTCTCCTAATTCTCCACAGGGTTTGTACCTGAAAGTAAATAATCCAAATTGCTTTTTTGGAGATTACAAGTCTAGAATTCTCCTTATTGAGATTTAGTTGGATTTTAGGAATAAGAAGCTGACTTTTGAGTCTTGCACTGGACATAATCAAGATATTAATTATTTGTATCACCATTAGTGCAATTTAGTTTCAGAAAAAACAGCTGTGTATTTTTAAACTGCAATAACATAAAACCAGAAAGTGAGGAATTAAAGTAAAACATAAATGAAAAGTGTAACTGAGAGCATTCTAAAAAAAATAACCTGATGACTCTTCAATATGTCTGTGTGTGTTTGGATATCTGTGTGTATGTGTGCACACACAGAGATGATACCGTACCTCACACAGAATTGCCATTGTCTATTCATTCATTAGAGGTAATTATTTTTAATTTTTGTCCCCACTGACCTGTAGGCAGATGGTTAGCATGAATGCCATTTTTATCTGGACACCAGATCTGGCCAGACCGCAATCTGTTGGGTTTGATCACTAAACTGGCAGCTGCATTACAGACCTGCTCTTTTCTCTTATTGTCTCCAGGGACTGCAGCTTGGATGCACTGAATGTGAACTTCTGCAAAACATGGGGCTTTTTGTCATTTTCACTTTGCTTTCTTTTTATGACCATCCGGTAAATATCAGCACAGTTAAAAGCTGATTGAGTCAAACTGTACCAAAAAAGCAATTTTAGCTACAAAATTATTTTTTGCTTATATAAAAAGCAAGAAAGTAAATGAGGCTTTAAAGAACAAATATACATGTGCATGTTCATATGAAAAGGCAATTCAATGAATTCTAAGTTGGAGTTTAAAAAATCTATATATGAACACTATTCTTATCTAAAAACAGAGAACAGGGTGTTGTGGGACACATTTCTGAAAAGGATGAAAGGACCAAAGGTGTTTTATAATTGTATGGTTTGCACATGATTGTATGATCAGTAATACCAAGCAGTTCTAGATGACATAATTGCATGATATACAGAAATATACAGAGATTTTTGTCCAACCATGCTCTCACTAAGGCTTGAGAATGTGCATAACTTTAAACATATGAGCATTATCCATATTAAAAGACATTGCATACAGTATATTGCTTACATTTTTTCTAAGTGTGTGTAAAAATCTCAGTTTTATCGGAGTTATTTTTATATTCTTTTGCTATTTCTTAGTTTGGCAAAATGATTTAAAGCATGGTGGAAGTTCTGCCTTAGTAAAGACTGAAATGTCTTCTTTAGCTATTCTCTACTGAGATTAAATAAAAGAAAAATTTTGTTTTAAATATACTGATTGGTATGTTTCATTTAAAACTGTCAGAATAAATTAAATAATTTGTATCTTAATGTCAAAGGCATCTATTCATCACAGAGAGCGATTATCCTCCCTTTACATGATGCAGCGACGTCTAATCCAGATTTGCTCTACAGTGGCTGATGTTTATCACAGGACAGGGATGCATGTAAATAATTCTTGCCACACAAGGAATTTCACTTGTTACCATCAGACTGTGCCACAAGTAGAAGTCAGAGACAGGGTCTATAATCTTACAGGTTTAGATATATTTAGGCAGGGTTTATTTTTTATCAAACTGTCATTTACCTTACCTACTTTTAAAACTTACCCCTTTTGCATTCCAGTGTTTCACACATTGGTAGGGAGACACAAATGAAATAAAATTATATCTAGTTAAATGCCATCAGAAAGAGTAAATTCCCAGGAATTTTTTTAATTTCCACACTGGTGAATAGTCCACTGAGAGTCCAACAGGCTGTTCGGGTTCCTCTACTTTAACCTAAGAAAAGAAGAGGGAATCTTGTCTTGTTCAACAGACTCCATATGCATTTTTCATTTTAATATCATAGATTAAAATGAATATAAGCAGCATAAGGAACAGCACCCTACACAGTCCTTTTTGTGAGTTATAGTCAGATGCACTTTCACTTGGTACTCCCCCCTGATGCTTTCCTGGCCAGTTGTACAGTAGGAGGGGCAGAGAAGATGCCAAATCCAGATCTTGCGCTTCCTAGGTAATCACTGAACTTCCTAGAGAAAAGATTATTTTTCTCCTGTTAGACATCTGCCTCCGGTGGGGAATCAGTTTGACATAAGCTGGTGAGTAAATATGTAACAAGAAAACAGTGAGTACAGGTACTTGCCTAGTAAGTTGGACAACCTAATTTTGTTCTCCTGGCTCTCTCTATGTCTACTATTCATGTCATATTTAGAAAACTTAGTTGCCAGAATTAATTCCTTTACTGCAAGTAGAAAGAAAGAGGTAATTTTAGAAGATGATTTACATCCCTTGACTCTTCACTCTGCAAATCCAATTCTCTCTGGTCCTGTTCCATATGAGAGAATTAAAGATTCAGTGGTGAGATTTTGCCATCCTCACTAACAATCCAGTGCCTATTGCTGTGTTGCATTGCAAATGTGTGTGTGAAAAAAGACACGCAAAAATAGACGACACAATGGAACTTAAGGCTACAAAAAGCATCAATCATTGGGGTGATTTGACAAGAGAGTGTGTATGACAACGGTTAATCCTAAAGAAAATTTTCTTTCTGTGGTGGTAGAAAAAGGTCCATGTGAAAGGTTACTCACAGACCAGTCAAAAGAGCACACACTTGTTATGCCCTGGACAACAGAACTAGTCCTGTTCTTTCAAAGCTCTTTTTAAGGTCAGCAGTCAGCTTTAACAACCTGTTTCTAGTGCTGGGAATATCCAAGGTAGACCTGTTATGAGAGAAGTATATTTTATATTTTCAGAGATAGACTTTAATGCCAGGAGCTTGTGCAAGTGGTACCACAGCAGCATGGCTGGGCTCTCCCAGTGTCATAGGTTAGTTAGCAAGCATAGTCCCGGAAAGGATGTCCTTGCTTACAGTTTCCTCTGGGACCTGATAGAACCTATCAGCTGGCCAGTTTGAATATGGACAATTCTCTAAGCCACTTAAAGTTGTGATCACCTCTGTGATCCACACTTAAGAATAGACAAACTGCCCCCCCCAAGCTCTCTCGTTTCCGGCGCTGGGACAGGTGGCTGCGGGCCCCGTGTGGGGGCCAGCGGGCCCGGCCAGGCCCTGCTCGGGCCAGGCTGGGCTGGGCCACGGCCATCCTGGGTCAATGGACCTGTTCCAGCCGTCAGTGGGAGAAGGGAGGAAGGTGGGGGGGAGGAGGAGAGTTCTGAAGGTGGTATAATTTTTTTTTCCCTTCTTTCAGGTCTGTTAATAAACTTCTTTATATTCTTTCAAGTTTGGTGCCTGCTTTGCATTTCTCCTAATTCTTATCTCACAGAAGATAAACAGTAATGGGTATTTTGGACCAAACCACTACACCCAGCCAGGTCAGTGGCACACACAGGCTTAGAAGATGCAAATACACTGCCAAACACATTACACTCACCCATGTGTTGCTTACATGTTTTGGCATTGAGAGCCAGCAATCTTTTCCAATGTTTCAGCAAATCTATCATGCTTGCCAACTTTTAAAATTCAGAAGTGGACCCTGCCTCTCCAGCTGGCATTTTTTAAGCAAAAAGAAATATCTACCAGAGGATTCTGATGACTACCAATGACTCCGAAACAAACACGAATTGTGTGGGATTTGCTGTGCAAGTGCAGATGTGGTGGCTGGTGTGTGGACTGCATGTCCAAATGCACCCTGATGTGTCAGAATCCCTGCACATGTGAGACAGGATTGCTCTGTGCCCGCAACTGAGATTACACCCAGCATTCAGAGGTGTTCAGTACATAGGGACAAAACATGCAAATGTAATGGAGTTGGCAAGAATACAGTCACAGCAGATCACACAGCAGAAGCTTTCTGAGTATTTCTGGAAACAGGAGTTTTTATTTTCTTCTCCTTTTCCAGGGGAGGAAATGGCACTTCTCAAAATAGAAATTTTCATTGTCATTTAAGATAATAAATTCTTTGACTTTTTTGACCCCCAATATATCTAACAAAATGAAAAGCACCTAAAGACACAACCTTTGTTTGCAGGTTTTCAGCCTGAGAAGCCTGAGAAGCCATATTTTCACAGAGTTTGAAGTCACTTCAGGCAAGGAGAGAGGAGACTGTATTCAACCTTAGGTATAGCAGCAATGATTTCTACTCTTGCATTGTAGTAATAAGCCTTATTATTTGTCCCAGGACACTTCATGAGATGCAAAAATATTGGTGGGACCTTTCCTCTAAGCCACATCCCTGCTGGCATTGGGAGGGATGATACCATTTATACCACATACCTCAGCAGTGACAGGCAGTGACTTCCAGTTGGACACAAATGAGGATTTCCTTGGAGCCCCCTGCCAGGAGCACCCATCATTGCCCCTCCTGGCCCTACAATCTTTTTCACAGCTCCTATTTTATAACAGCTGGCAAAGTTTGACTTGTTGTCACATGAAAGGGAGCAAGCACACGAGAGCAAGGGCAGCAAACTGAAATGTGGGGGTGTTCAGGAAAAAGGGGGGAAAGAAAGAGGAAATTCATTAAATGAAAATCTGGCTGCTGCAAAATCTCTTAGTACATTAACCCAGCATGGGGTCTGAATCTCTGTTTCAAGGCCCCGACTGTGTCCACTGTTGCTTCATTACTATTTTATTGATTACAGAGGGGAATATAAATCCAGAGCAGCCTGACCGCCTTAGCAAAACACAGGGCTGACAAAGTAAATGTGCTAAAACAAGGGTCATTTTGGAATCAAAACTGAGCTAGTGAGTCTATAATGTACTGTAGTTTGTCTAAAAGGCATCTCCATTTATAATTACAGTATGTTATCATTTTCACCTCTTCCAAAGAATCTAAAGAACATGGGATAATATAAAACTTCATTTAAGCAGAGAAAAGAGCGCCTTGAAGCCAAAGTGATTTCACAGTTTCCCTAAAAAGAAGAGTTTATAGTTCTAAAATCATTTAGCACTAGGGGGCTTTATTCTCACTACCAAAATCAGATCTGTACCAGTAGAGACCTATTACAGAGGTCCTCCCAATGAGCACTATTATCAATTGATATTATAGTTGGTATTTTTTAATTAAATAATATTATAAACTCGACCACTTAGAGGGCTGATTGCCAATTTTGGAGGATGCAGTTAAAAAGTGTTTCTGCCAGTTTATCGCCTTTGCACCCCTGGGACTGCTGAGCTCCCACTTCAAACAGAGAACAGAATTCCTTTGCCACTCACTAAGCAGTGCATCATCCTTGAAGTCACTTAGCTGAGTCCTACATACACAAAAAAACTTAACATTCAGATTGTTACAAGAAAGTGAAGGAGGTTTGGCATTTTGACACCAAACACTGATAGTTTTGTGAACACATGTGTGAGTTTTTCCTGTGGAAAGGAATGCAGAACTAGAGGAGTTCTTGTGGCTACTGAACTGGAGGTAAGTACACTATTTTCCATCAGTCGTTAACCTCTTTACCCTCTGCCTTTGCTCCAGATGTTTCCTTTCCTTCCTCAAACTTCTAAAGTGAAGTAGCAGCATGTGAGAAACCCTGCAACAGGAGAAACAGGAGGAATCCAATGTACAAAGAGGATCATGTTATGCTGGGACCAATGCTCACATCTCAGCAAATACAAGTACATGAAATTTTATGTATTTATTTAGAAATGGAGCACAGGCACAGTGCAAGCCTTGGTTATGGCACTTCACCCTTCCATCAGGACTAAAATTGTTGCTATGTAAGGCTTAGCAAAATTCTGTAGTTAGCACACATGGAATAAAACTGCCCCTGCAGCACCTCATTCTGTCTTCTAACGGGTTTAAGAATGCTTAAAAAAGCCTTTGGAACTATTTATTTTTCTTAATTGAGGTCCTGGCAGTCATATAAATGCACATCCTTTTTTTAACCTGGCCAAGAACTTGGTCTCATCTGCTTTCTAAGTTCCACTGTTTAATCACAAAGCTGCGTGGAAAAACATTTTGGTGCTTCTGTTTTGTATTTCCCATCCTTTATACATCCTTGTTCTTACTTCAGGAAACAGAAGTTCCTATTCATCTTCCCTGGACTTTTGTTTTCATATAATTTTGATTTTCAGAACATATAATTTCACCATGGTCCCCCTGATTTGTGTCTATTTAAATTATCTATGCTTTTTTATTACTTTTGGTGAGAAATACTTTTTTAGGCTTTTGACCACTACTATTGATTTTTTTAGGCTTTCTTGATTTTGCAGTAATACTTTGAGGACAGAGGAGGAGGAGAGAAAGAGAAGAGAGCCACACTTTTGAATTGCTCCCTGAAGCACTCTCTTTTTTTCCTTCCCCTCTGTAGGAAAACCTACTGAAATCTTATGAGATTTCTTCCCTACAGCTGTATTGAACACAGGTTTGTATTGATGTGTGTAAAATGATGCCCAAAAAACCCTAAAGTCAGAAGATAAAAAAACCAGACAAGCCTTCCAAAAGTGACAGGCTGAATTAACCAGAGCCTGAAAAGAGTTGTGCATCAAAAAATTCCAAATAAAAGTAATGAAAAAAGTCTATATAAATTCCTTCTTGCATATTTTAATTTTAAGAACCATTAAAGAAAATGAAACTGTGCAGAATATATGCATTCAAAACCCCATAATTTAATTCTAAAAGTCTGTAAAAATTAAAGAAGCCTAAATATTAAACTAAAATAAAATTACATAGCAAGCAGTAAAATAATTTAGCAAATAGTTCTTTTTCCACAGAAATAACACATGAAATTGAAAATACAAGTTAGCATAGCTCTGTAACTATTGTTCCGGTCCTCGTTAATGCATCATGTAATATGATAAAATATAGAGAGTTTCATTTATTTTAACTAGAAAAATTAACTTATACTACATTTAATTCAGCTATTCCTCTATTATCCATGAGTTACCTCCATGTCCACTGTATGTAAAAATACATGTAGTGATGGTTGCAAAAAGTGTAAAAAGAATGTTAACTTTTCAAAATTTAAGAGATTTAAAATCTAAAATATCTGCAGAAATATGTCCTCTGAATATATCTTCCTATTCTTTCTTTAAATCCTACTCATTTTCTTATCCTTCTTCCCCCTTTTCCCTCAAGGAAAAAAACCCCAGGAGCTGGGTTTTTCAAAGATCACCACAGAAGAGACAACTCTGCTATTAGTGAAATAACTGAGTGGTTTTGAAAATGCCATTCTAAAAATCAGGAAGAAAACCTTAGATTCTTTAATACATAAACACGTCTGAGTAAAGAAAAAGTCACTAGAAGCCCAAAGGAATTTAGATATTGAATTTTATTCTTAAGAACTCAAATTATCAGACTGGCTAACTGGAGAAGCGGAAACACGTTTTAAAATTTGCCTGTTTTTCCTAAATATATATTTCACTTGTTTAAACCACACAGAGTGGTACTCATTAAGTAGTGATCTTTTTCCTATACATAAAAACATCAGCATTTATTGTTGCTGTGGTAAAAAGGATAAAAATTCTGTTTCCAAAGGCTGTATGTGCCCAACAAGATCTGTTTCCTTGCTAATTACATGAAAACTGCACACAATGGCGCTCTCCTGTGTAACTCACACAACATTGCAATCCATCATCATGGACATTGGCTGCATATTTGACACTTTCCAGCATGAAGTGTGGTATCTGAGACCTAAAAGAGGCAGTGACTGAATGTGGAGTTAAAACAAGCAAAACGGGGCCCCTCCCAATTTTGCATCAAGCTGTGAATACAGAGCAGGCCGCAATCAAATGTTAAAAAGTCAGTGCAATGAAATACATACGATCCCAAAAAGGAGAAGGATATTCAACATTTTTTCATAAGTTTTCTCCTTCTTTTCCACGGGGAATCATCTGAGCAACTCAAGCCCTAGAGTGAAGCCTATAAACCACTGGTGTTTAGTGACCATCTGCACCAGTAGTTCCATTATCTGTGGTTGGAGATTGATTTTCCTTTTCCTTGCATGTTCACTTACCCTAATGCCCCAGAGTCTGCAATGGAGCCAGTCACATATAATGCAAAGACAGCTTTTAAGGCATCAAAAGTGAAAGCATCAGGAGTATCATTATATTCTGAATCTTTTGTAGTAGCTTCTTGTCTAATCCTATTGTAACAGGAATCCACTGGTGGTGGCTAGGCCCCTCCTTTATGAAGCTTAAGTGCAGAGCTCAGAAGAGCTCTGCTTTCCTCAGAGGAAGGCACAAAAGTCTGCTCTATATGGCTCCTTTATGAAGAGGGTGCCAGTCTTATTTGCACCAATTTCATATCAATTTCATACAAGACCAGAATGCAACAGAGGACACTCATTTGGATTTGGAGGCTGGGAACCAGCAGAAGGTTGTCTAAGAGTTCCAGACCTCAACAACGCTTTTTAGTGGTGTAAACAATACATTCAAAGTTGGGTCAAGTAGTATTGCTATTCCTAAGCTAATGTCAGGGATTACTGTAACTCCTCTTAGGAAATGTTTCTTTTTTCCCTCAGCGACATGCCAAAGGTCCCACAAATACCAGGGACAATGAGCTCATTAATTGACCATGTAGGAGGAAAACTGAAACTGGTGGGGTACACAGAGCAGGTTCTAGAAAGGGCTTGGCATGCAGCAGCTGCCAAGTTTGTTCCCAGCAAACTGGTCTTAGAAGGACTTGATGGAGGCAAGATTTTTAAGAATCTGGCTGCCTGTTTAGGTACCTCAAATGGGATCCAAAGCCTACAAATCTGTCTCTTTGTATCTAGTCAGCTTAACTATTTAGACATTTCCTCTTTTTTCACCCCCAAGAAAACCCCACGAAACAAAACCATGTGAAGAGAGGAAATGTGTGGCCTTTCAAAATGTTACACAGTGTTCCACCTGAGAGACACATAAGAATGAAAATCTCCTTCCTGTCTGTGCCTAGAAAGTACCTTCTAAACACCTGAGACTCTCAAATTGCTTCTCAGCTCTTCTGAGACTATAAAGACACTTGGGTGCCTATAAAGGATATACATGGAACAACACACAAGAAAACAGGTATCAATTATTATGCCATTGATCATACCGTGTATTCAAAGTGCATTCTTTATCCATGGTCTCCTGCTCCATGAGAATCACTCCTTGAAAATATATTTTATTACTATCTCTGTATAGTAGATGTATGATAGTATTTCCATTTAATGATGGAAATTATAAGTGTTGCTTGAAATACAATAAAAATGTGGCTTTATTATTTTGTTCAAAATTTAAGGTATAAATAAGAGTTACAAATATTAATATATTCATAATTAGGTTTTCCTCCAGTTTTCACAATGTGGCCTAGTGATGCTCTCAGAGAACAGGGAACCTAAGTTTAATACATTCTCTCACCTCTAAGGTTTAGAACATGCTTCTTTGCATCATCTTCTTGCTTTAACCATTGGTACCAAAGGACATTGCTGTCTGGACCTTAAATTTGTATAAGTCAACAGAAGTGGAGTGATTGTAGTGTACAAAACACCCAAAAAGTTAGTGAGAACCTGAGTTTCTGGTCCAGTAATGGCTAAAGCCTCCTAAATCAAGAACAAAGGTCTAAATCAAATCCAGATCGACCACTATTGCCCATGCCAGCAGTGTATTTTCTTGATGTTCTTACTGCATCTTAAAAACAAAAAGGGAGTGCACTTAAATTGAAAGGCTACTTTTTTTTTTTTTAATAAAAAGGAAATATTTTGGTTTCAGCATATATAAGTCATCTGTGGAACTCATTGCCCCATGTCAACACTGGGTACATAACAGGATTTTTGAGGAATTTAAAGTTCTGACTGGTGACTAGGAACCTCACAGATGCATCAGACAAGATACATAATATATATATAAGGGACATAAAAGAGCAAGCTACTGCTTTCTATTAACTAATAAGAGTTAGGGGGAAAAAAACATTTCACTTTGGGATGATTGTGGCATAATTGGCACAATTGATTTTCTTGTACCTTTGTCTGAAGCATTGGCTACTGTCAGAGAAGAGATGCTGGGCTGAGCTCAATCATTTAGTTTGATCATTACTTTGGCAATAAAATATAGCAAGTAGAGTAAAACAGATTTTTTTTTTAAATAGATACTTCTACAACAAAGAAAAATAGTAGCTACACAATGCCTAAGTCAACAAAACAAAATTCCATATACTTGTGAAATTAAATATTTTTATTTTGTTATGAATTTTTTCTGACAGACAAGGGACAGAAATATTTTTTTTTTGTTATGCTTATAATTTCTTTCATGGTTTTGAAATATAAGAAAATCAAGAACTTTCAAATATTTAGCTTTCAAAGGTTTTTTAACCATCTGACTTGGAGTGGATATTTAAAATTAGATCCCCAGTGTCCTGTGTGAGTACTTTAAGTACAATCCCAATTTCTTGTGTTAGAGCTCTTCTCTTTCCATAAATATATAAACACTAGCATACAATAGTGAAATATTTATGATAAATTGCAGTGATAAAATGTTAAACCATCCTTTAGTTAAATAACAAAGGATCACTTATTTTTATAACTATATTTAGTGCCCATTTTCTACTGATTATCAGTGAATTTATTAATTTTAATCAAATTCCAAGCTTCTTCTATTTTTCCCTTTTTATGTTTGCTGAAATTTGTACTATTTTACAACATATTTCTTGCAAAAACAAAATATCCCTTCAGAAAACACCTAACAAATTGTGTTGCCACACATCCTATCTAGAAATCATGTGTAGAATTTATTCTATAAAGGAGAAACAGGAACTGATTTTATACATTCATCTATTTTAACAATGTAAGAGGCAGTTGAAAGAGGGTAGATTTACGTTAGGTATTAGGAGGAAATTCTTTACCACAAGGGTGGTTAGGCACTGGAACAGGGTTCTCAGAGGAGTCCTGGAGGTCCCACCCCTGGAAGTCAAGCCCAGACTGGAAGGGGTTCTGAGCCACCTGGTCTAGTGGAAGGTGTCCCTGCCCACAATGTGGGGGTTGGAACAAGATGATCCATTATGTTCCCTTCCAACCTGAGCCATTCTATGTATCTTCTCAAATAATATTTTCTACTTAATACTGTAGAGGCCAATAACTTGCATCTGAATATAGCAAGACTTTTGGCAAGGTTTATAGCCTTTATCTGATAAGCCCAGGAAACACAGAATCCACTAGGGGTCTGTTCCAATAGCTAACCACTGTCAGAAATGTGCCTTCTTTCTCATGTGGAAGGTATTAACACATGCAGAAGAGCTGAGATAGCCTATTGCTATGGTAAACTTCAGAACTCATGGAGATAGAAAATAGGATTTTTATGTGTGTAAATAAATGAAATCTGAATTCTGTCCTCTTAAAATGTAGAACACATAAGAACAAGTTGTTTAGAAAGAATTATTTTTTCCTCTGAAACAGTCTTTTACATTAGAAAATGACTAATGAATTAATAGCAAGCAAATAGCTCTTGTGGCTAATGAAGTCTTGGGAATGCAAGTAGAACTGCTTGACTGACACATATCCAGTGTCTGCATTTTCAGCACTATAGACATTGATGAACAGCAGGTATGAACTTACCTAACAGAGACCCTCACCCATACATGTGCTTTATAGGCATTCATTATATATATTAATATATTCATTAGCATGGGGAAAGTGTCATACAAGTTTCACATTGGATTCTTCCCTCAAACACAAGGCCCTGAGAAACAAAGGGTTCTTACCCTAATCAGCCCACCAGAAAGATGTAACCTTTCTTCATTACAAAAAAAAAAAAAATTAAGTTGATGGGGATACAATTCTCCAGTAGCTGCAGAAAGAGTATCTGCTTGGCTTTTGATGTCATTTACACCTAGCAGTAAGAAGGAACATTGAGGAGAGCAAGGTTCACTGTACCTGCCCTCAGGTCCCTGCCCCTTGCCAGACCACGGTGAAGTTGCCATAATGTAAATGTCAGTCATGTAGTTGATTTCATATCCTGCTGCCCACAGACAACCACATCAAAATAAATATGCATGCTATGGAGAATAGCACTTTGTCCTTTGTGAATTCCACAAATGCTGCTTTGCTGGTTTTACAACCCTGTGGCTGTGTAATTTTTTTTCAGATTGGGAGGGAAGTGTTCCTGAGCCTCTCACGGCTTTGCCTTATACTTCTAACTGACTGGCAACACCTTGACTCAATCATCCCCTTAGATCCTGGAGATCTTATGTAACTTGGCAAGCTGTCCCTCATGCCAGCAGACCACAGTGCATAGCACTCCTGAATTTCACAGCACTCCCCATTCTTTGTTGTGAATATCTTTCCTGCACCAGCTATGATTTATAAAGTGGTGTGCAAGCTGCTGACTGTTTATATACACATGGACTGAAATTGATCCAGAACAATTTCCTATGTGTCTTATGACTTTGGCCTCTGAACTGGAAGCAAACATGAATGAAATACAGTGGCTGTTGCCCAGGGAAGGATCGTTCTGCACTGGTGGCAAATGTGTGGCAACAGCCAGGGGAGTTAGAGAATGGGACATGTCCAGGCTGACAAAGTGTCCCTCACTACAATTTGGTGAGTAATTACAAATTCAACATAACATGTGAATGTTAACTACCTAAATCAGAGTCCATGAAACACATACCCCCATGGTTCTCCAGGTACAGAGATCTCCTTAAGAAAAGAGTAAAAATTGGACTGTTATGCAGAATGTCTGTAAGCCTAAAGAAGAGAAAGGTCCCTTTTTCTTCTAAGACCATGTGTTTCTACAGGTTCTCCGAGGAGCACACAGATGTTTGGCTATGTTGCCTTTTTGCCTGATGAGTATTCAACTGCCTGGCAGAGCTTGTGGGCCGAGGCCAAGCTTTGCTGCTTATATGTTCACTGTATTCTTTCTAAATTCCTTTTGTAAACTATTTTACTGTGTATGCAATAATACTCTGCTTTGCTTGAAAGATTCCAGGAGCTTTATTTTGCCTCCCCATCCTCCTAATGTAAGGAATGCTGGTAGTAAAGGTCACACAGCCTTTCCCCTTTCATCTTCAGTTGAATAAAATGTAGGAAGAAACAGGAGAGGTAAGGAAACGAGACAGAGAAGAAAAGTTGCAAAGGAGAAAAAAAGAAAATGAAACTGAAAATAAATAAATATGGAAATGAAATAAAAAAGGCAAAAGAAAATACATGGCAACAAAGTTTAAATATAGTTGCTTGCCTGTTTAAATTCTAAAATTACTCCACAGCCTCATAATAGGATTAACAGGTTTCAAAGGACTAATAATCACTAGTATGACTGAATGCCTTTAAACTGGCTCTGCTTAGTCAACCTAGGAGGACTTTCTGCTCCCCTGATTGCCATACATACGATCCCTGTCTTTGTGAGCTCTAACCTTTCATGGGTCATTTTTCTTCATGCCTTTCTCTTTGCTTTCCTTCTCTGAACTCTAAGGCTTCTCCTTTCCTCCATGCTCTGAAGTCTCTTCCCCCGCTTTCTGCTCCAATTCCCCCTTCTCTCTGATACAGAGGCATAAACGTGCTGCCTGAGCACTTTACGTGGGTACTCCTGAGAACTTCCCTATAGAGATGGCACTAAACTCCATGACAAAGACTAAATTCTGCTAGTGTTATAACCAAATATTGCAATTTCCTCCAGTGTAGCCCAGCTTTCCTCACTGAGGTGTTGGCCTTTCATGTCACTGTTAGTTGTTTGCCTTTGGCACAAATTGGATGAGGCAGAGAAGGTCTACTATTACTCAAATCCTGCTGCCTCGCAATCAAATCTGAGGTCTCATTAAATTCCTCTTACAACACTGGGTTTGGTAGCTTCCTTATCTCTAGTAACCAGGCATTTCTCCCAGTTGTTATTAAGTTCACTTACAACCATTGGTAAGAACTTCTGAAGTCAAATTGCATATTTTATGTGTGAAAAATCACATACTGAGCTCAGTTCTGTCTGTAAGGAAATGTTGTACTCTTAAGCAAGCTTTGCTGATTGCACATGACTCTTCCCTTTTCTGGCATTCATTCATTTTCTGAAAGCCTGAGCAACAATCTAAATTCTTAAAGACAAACCTGGATGGGCAGGAAAATGACAGGCACATGGGACAACCACTTCTGAACCAGGATTCAAAAGTGTGCCTATCCTAACAGGAGAAGAAGCAGATACAGCCCCCATTTATTTCATTGAGTTGAGTGTCAGAATCTTTTTGTTTTCCTTTTCCAACTCATCAAACTTTGAAAACCATTTTAATTTTAGCAGGTCTGGCATTTGCTTTTCCTAATAACAAGCATTCAGATGCAGATAAAAGCTTCAAGTGCTTTTATTCTTTTTTTTCTTTTGTGGCAATTTGTTTGTTTAATTCTTCATGGTCTTTGCAGTCTATGAGCTGATACACCATTCTCCTTTTGCTGGTCTTAAGTTTCCTTAAAAACAAATATATCAAGCTCATTGAGATTCCCCAGGAAGTAGGTAGCAAGTAGATGGTAGGTTCACAAAGTGACAATTCACACAATTCTGCTTAAAGTGAAATTAAATACAGGACACTGGAGTTAACAGTTTACAGGGGCTCAAAACTGAGCAACAGAGCTCCTCTCGTGAGGAATGAGCTGTAACACCCCTACATCCAGCTCAGGAAGTCTGTCAACCTTAGGTTGTGGAGGCCTGGAACATAGGCAAATGAGAAATTGTTCTGCCCTGCCTGGACTTCATATTCTTCCTCCTGTAGCAGGTAGACTACTGAACTGAATGAACTTTTGACCTGAACCATTACAAACCCATTTATATTCTGAAGCTTTCTACTGCCCTGGACTCCTTTACACACTGCAAATTCTCACTTTCAATCTCTTCCCAGATACCTTGCATTGACCAGGGTGTTCATGGAGGTTGGAAAGCATTTGAATTAACTTCCTAGTGTTGATTCTACCTATAGATCTATGTACAGATCTTAAATGGACTTTCTAAGAATATTTGTTAATAAGCAAGTTGTTTCGTTGACCAAAATGCCATGAGACTTTCCTAGTAACCTAGTAAATTGGTATATGTCTGAGCAATTAAAAAAGTTGAGATAGACTTCTCTGAGAATAATTCTGATGTACCTTAGGGATACTTTACACCTAATTTCTAATATCAGATGTAGGATACAAATACAGCCCCCCTTAACTGATGGCCTGGCAGTATCAGTTTCCTCCATGTGTGCTTGCCTTCCTTAGCCCTGCATAAGAGTAGTACTTTCCTTTTCTTAAAAGAACTGAGAAATTTCTGAGTGAACTTAAACTAAAAAAATTTCTGAGGTACTTGATATTTCTTTTTCTATCTGAGCAAGCTAAGCATTTATGCAGAAGCCTTAGCAAAAAATAAGAAATAAAATAAAAGTCTCCTATGTTACTCTTAAGGACAGCGGTTTTTCTATGCCTTTCCATTCTTCATTCCCATGCCAAGTACTAACCAAATCTATATAAATGCACAAACACCATTAAAAAATCAAGGGGTTTGACACATACAGAAATGATAAATCCACTCTAGAAGCAGTCAAATGACTCAAAGATCACTGATAAGAAGAAGGCATTAAAGGCAGCACATCCTTGCCATACACCAAGAAGATTTTCCCTGCTGGGTGACCTACCTCAACTAACTGTCAAAAAGAATTAGTCTCAAGGGAATGTTTTGTTTATAGATTTATAAATGTTGACAATAATCCTAAATGGATGTTAGGGGAATTGACAAATCTCAGCATTTTTCTTGATGTATGTGTGCCTGGGGGAACTTTGGAGGCCACAGCATTCATTAAAAAGAAGCAAGCCATTGACAGCTGACAGGGAAAGACAGGTAGCATAGCTAGAAAAGTAGAAGCTATTTGTTGACATAAAATTGTGAAACATAACCTAATAATCTAGTATTTTCTTCCACTGTTGTTTCTAGGCTCACTCAAAGTGTACAGACCATACAGCCTACAGTGCTTAGTGAAACAATAAATCTGCTTACTCTATAAATGGCTTTATTGTCAAAGTTTGAATGCTCAGGAAAATAATGTGGGCCAGATTAAAGCTGGAATTAGTGCTTTAGTAAGGATCTGGGGGGCAGCTGAGGGATGTATTTTTGTTTTTTCTTTGTATGCATACATGTAGTTTTTTCTTTCCCCAGAGGTCACAGCACATGTTAAAACAGCATCCTCTGGAAGAAAAAGAGTTCTGAGCTTTGCCCTGTCTTCTTATCCCGACAGAAGTGAAAGAAGGGGAAAGAAAACAAATGAGGAAACTCAGAAGTTTGATTCTAACTTTATGTTTGATTTTGAGCTAAATTGTGGCTGGGACCACTGACAGGGAAATTTGCAGAATTTATCCAGGAGTCTGAAGAAGAGCTTTGATTAATTTTCCTTGCTAGTGTATTAATTGCAACTAGCTTTTCTACCTAGCAGCCTTCCACTTAAATATGATTTGATAGTAAGTGAAAACTAGAAAAATATGGCAATCTGAGATATCATTTATGGATTTCTTTTGATAGTGAACAAAAATACTGAAAAATATAATGGCAGTTACTTCTGTCCTGTTGAGAAATAATACTTTCTAAAGGTTTTAAAAAACCTCTTCAGAGATTGATTGCTGGCACTCTATAATCGAGATTACTGTGGGTGTATTTGTGTGTTTGAAAAGGGTGAAATACACAGTTATACATAACATCCCTAGGATGGAAATGTCAGCACATGTCTTGTCTCCTATTTCCTACTGCCAGAGGGCATTTAACAGCAAATTTTGCAGTATTTCATTGAACCCAGTTTTAAACAAAGGTAGCAACAGGTCCTCCAGCACCCCTGGGGCCCGCAAGAACACATTTATTTCCTCTCTTCCACATTACCCCTTCTCTTAAGGAAAGTGATTAAGTAGCAGTAGGAGTCACAGCAGTAACATAGACCATGTCCCGTTATAGGAAGCAGCATGGATAGAGACTGATCACACTTCTAATGTTAGAAGGCAAAATAAAAGACAACGTAGTTATTTAGAGAGGAAGGAATTTGAGAAAAACAAATTTGGTGATTCTGGTCAACATTATATAGAAAGTCTATGCAAATCTGGGAAATAACTCAGATCTCTGAGTTTGTCCTTTGACACTATCTCCTTGTGCTGCTCCATTCTCTTTCATTGTTTTACTCCACCCTACATTGTATTACTGACAAATATTAATGGAGTTTCTGTCTCCACTTCCCTTCACCGGGGTTAATACTGTACCCAGGCTGACCAGAGGTCTCACAGCTGATATTCAGTGGGACTTTCACAGTTAATGTGCAGCAGAAGAAACTATATATTGTGTTTCTTTTTTTTCCCTTTTTTTTCCTGAGAGTTTCTCCTCTATCACAATCATTTCTGTGATGTTTTCCTGGTTTTATCTGTTAACTATGTGTCAATAACTAAAACCAGTATTTGAGCAAAAGCCCTACCAAATCTTGACCATTTTTTTGGTGAGGCAATAACGTGTTTTTGAATGGAGCCCCAGATGTCTTTTTAGGATGCCCTGTAAACTTATGTTTAATTTCCTGTCTACTACCAGCCTTAGTCCATCAGTATTGCCCTTGCTTTCACAGACTTCTATATATCATGGAATATTTGTATTTTGGATTGTTTTCCCCGAGAAGTAATAGCTTCCATTTTACAGGCTGACACTCAACATAGTGCAACACATAACTTTAAACTTTTTTGTGTGTTATTTTTCTGTTTTCAGCAATGCTTTTTTTCCTTCATCATGAGTGTACATATGGAGGCTGGTTGTAAAGAAATGGTCATGTGAGTAAAATCCCAAATTCCTAGTAGGTCGGTGACGTACTTTACTTCTGTCACCACTGACCCACCCATCCCTACATCCTGTTTTCAGGGACAGAGTTCAGAGGTACAGAGGGACAACTTGGCTCAGCTGCCCATTCAGTTTAATGGAACCTAATGAGTTTTCAAACGGATGGATTTTCATGAAACTCCTGACCTTAAGAGGAAAATGAAGTTTTTAAGGAAAAAAAAAAGTACATTGTGGAAAGGTTTAGTATGTGTGTGTATATTGGAGAAGGATTTATAACAAGGCTTTATGCTTCACCTATTGTGTTAAATTGATAAGCTCACTGACTCGTATATTTTAGTTACTGCAGCTGACACAGTCTGTTCATGAGAACTTTGCCTCTTCTACAAGATGGTCCCCATCTCACCCTTCAAATTTAGGCCTCTGACTTAAGATATCACTTCATTACTTGTAGAGGACAAGAAATATCCTAATCTGAAAATTGGTGGAGAACTACCTAAGGTGTTCACTGGCCCCCACTGATTGCAGTGGGCTTAAACATTTCCTTCTCCAACAGAAGCCTAACTTAAACCAGCTACAACAGTGTGAAATGTCTCCCACCAAACTGAGTGTTTGCTCTTGTTCTTAAGCAAAAGATTTTTTCATCTCACCAAACTCTTTTAGCTTTGATGCTGTCTTGGTTTGCCTCTGATAGCTAAGAGTCACTGGGCTGCAGCCCCTGAAGCCCAATGGGAACAACTTCCTTGCTCCCACAAAATTAATTTCAGATGTTGTGTAGCTAAATGACATAAGAAATCATCTTCATTATGGGTGTAATTCATTATGAGTGGGCTAACACAAGGATCTCTGTGTCCTTTCAAGTCTTACATGGGCCAGTGGAGCAGGACTTCACCTGGAGTGAAGAGATGTTTGAACCAGGGAAGACTTGTGTATGAAGCAGTGAAACTGCAGCATGCCCCAAACCCCAAGTATTTTGGATCTCAGGGGAAGCCCTTTGCCTCTGCTTTCACTGCCAGGAAAGCTTGGACACTTAAGCGTGGAGTCCCATATTTCAAATCAAAAAAGGTAATCAATGACAAACATTTTTGTAGCTTTTTTGAGGAGAGAACACATTACAGAGAACAATCATTTGCAGCTCTATGATCCAGCTTTTAACTCCTGTCTCTCATTTCCTACTCATGATGTCTTGGCAACTGTTTCTGCTCCAGGAGGTATTTTTCCCTCCCCCTCCCACTCTCTCCGAAGTCTCTACACGTGCCAGGAAATAAGCAGGCACTGCCTCCCCCCATGCCCTGCCCCTCGGGGCGAGGCACCCCGGGCCAAGGGTGAGGAATGAATGCCAGGAGATTTCCTCCTGATTACCAAAGGTGAGTGATGGAAACGAGGGAACATTAGAAACGATTGCAGGAAACAGATATCCTTATCTTTCCTAGTTTCTCACAACAACAGCAGTTACCTGGGGCACACCAGACATTTTACTTCATGTAGCAGCTAATTATCAGAGACCAGCGGTACAAATACTGACAGCAGCTGTAGCTTGTATAGAGATCAGCCCTGGCTTGTGTTCTTTCCACCCACTATCTCTTCCAGACCTGGTTTGTAACTCAGGTTATATCACTTCAAAGAATTTGACCTTCCTCTCTGTCATCCAGCTGCAACACACCGAAGCAAAGGAAATGGGTTTACATTGAAGTGGAAGAGAAATCAGTTCAGAGATTTAAATCCTCAAAGAAAATATTTTTTCCTTCTTAGAAAATCATTCCCTATCTACTGCTAAAGGGTGCTGCCTGGAAGCACAGATGATCCATTTCTTCTACATATGTAAAATAAGGATTTAGATGATACACAAGAGATGCTTTTTATATATTCAGCAGAATTATTCTCAAGCGAACATATTAGGTATCTATTGCTGCTGCACACTAAAAATAGAAGTGTCAGTGTTTTGGATTTAACTGATTCAAACACTGCACTAAGAGAAACAGATGCCCCATTTCTGGGACTCACATGGTGAACCACCAGCACGAAAGTTTGAAGCAACACAACCTGCAGAAACAATGGAAGCATCACAAAAACACCTTGTGGAGAGCAGGGAGGATGAATGCTGCAGATCACTATCTATGGCACCCTTAATACAGGATTTTATTTAAATAATATTTTTTTTTACCATTACTTTTCTCATTGTATATTCCAGCACATAAATGAGACAACTACATGAGGCTTCCCAGTACCTCTTGCGGAGTTACAGAAATCTGCCAATACCCTCCTGAACGCCGTGACAGAAGAGTGGAACTTTCCTCAGTGTGCAATTCCTGCGTGCAGAAACAGGAGTATTGATGTACATCTAACACAGAGACTCCCAAACTGCTGACTGTGGGCTGGTGGTGATCCACATCATCACCTCTGCCCTGCAGACACACTGTGTTTAAATTGAATACTAAAGGTGCACCGCGATTTTTGCTGATGACTGACATTCGTTCAGGATCCTAACAATTTGGGAATAACAATTTGAGACCTGTCACTGATCAGCTGTGAGCAAGATGCTTCACCTCTGTGTGCCTTTGTTTCCCTTCCAGCACCATCTGCTTTGCTTAATTAAAGCGAAAGCTCTTCTCTGTAAAGACCTTCCCTTCACAGGCATTTGTGAAATGCTTTTCACAGTGCACCTCCGAATTCATTCAGGACACAGAGCTGCCAAGCTAACATTGATTACTACTATTAACAATCTCTGTTTTAACTTGTCAGCTATGACAGCAGTATTACTAACAGCGTAGGAAACTAGAATCCTAAGAAGCAAAAAACCAAGCACAATTTAACATGAAAAAGGACTTTGTTTTGTTTGGGGTATTGCCCTTTCAATCAAATACGAAAAGAATCCTTACATCCAAATGTGTATGCTAAACTATCGTGATCTTCTGCAGATTGCTGTGGAGTGTAGCAACCTCTGGATGTGTAGGATACTTCAAAGCACTTTGCTTCTCAAAGCATCATTTTTCATACAGTCATTTGCATGCAGTTTTGCAGTCTTGTTTTTAATGGATTTTTCAAAATGCTAATTTTTGCCTACTCTGCTATAATCTACTTAGAGTTTGGGTGGGATCTTACACAAGGGATGCAAGGGATGTGCAAGGGATAATATCGGGAAGAAATCAAAGGCAAAGACTGTTGCCTAGTTTTAGTTGCAGAAATAAAGCTGTTTCAACGCAACCCTAATTACAGTTTTGTGGTGCTTTGTCGAGCCTTGCTGATAAGTTTCCGCGGTAAACAGCTCTTCATTGTTCTTTCACATTCAATCACCATGGCAACTAGCATTTTAGGGTTTGATCCTGAGAGATGCCAAGCACCTGCTTCTGTGACAGTATCTATGGGAGAGGAGGATTCGAGACATCTTATAAGATCAGTCCTTTCAATGACAACAGATTCACTATAGGAAAGAAAAAAAAAAGGTATGAGGAAACAAAAAGCTTTTGATGTGCCTTTTTGAAAGAAATTGTGAAAAAAAAAATCACAGGTAAAGCCTGGCCCCAGTCATACCCTACAAACATACACAGTATCTGACACTGCTGCTCATGGGTGTAGCGCAATACAAAACAAAACAACATAAAACTCACCTCATTCAAACAAAGCAAAGCAAAACAAAACAAGCAACAACAACAACAGAAAGAGGCCTAACGAGCCTAAGGATCTAACTCCAAAGGAAATGCAAGTCAAACAGAGCCTCAGAATGTCACTAACAAAATGTCGGGAAGATTAATTCCCTTTCATTCATTGCCAAATCCTTCATTGCCTTCTTATTGTGAAAAAAAGATATTGCTTGGGAGGTCAAACTCAGGTGATAAACAGCTGAGCAAATTTTCTATTTTAGCTTCTGAAAAATCCCTGAGGGACTCTCTTTTGTCTTTCCTGCTTATGTTGACCTCAAGCTGTTGGTCAGAGCCTGGAGCAATCACTCAATTTAGCAGAGTAGCCTTTTTTTTTTCTGTACAGCTCCATTTCCTCTGAATTTATCTCGATGTCTCAGTAAGAAGATAGAAGGTTTGTGTCAGCAGTTAGCAGACAGTTTGAATGTAAGCAGGTGTGAACATACCAATTGCTTCCTTATCTGATGCTGCCTGAACACGTTGGAACTAAGCAGTGAATGGCTCTCCTGCCCTCTGGTCCCTCGCCAGCTGTGCTCTCCCGCTGCCTCCCCGACAACCCCCTTCACCTGCCAGGGCTGCACAAGTCAGCTGCTCCACGCTCCACCCAGCCCAATTCTGCTGCCATGTGCAGCATTGCTAACCAGGGGAAAGTCATCAGCTTGAGGGTAATGTTTTTGTTTTCTCTACTTCAAAATATTGGTCCGGGTTCTGTATAAATGCAGATCCCCAGCCGAGGGGCACAGTTACCTTCATCTGCATTAGCATGATAGGAGTAAGGCAGCTCTTCTTCAGTGATATCTAAAGGGAGTGAGTCACCTTCTAGGTGTTTTCATTTCTTGTTAAAAAAAAAAAAAAAAAAAAAAAAAGCACGCTAGGTCTCTATTTGCAAGTCACCTCAATCAGTGGCCCGGCTAATTAGAATGGGGAAGTTACTGTATTCATGCATGTACAACATTGTGAATTTAGGCATTTTGTCCTCGATTAGCCCTCAGGCTAAAAAAAAAAAAAAAAGTTGTAAGATCTCACTGCATAGAAAGAAGTAGTTTCTTACAAGCATATCTCTTGTTCATCTCTGCAAATATGCACAAGAGAAGAAACCAGTTCTTCAGATGACAATTTGGGGACACCTTAACTGCAATCTTTGTATCTTGGTATTGCCATTAATGGTAAGGTTATGGTGAGGTTTTTATTGCTTTAAAAGATTTTTCTCAGGACACTACTTTTTTTTTTTTTTTTTTTTTTTTTAACCTTTCTTTCTTGCTTTCATAGCCCAGATGTAAGAGCAACTGAAAGGAAAATAAAGATTAGGCAATGCCAGAATTGAAACAAAGCAATACGGGTTACATACAAACCATGGGAGATGGTTTAGTGGTGGACTTGGCAGTGTTAGGTTAACAGTTGGACTTGATTTCAGAGGTTTTTTCCAACACAAATTATTCTACAATTCCCTCTGATCTGGGTCTACCAGTGTGTCACCCTTAAAAATGAGTACTTTCAGATAAAGTCACACAGCTGCCTACTAGACTATATGATTCTAGAAGTTTATGAAGAAAGAGTATCTCCACACTTACAGTTAAGGCACAGATAGCTCTTGGTCCTATATGGGGAACCATGTCTAAAGAACTAGCAAAGAATATGTGATGGAATATTTATAGTCATCCAGGGTTACCATTAGGGGCCTGAGTTAAGATTCTTTGAAATATATGGAAACACTGGCTTCATGACATTTAGGTCAGGAAAATTTCACAAGAAATTATTTGGAAAAAAGTCCTGTGATCTGGAGTAGATTCTGTCTTCTGTCACCTACCTCACAGTAAAGTAATATGTGTCACTAGTTAAACGGTGTTTGTAAAGTGCAGTCCTGAAAGAGGTGAAATCCAGTATTAAAAATGATGATGGAATTAGGCGTAGTTTAGAGTAGGAAGGACAGGTTGGCAGCAAAAAACATGTGCTATTTTACATGTCATTAACTTGCAGGTGAGCTGCTGATGGTCCAGTTCTTCCCTCTTCATTAAACCTGTTATAGACTGAAGTATTATTCATGTCAATTCAATGACTGGAAAATCTACACATACAATGTACACAGAGCAAAACTGAGCATTAGGGTGCTACAATTAAATACAAAATAAGATATGACTTAAAATAACTTTTCGCTCATCTTCCAATTGAGAAATTCTTCTTCATGAGCAGGATCACCTACATTATTAATCCTGATACAGTAATGTAGCTCTGCTAGGGAGTGTGCCATCACAAAAATAATCCAGCTGCAGCACTGTTCTAAGAAGAGATGGGTAGGGATTCATCCATCTACACACGAAACAGTCACCCCAGGGTCTCTCTCTACCAAAAAAGATTGGTCAAAAAAGATAGGGTCCAAACCATGTTATCCTTAAGCAGACTTCTAAAACATGTTGAGGAATGCCCAGAAGTGCCCATTTGATTCAAACAGGAGCCTATAATATGCAGAAATTTATGCACTAAATGTAGGGGAAACAATTTTTACCCTGAATGTTTAGTCGAGATTCTCTACAGTTTGGAACCAAAATTTTCCTTGTATTTTGACTTTGTGTAATATCTAGTAAACCTTAGCTCTAACCCAGGACTGGTGCTTTAGCTCACTTGAGCAAAGCAATACTGGAAATTCAATGCTGTTACCTGCCCAGTAGATTCAGGTGAACTTTTGCCTCAGTGCAAAGCTACACTGAGACAATTTGTTAAACAAGTATAGTCAGTATTACCACTTCACACTCTTTGCTAAAGTCTTTTCCAGCCACAGCTGCTCTTGCTTTCTTCCTTCATGAATGTTATTGCTCTGCAAACATTCTCTGTAGAAGGCTGCAGCAGCAATCAGTAAATTTACTTCTTTTTAGGTTATTACAGTGTCCAGGCCACAGCCACAGCTAAAAGAAGGCTCCAGGATTATACCCAAAGAATATAAAGAAAAGTAGTTGTAATGCAGTGAATACCAGATCATTTAAATGTACAAAGTCCAAAGGATCATAGCTGTAAGAGCTGCCCAAGTTCTTGTGAACTTACTTCATGCTGTGTACTTACACATCTTTTTCACATCCATTTTCCCCTTGCAGCTGCCTGTAGTCTTAGGCAAGGTAGAATCATCATGTCAGCAGTGCATATGTGTGTGAACATCTCTTTTTCTCCTGTTTTCTCTCTAAATATATGTTTATCTCTATGCTGAGCTACACATCTGTTCTATGTGTCCAGGGTGTGTGTGTGGAGAGGCCAATTTGCTGGTTATAACAGGTAAATGGCTAATATTTCCACTAACCCAGTAGTTAGCAGAGCTCTGTTCTGAATCTTTTGGCAACTTTCATGATCCAACTGTAGCAGTAGATTTAGTTCTAAGAAGTACCTCATCTTTACGCTGTGCAAATTAAACACCAGCTGGATATGTGAGATACTGAGTGACGCCTCCCTCTCCAAGAATATGACCCAGCACTTGGAGAGGAAAAGAAAGATAAAAAGGAAAGGAGACAGAGCTGTCATGCTGTTCTGTACACGGGGGGAACCTCACACAGCAGGTTGCAATCTGAACTGTCCCATTTCATTATGCCACTGAGGCAGACTCCTGCAGTGTATTAACGTTTTAAAATCATTTAGGAAATATGAAGATATATTGTTATTAAATCATTTCATTACACTTCAAAAACAATTTTCTGATGTCCATTTTTTAACATAATAAAGATTGTTTTTCACCAGCGGGGACTGGCAAGTGTATATAGACTGAGTTCCTGTAATAATATGATTAGTATGGAAAGGGAAATGGACTGTAAATAATACTTAGGATGATCTTTTATTCAGCCACATCAAGGAATCACACAAAAGCTTGCTCAGAGTGACTTCCATGGTGTACAGAAAACATGCAAAACTTTATCCATAGAGGGTTTTGCATGATCAGCCTAAAGTTATTCCTAACAAAGATTTATTTGTAGTATACTCTCAGTTAATTTTGTTAATTTTTGTTGAAATATAGTGAAAACCTTGAAGACATGTTTAAATGTGGAAAAAGTGGTTATCAGATAATATTATCTGATTAGCATCACACAACCTTTATTTTGCAGAAAAATGTATATATGTAAGGCAAAATCAGCATGAGTAATATCTGCATTCATACAACACTGCAGAAGCAGTAATAAATAAAAATAATAATATAAAAATATAATAAAAAATTTTATTCAGAATCCTAAATTCAAAAATCTGCCTATGGAAATTTCTTTTTTATTTCAAAAAGCATAAACCAAGAAGGAAAAGAAAGTTTTTCTTATTTTGCTTTAAAAGCTGTGATTAATTACTTTATAGTTATTTTTAAAAATAGTCTGGTAATAGATGACTAATTAGATTTTTGTAACATTTATTTACTTTTATGGCAAAAAGTATATGCTGTTGATGTTAATCAGAATTTTCTGCAATGCATGCATTTTTCTCACAGTACATAAGAGAACTTTCTTTAATTTCTTATCACTGAGCTTTATTTATCTACAGAGTTTTTTTATGAGTTGGATCCAAATTGAAAATGTCGCTACGTGTAAAAATAAGTCAGGAGCCTCAACATATATTACTTAAAGATGGATGAAAAATATAGAAGTGTCACTGGAACTTCATTTGTGTTTGCACCAAGAAGCTTTGAAGAAAAGTTACTGGAAAAGGGAAGCCTTTAAGGAGCTATGCACTTGCATCACCTCATGTCTTGAAGATACTGTAGAATATAAAAGATCTGTATTTAGACCATCTTATGACTAGATGTATTTTGAATTTCAAACAGCTGGAACTTTGTCAATATTTTCCTCTATCAAAAGTGGTTTAGAAGCTGGGCCCCTGTAGGGGAGCCACATGTGTAGTGAATTCCTATGAATTATGCACAGCCATTTTTATTCGGGAACAAAGAAACAGACTTTTAAGAACTTAAATAAGAAGAAGAAGCTGAGTTCATCTTCCCGTTCTCTTCTTTCTCCTCTGTGTACACTAGATATTTCCAACATTCAACTGAACTCATTAAGGTTTTCTTTGTGCTTGGCCTGACACATCCTTGAGACAATCTGTGATATAACTTTCTGGAGGTTAAATTTCATAGCTGTTATGGGTGTGACAACTCTGAATGACCACTGCCAGGAGTGTTTTCAAGGCCAAAATCTTCATGGTGAGGGTCTATCCTTGAAGCTTAGCTTGGTGTTTTAACTGGCTTTAACCACTGTCCTAAACTCTTAATAAAATAATAATAATAATCATCATCATCATAATCTTATTTCATTTCTCTTCTTCACATAAAAAATTAAGGAAGGAAGAAAGAAAGGCAAGTGTGTTGAGAAAGGAGATTAAAAAAGAAAGAAAAAAAAAGAAACAACAGATGCATCAAGAAATTCTAAGAAAACAGACTTTTAAAAGGATTTTGGTTTATTATATCTACTGAGTAAAATTTTCCTTTAAATTAGGGTTTTTCAGTAAATTGCATTAAATAAGGGGTGCTGGTGCTGGAGGAATGATGCAAGAAACAGAATACACAGAGGTCTTATTTTATCAGTAATGGTACTCCAATTAGGAACTGTCATTTCCAAACAAATCTGAAAATAAATGAAAATAGTAATACTACCCCAAAACTTTAGTGACCGCAGCAGAGTTGCTATGAAAGTCCCTCACATTGAAGCTAATTTTCGAAGCTGATTTTTGTTCCTCCCATACGGAATGTGCATCAATACCAACTCAAAAAAAGAGACATTTACCTGTGAATTGCAGCGCAGGGAATTAACAGGATTTTCTTTGATTTTGTAAAGTGCGTAAATTTAGATACTGTGGTTTGGAAACTAATGCCTGGAGAGAATTTCTTTTGGAGACCAGTGAACTGCTACATAAATCATTTTCATCCAAACATTTGCTGATTATTTAGGTTGGGACCATATACAGTAGAAACTCTTCCCAAGATGTCAGTTATGAGATCTTCATGTCAGATAAAGGTCTTTTGTCTCCCACTTTTACCTGTGCAGTTGTCCTTGGTCTTTGTTATAGCTTAGCTGTTTTGCATGGAATGAAGCTTTGATGTTAACTACTGTTGATCTCTCTTCTTTGACCACGAAGGACTTAAAGCAAGGTGAGGTGAATCCAGTCCCTTGTGTGATTAAACAGAAGGCAATTCCTTTGTCTCTTTTTCCCTTTTTTCCTCATTCCATTGTAATACTGAAGTAATAAATAATGCAAATGAAGTAATAAAATAATGCAATTGCTATATTACAATCAGTTGTCAATTGTTCTGTGTGAAATAGGTATTAAAATCAATGATACTTGTACTTTGTAAACTTCAGAATAAAAGATGTTGCTTAAAGATAGAGAGATGCAGTTATGAGAGTAGGGAACATTAAAAAATAAAAAAAGTAAAAATAGTTATTATGTACAGGAAAAAAGAAATCTGAAAATATTTTTGACAAAAAGGAGAAACAAGGCATCTTCTACACTTATCTCAAGGGGATTTTAATATCTTTTGGTTTGATGTAAATAGGAGCAAAACTGTTTATGGTAGTTTTTCTAGATTCTGCCAGAGATTTGAGCTGATCAAGTCAAATAACATCATATCAAACACATTCATCATTTCTCGTTGAAAACCTCTAAATCCTGGAGGTCTGTTACCAATCAGTAACAACCCAACTGGCACAATTCCCTGGAGGAAGCCCCTGTCACACAACTCCTGGCAGCCACAAGCTGAGGTGGTGAAGGCATTGTTTGTTTCAGCAGCTGAAGTGGCAGCACGGAAGATTCACAGTGTGCTCCAAGTCCTCACTCGGCTGTTGGCTGTACACAAGAGCACTCCAGAAGGAAGTCAGGCACATGACACTGTAATAGAGTTTTCAGCTTTGTCTGATTGCATTGCAAACACCACACATATTGAAACACTCTGGCAGCTTCCTAGTGCTCACAGTGAGGAACCTGAACCTTTTGACCTCAAACATCTTATTAAAGCCTTTGCTGGACTGTGTCTCTGCAAGGGAAAAAACCAAGAAACTACTGGACTTTTCTCCTCTATAATTCATTCAAGTAAGCCCGTGCTGAGTAGAGGACCTTGGCTTTGATGTTAAAGTCTCCTAATTGGAAGGAAGTGAAGTGTTAGCCTGTCAGGCTATTAGTCTCTCATCAAATCCTTTAGGAGGTATCTGAACATTGAAGTTCTCACACTAGTGCAAAGAGAGCATGGAGTGGCCTGGTTTTTGTTAAAATGTTTAAACTTTGCATCTGTCTAACAACTTCCCCCAAAATTTAATATACGTGGAGTTGTTCCTTGATATTTCTTTCCTTTTATCTCTACCTTTTTCCTCTCAAAGCCTCCATCGTTTCATTGCCTACAGCATATCAGCTCCTGTTATTAGGAATGTGGGGAATAACTGGTGTAAGCTGTAAAGTCTTGGGATTCATATTACAGCCCTGATTCAAACCCAGGCATTGTGTGCCTAGTGTGACCCACCCCTCTGCTGTTTGACTGTGAAACACCTACTTCTGTGGTGGTTTTCCTCACAGGAAAGTGACCTCTCAGAAGGGTGTCCTTACAATAAACAACATTAAAATCCAAATATTTCTGACGGATGGTTTTGTTCTAAAGCCTCAGCACAGGTCTACGCTTTATTAGTTGCTCAATTTATAGTATTTACTTGCATTACATCAACTTGAATTCAAAAATATGTTGCTGCTCTCCTAATTACTGGTGTTTTTCTGCATTACAGATTGAGTATCCAAACATGAGGATGGAGTGTTTCTTTTTTAGGCAAATCCAACTAGTTCAAAATGAGAGTTGAACAGAGCCAAAGTCCTGCAGAGATCTAACTAAACTCCTTCCAGGACCATGCAAAGTTTAATTCTGTGTAATTTCTATTCTTTATTTGACAATAGCACCCAAAATGTCGCAGTGAAGGAAATCTGTGAAACCGTATAAATAACTACCCGAAAGGAAATCACTGAATTGCTAATGCACATCCTTTGGATTTATGAAGGTAGTTATTTAGTCACATCTGCTCTATTTCTTAGTTTACAGTATGAGCCTAAAGAAATTTTGTACTACCAGTGTAAATGTTTCTGTTCTACAGAGTTTTCCCTATTTTGATTTGCTTAGTAGCAGACGTATACAAACAAATTACGTGTGGCACTTCATGCGTATCTTCCATAATGCTACGTTTCCTTTTGTATTGCAAGATGATGTCCATATAAAAGCAAATCTAATGCATCTGTGCCCTTACTACGCACGTCTCTTTCTTGGCTGAATATGACCCTGTTCCTGTACAATTACAATTGTTTCTTTTTCATGCGAGTGTTTGATTGATAGTCAGATCTCTCACTTCAGCTCACGCTTGGTTCTGGCAGCACTTTCATCTGCTTTTGGATGGGTCATGAGTTTTGTCTTTTAAAACTTCTTTAAATTTCCCTCCACTGTTTCTTTTTAGTGATCTTGTTAACGCCTTCTGTAAGTCATTCCCATCTCTGAATGTCCAGTCTTTTATCATTAAATATTGTAGGGTTTCACACCTCATAATTATTTTTATGACCCTGCCTTTTTTATTTGGAAAAATTCTCTTTTTCTTTGTTAGCTTAAGCAATCAGGCCCAAGCAATTTCTTGTACTTTAGTAAGCTTGATCACTATTTAAATATCCAGGCTCCAAAGATATCCATGGCACTTCATCAAATTTGTGTGCTTCATGATGAAGGTAACTTACCTGTCTAAGCTCATTACAAAAATGCTCTCAACGATCTTCTTCCATTCGGTTCAACTGACCACAGGGCTGGGTGCAAGAGCTAATGACTACATTATTTTTGACACTTTTTTGCATTATTCTGAATAAGAATTTAGTCCAATTTAGTTTATTGTCATTAGTTTTGTTCTCTCTTGACAGTAGATATTTATATAGTTTGGACTTTTCACAGAATAGGAGCATGAAAACCAAACATTGTTTTATTCATACAGCTACTTTTTCAAACACATTCAGTTTGTGTTTAGGTAAGCAACAAAGAGCACTTACAAGTCACTGCCTGTGGTATTTCAAAAGTGGGAGAGCATTTACCAGGTTCCCGGTTGTGATCAAATACCACTCCTGTCCCTACAGAGGCATTACACCTCCCATGTTTGTATCATTAGCAGATGTCACTACAGTAACATAGATCGTTGTGGAAAATATTCAATTAAGCAAGATTTCAGAGTGATCCACAGAGAACTTCACAAATAGTCTTTCTCATAATCATTCATCCCCCTTTCAGGACAACTTTGTCATGAGCTATCCCTTTGGCTAGTTTCTTCTGCATTTTGTGCGTACCTTATGTACCATCCTCTCCAATTTGGCTCATAAACATCCCATTTTTCAATACTGAACGCCTTAGTGAAGTCCAGATCTCTTAAACGTACACCTTTAATTTACGTTAAATAATACTGTCTTATCAGAAAAACAAAATAGTTCAGTGATGTAGCTACAGAGAATTGATGTACTATTTTATTTTATTTATACTTTTATATCGACTTATTTTTTCCCTCTTTTAAAATTTATACCTGGAACAAAATCTTATCTGTTACACTCAATATAAATACGTAATACATTTTCTTGGAAGTGATTATTAATGACCAAGTAAAGAACTAGATTATATTTTCCTTGCAATGTCCTGAGTTGTCCATTACTGAACACCAGCTTGGGCTTCCTTTCCTTTGATTTTCCCTAACCTGCCACACCACCAAATAACCACCGTGTATATCATTTACAGAAACTGTGGGTTTATAATCGCTGCAATACATAACCCTTAGCACAAGTTACTTCATCTGGATATGTGCTGACTTAGAGCAGCTGAGAACCTCTCCCTTGTGTTCAGATTTACTGCCCATCTGGAAGACACTGAAGCTAGAGTTTATATAGAACTAGGTCATAACTTAAGCCACATTAAAGAATAGATCAGAACAGGCATATATAGAATTCCTTTCAAGCTGTATTTGGTATTAAACTGAAAATAGCTCCAATTTCCAAAATGAAGGTAAACCTCAAATGGAGCCAAGCTCTGAGAGGGTTGGTGAACAGGCTGTGAGTTACATCAGTGCTTAGTCACTGGCAGCATGTCCTCATTGCAAGCAGAAAGTGTGAGTGTGGATATGCATGACTGGCATACCTATGCTGATTTAATCTCAGCCATCTGGATAAAAATCACGTCACCAGAGCCCCAACTCAGCACGATTTCAGCATGAGCCTTGCAGTCTCGCTGAGCCCAGTGCAGCTGCATGCTGGAGGCAGCGTGCTCCAGGTGGTAGCTCTCCAGCCTGGCCCCTTGCTGCTGACACAGGATGAAAGCAGCTCCATCCCACCTCTCATCTGGCACACACACAGAGCGGGGCAGCACTGGGAGCTGTGGCACGCACACAGCGAGCACCGAGGCTCTCTACAGCTGCCTGTGACACCCAGCGTGTCCTTCTTGAGAGGAAAGAGCTGTTACAAAGCCTTCTACCTTGGTTTCCTTCATGTTTATTTTTGTGGGATAGTAGTAAACACACAGCTTGTCAAATTGCCAAACCTTCATCCAGGAAAAAAGGGCCACACAGCTTTTGAAAGAAAACTTTACCAGAAAGTAATAAGTGGAAAAAGTCTGAAATTTCCCAGAAGTAGCCAATCTGAGGAGGAAACCCTGCATGGAGCATTAAACAAAGGATTCGTTTAGAAATTATGTGAGGCCTTATGTGAGAAATTATGTGATAATAGCCTCTTGTTGTGCAGTTTGACAATTGTGATATATGCAGTGACATCAGTTCTGCTTATAATTTACTATAATTAGAAAAAAACAAAGCAAGATTTTCAGTTGGATTAGCTGCATAGTGTATAAAAAATACATTCCATAATTATAATTTTTATGACTTATAAAACATTGCATATTACTGTCAAAATATGCCTTTCATCACTGCTCCTTCTGTAGTCATGCTAGTGACATCTGAGTGCAGATGTCATATGGACAATATTTGCTTGAATATTGAGATTTTGATAGTGCATGAAAAACTGCTAATCTGCTGGTCTGGAAACCTTTGTCCTGAAAGTCACTGGTCCTTTGCTGTATCATTCAGATTACTAAAATTTTCTGATCAAGAAACTCCTGTATTATTTCTACTTTTATCCCTCGTCCCTTCCATTCTCTTGCAAATTAAGTGTTCTAAAAGATGTTTATGTATTGCCTTCTTACTTCCTCTGTTAAATGAACTCACCACATTAAAGAGAATCAGTTTCTCTTGGTCCAGAGTACAGGATTCCCATAAAGCTTCCCATCACTCTAGCCATCTACTTGAAGCAGAAAGTTGCTGCTGCAAGCTGTCATTTCCTACATGCTTTCTTCAAGGAGAACCATGACTGGCTTTCTAAGGAAAAATGTTTTGTTTAGCTGATGAGTAAAACTTGCTCTAGGTCTATTGCAATTGTAATATGAACTTCTCTGTACTGTGTACAAGAGAATAATTGACCATTACCATAGTAATAATTGGAGGGAACACAAAAGAATTTTAAATGCTACAGTCTAACAAGTACATTACTTCATTAGAAGGATAATTTTTTATCTCAGCTTATACATGTCAGGCCAATCTGACTCCTTTCTTAGCAATAAACTGGCAGTGTTTCATATTCAAAAGCTCTATGCAGACATTAACTAATCAATCAGTTTTCTTATTATAATATTTCATCCTGTTCTGTGGTGTCAGGTTTGCAATATTTCAAACTACTACAAATGCCAATCAGAAGATGTGAAGTGCCCCTTTTGATGCTTAATACCCTTTGTTTTGCTTAAATTATGACTGAACTGAATGTTCTTGCAGCCATGGTTACATTCCTGTCATCATGTTTTCAGAAACACTGGATTTTTATCTCAAATATAGTGTTGTAACAGCATTCTGTGGCACAGCAAAGAATAAAAAAAGTAAACCCTGATGCATTTGTACAGTAAGTCATAAGAAAATTATCATTTACAACACATAGAAGAGAACAGAATTGTCTATTGCTGTTGGAAGGAACACACAGGGATCAACAAGTCCAACAGCCTCACCAATTTGGGGCTGACCAAAAGTTAAAGCATGTTGTTAAGGGCATTGTCCAAATGCCTTTTAAACACTGACATCCTTGGAGCATTGACCATCTCTCTAGGAAGACTTGTTCCAATATTTGACCACCCTCTCTGTAAAGAAATGTAAACCTCCAGTGTAAACCTCCCCTGGTAGAGCACCGAATCTTTCCCATATGTGCTTCCCCTGGATCCCAGGAAGACCACAGTACTTCCCTCTCCATTTCCCCTCCTCAGGAAGCTTCAGGAGCAATGAGATCATCCCTCAGCCTCCTTTTGTCCAGACTAGACAAACCCAGAACCCTCAGCTGTTCCTTACAGGACATTCCTTCCAATCCTTTCACCAGAGACTTGCCTTGTGTGACTTTTCTTGGTGCTTTGGAAACAAAACTCCATTTTAACCTTGTATATGTGGCTTATCTCTTTAGATAGTGTAGATGAGTATAATGCTACTACTTTCCATGAAATTATTATATACCTCCACTGAAAATCTTGTCTTGGGATTCCTGTAAAATCAGAGGGAATTCCTGTGTTTGGGACAGATTTTAATGACTGTCTCATAAGTGCTGACAGACTAGTGACCATCTTTTGTTCATCTAAGGGACAAGCAAAAGAAAATAGTTTCCTTCTAGTTCAGTTTAGGTGTAGCGATGCAAGTGGCTGCAGCCACCCTGACCGCTGAAGATCCAACAGACACCAAGCTGTGGTGGTCAGGCACCGAAGCATAATGCCTCGCTCTGTGGTGAGGATGAGAGCCCATAATCCCCCAGTTCCACAGTTTACATATTTTTATGTGACAGGTTCATGTTTTCCCCTCCTTGTTCTATGTATGTTTGTTAATATTCATTTCCCCTAAGTTAATATGTATTAATTCTAGAAAGTTCTGTTGTACTCGACACCCCATTGGTTCCTTCCCTAAATCCCTCCTTTGTGTTATTTCCATTGGTTCTCTTGCCCTCAACCCTGTCTCCTGTCAAGTATCCCATTGGCTGTATCCCTTATCCCCGCCTTTCCTATCCCCACTATAAAAACCCTGGACACCCTTAGGTCCTTGGCTCTCTGTCTCATCCCCCCATTGTTTCACCTCAATAAACATTTTGCATGGCACTTACACGGAGAGTCCCCTCTCTCTCCCTTCTTAGCCTCTGCCTGTGTGCCTTCACACCCTGTTCAGGGACGGCTCCCTCGGGTGCGGAGCACAGCCCCGTCTGCCTGCGCTTCTGTGTGTCTGTGCTGCTGCAGCGCAGTCGGGTTGCGGCTACACCTCCGGGCTCTCTTTGAGCTGGCACGCAAAAACCTGACATTTAGGAAATGAAATGAGACCATTATCCAGCATGGCAGTTTAAAGGCAGTGAGAGGAGTGCTCAGTGGTTTTGATTCCAGCATCCCTTATAAACCTACCAAACTCCACCTATGGGCTATGTGCCAGCAGTAGCATGTGACAGTGGGCTGCCCACCTTGGATCATACAGGAGATGCAAATTTGTATGAGAGTTCTCTCTTAATTGCTATTATTCATGTTTACAATTTTTACTTGTAGAACAGTACTGATAAAAAGTGGAAGAAAGCAGGTACAATGAAAGCAAACAAAAAAAGAAATGTTTTACTTTCATTTTGTAGCCTTGCCCCACTGGCCTTTAAAGATATTACTCTAAACCACTTGAGCTTGTGAATAAATCAGCTTAGCTACACACCATGCCACATTCTTGACACTATTTAATCTTGTTTTGGGACCATGTTATAACTGTTATAATCTTCCTGTATTCTGTTACTCATTTACTTAGTTGTTAATAATACATTATACTCCAGATATTAGGAATGTGTCTAGTTTACAGAAGTTTCTAGTAAGTGTTGTTTGCTGTGCTGCTCCTTTCAGTGATTATGAGCATGGTATGAAGAATTGTACACTGCTTTGTAGTTATGACACACCTTAGGTAGGCAGCAAACTACATATGTACATCTGAGGTTTAGCTGTGGTCCAGGCCCCTAGCTCGTTTGAATGGAGATAGCACTGAAACAATTCCATCTCAAATCCATGAAATAATCTGTCTCCAGGCATGTGGATTGCTGCCAGGACACAATTTCTGTTAGCAAAGTCAACACTTACTGTCCAGTGATCTCAAAAATAGTGGATTTTTAAAATATTTTTCATAAGTTTTCTCAAAATTGCCTCAACAAAGGAATGTTTGATGGCCACTGCAAGAGCTGTTATAAAAGCGTATTTCAAGAATAATGAAAATAATAAAGGGCTTATGTTCTGCATTCTTGAGGAAGTGCATGTCTGTGTTTGAAATATTTTCTTATAGAGTAATGGCATGACAACATAGCATATTGCTGTGACAGTATCTATGACATTATTATAAAACCACCTGAAAATTTAAGAAAATTTAAGTATTGGGGGTTTTGTTTGGTATGTTCATTTGTTTCCCATGTAGAAAAAGTGTGGTGTCAACACCAAAAGTGTTTGTGGTAGATTTGACTGGAGTTGTTCCCAGACAGTGTTGCACTTAGGAAGTCCGGCCGGATTTTGTCACGGCTGCTTGGTAATTCTCTGAGGGGATATACTTACAGCTTTTTACTGGCTAGCGCGAGTAGTTCAATGCCTTAGAAAGCCTCGAAAAACCCAGAGAGGTAGCACGGGCGATCCAGCACTTTAGTAGCTCTAAAATCGGTACCTGTATCAGCTGCAAAACAAATACCATCAGCAGAAGCAAAGAGGGAGAAATATAGCTCCCTGCTCGCTCAATTCCCTGCAGTTAGAAGCCTTCAAAAGAAACAGACGACAAGAGATGTTCGCAGAAAGGGCAGCACAGCCAAAAGAGGGTGGGGCCTCCCTTGATCGTCTCTTTTATTCGGAGAAGGGGAAAGGGGCAGACTGGGGGCGGACCCGGGGTGAGCAGCCAATCAGACACTGCTAAAGAGTTTGTGTTACATTTGGTTTTGCCCGCGCTTTGGAACAAAGGAGTTCAGAACGCATGGCAGAGGCAAGTGTCTTGGGGAGGGGGAAGGGAAGCTCAGAACAGGCAGCAACAATTCTCCACCTAACTGTTCCACGTATACATGCAATTCAATGAAGCTGTGCTCAAAAACTACCCAGATCATCAATGTCTTCTACTGAGGACATTCTTCAAGAAGAAAATCTTATGGGTGCTTTCATCTCCACATGCTGAGAGAGGAGCTGGTGAGGGAGAAAAACTGTCCTGGTTGAGCAGTTTGTTCAGCCAAAGAAGAACAGACAGTTTTGGCTGGAACTTGGGGAAAAAGAAGGGTGGGAAGGAGAATCCCAGTATCCATCCCTCAGTGCTGGGGAAGTTCATGGAGTAGATCACCTTGTGTGCCATCATGTAGCATGTACAGGGCTACCAGGGAATCAGGCCCAGCCAGCATGGGTTTAGGAAAGGCAGGTCCTGCTTGACAAGCTTGATTTCCTTCTATGACAGGGTGATCCACTGAGTGGATAAGGGAAAAGCTGTGCATGTTGTTTGTCTGGGCTTTAGTAAAGCCTTTGACAACATTTCCCACAGCATTCTCCTGGAAAAACTGGCTTCCCATGGTGTGGACAGGTGCATTTTTTGCTGGGTGTAAAATGGCAAGTCTCAGAGAGGGATGGTGAATGGAGTTACATCTAGTTGGTGTCTAGTCACTAATGGGGTTCCCCAGGACTCATTACTGGGGCCAGTCCTGTTTCATATCTTTATTGATGATCTGGATGAGGGGATCAAGTGCACCCTTAGTCAGTTCACAGATGACACCAAGTGGACTGGGAGTGTTGATCTGCTGGAGGGTAAAAAGGCTCTGCAGAGCGGTCTGCACAGGCTGAATTGATGCTGAGGCCAATGGTGTGAGGTTCAACAAGGCCAGGTGCTGGGTCCTGCACTTGGATCACAACAACCCCTGCAGTGCTACAGGGTGGGGAAGAGTGGCTGGAAAGTGACCAAGAGGAAAAGGAGCTGATGGTGCTGGTCAACTGTGGCTGAACATGGACCAGAGTGTGCCCAGGTGGCTAAGAGGGCCAATGGCACCTGGCCGGTGTCAGAAATAATGGTCCCAGCAGGACCAGGGCAGTGACTGTCCCCCTGTACTTGGCACTGGTGAGGTCACACCTTGAGTGCTGTGTCCAGTTCTGGGCCCATCACCACAAGAAGGGCATTGAGGAGCTGAAGTGTGTCTGGAGGAGGGCCATGAAGCTGGTCTAGAGACTAAGTCATATGAGGAGCTGCTGAGGGATCTGGGGGAGTTTCTCCTGGAGAAAAAGAGGTTCAGGGGTGACCTTATAATTTTCTAGAACTCCCTGAGAGGAGGTTGTAGCCAGGTGGGGATCGGGCTCTTCTCCAGGCAACCAGTGACAGAACAAGAGGAAGAGACCAAGGGAGGTTTAGACTGGGTATTAGGATCAAAAAGACTGCCAAGCATTGGAACAGGCTGCCCAGGGAAGTGGTGGAGTCACATTCCTGAAGGTATTTAAGAGATGTGTAGATGTGACAGCTGGGGACATGTTTTAGTGGTGGACTTGGCAGTGCTGGATTAACGGTTGGACTTGATCTTAAAACTCTGTGATTCTATGAGAAATCAAGCCCAAGGACACACTTTACTTGGCAGAAAGGCAGTATTGATCTTAGAAGAAAAGGCAATGATTTGGCACCATGAACCTCTATCGTTCATCAGATTGGTAAAACCAGAAATAAATGCAATTAAAGTAAAAGGATTTACACTTGTAGGTAATACATTTCAGAAGACAATCGAGTCTTCACTGCAGATGTATCTTGAGAGACAGGTATGTGTTGTATATGGCTTTACCAGTATAATTTTCTTGGTTTTTCACTTGCTTCTCTTTCAGTTATATCCTTGGCATCTGGCTCCAGTTTTACAATAGGTAATCCACTGTTTTTTTTCTCCCTGGTTTGTGTGTCTCTAACTATGTGACCTCATTTCACTGCATTGAAAGACATGTAGATCAGTTCATAGGCTATAGTAGAATTGGTATTTCTCATCCGTAGTTCTCCTGCAGTTTAACATACAAATATTCTCCCAAGACTGTTTCTCAGGAGAGGAGTGAGAGGGTGAAGCCATCTGAAGTGCTTACTGCATCTGAGAGAAATACATCTGGTGAGGCTGTAGAGTGCATTAGCTCACCAAGGTGATGAAGTGAAGTTTGAAATGACATTTAAGTGCCATGAGGGACAGCTGCAAATGAGAGCTACTGCCTGTGTAAGGCTTTTTTTTTCAACATACTGAAAAGCTTTAGTTATTCTTGCTAACCTGCTGCTAGCCCAATGGGACAAGTTTTATAAATATTGAAGGAAAATAATAAAGATATGCATCCTCTACTTTAACATTTTTCACAGTAGCAATCTGATAGAAATGTGCTTATGCCTAAAAGATGGTGCTGGGTTTGCCTGATGGAAACATGTCACATCTCAACCCCAGTGCCTCGATAGATACAAATCACACCCTGGATTCTGCCCAGCTTAGAGATAAACTGAACTGTAATGATATGAATAGTCCCATCATCAAAAGGGGCACTCTGATGCCTTTTCCCTCTCTGGCTTAATTGATTTTCCTTTAATAAAGATTTTTTAAAATACATTTTACAATAGAAGGTAAAAGAAATAAGAATGTTAAGATATGTAAGAAAAAAAATATTTTCTTTATATAAAACCAATAAAGATATCTGTCCCATTTGGAGGGTGTTTTGAGATAGAGCAAAAAGAATAAAAGCTACACATCATTCACATATAGTATTTTAAGGACAAATAATAATGATATGAAACAATTCTGTAGATTTGGCAGAATCAAGGACTGAGCGACTTCACCTGACTCATGGTCCCCTAATGTCCACTGATAGAGTAAAAATGGATTAATTTTTTCAATCATTTCTTCATTAGTCTATGGCTCCATGACAGATTAGCCTAATATGTGGTCTCATTGGACATCATACAGTTTGTTATATTTTTTAATTTGGTGAAGAAATGTTTTGCATGCATCCCACAGAAATAGTTCTGTCTACAGAAGCAACCACATTACAAATTCAGTGATTTGAAACTAAAGAAATGTCATGGTGTGCTACACTTTTAAGTAATTTACAGTTGAGAACATTTACTGTTGTCACATAGAATAGCCCCAAAATTCTCTAAGGACCTTTTTCCCTCTTCTACCGTATATTTTGAACTACAGATTAATTTGCCAAGAACTAGTATGTTATCACTTTTCAAAGATTATTACTTTTGGAAATTCACACTGAATGTTTTTTTTTTCTCTGAAATGAATGCCAAAAATCATACCAGTTTCACAAGTCCAGGATTTTGTTATGGTTTTATATAAATAATTGAATATATCATAATTAGTATAAATGTGTTAGATGTTTTATATAGAATTCAAAGTGGTCTTGCACAAGCTTCAGAACTATTTTTAACAAATATTGCAGGGATGCATTCACTATGTTTTGTATTTTCCCATAAAAATCACCATCAACTCTTCAGCATTATCAGTTTTATTTCTAGCTTGCCTAAGCTGAAAAAATGCAAATTCTTAGCAAACACCAAAGATACAAAGAATGAACTCACTGACTTCTCCTGGGAGGTTGTACTAAAATGAATTTTCAAATAAATTATGAGGAGTAGTGAGGTTGAAATAAACAGCAGAAACTGATTTTATACAAACCCTCTCAGTATTGGATATATATTTCTCTCCACAACAGAATACATAACAAGTCATCTTTGAAAACTTCAAAGAGTGAGAATTTTCATAAGAATAGTGTTTCCATATATAAAACTGTACTTAAAACAGAGGTGGAATTCCTCCAAATCCTCCCCTTTTTTGACAGCTTTGTACATTATGTTATGAATTTCTGACACTCTGGTGCAATCAAGTCCTTAGCAAGGGCTTTCATACTTGGCATTTTGTAATTTATTTAATATTCCTACTCTTAATAGGGCTGCAAAAGTAATTGCTTTGGAGCATGTCAAGTGGACAGCAAATCATTTTTGTTTCCCAGAAAAATATTAATTTGTGGCACATGTCAAGGAAAATCTTCCTGTAGAGTTGGAAAATGTGCTCATTCTTGTAGACACCTGTACGAGCTGGGCTACTTTATGTTTCTGTGTTGTTTCAGTTGCCACAAGAAAATTTGACACTAATTTTGAAGATAAAAAATCTAGAGAAACACATTTGGTTAGACTCCCAGACAGTGTCAGAAAGTATTGGATTCAAAGATAGGAGTGTATCTGTAAAAGTGGAGCTAGGTTTTCATTATGGGAAAACACAGTTTCAGTTCTACAGCAATTTATATCAGTACTATGTGCTACTGCTGTTTGTCAGTAGGACCATGTAGGTAAAAAAGATGCCAGGGGTGTGGAGAAGCAGAAGTCTGAATTGATAGGGAGCTACTAAGAGAAGTAGTAGGCTTATGACAACAGTGTGAAGATAACTCTGGTAATTAACCTACTTTTACATAAAGAAAATCTCAAAGTGCAATTCAATGATGCAGTGATCTATGTTTGCTTAGTTGCGTATTTTGGAAACCATGGTTGAATTTCAGGATATGGACAAAGACCTTTAACTATAAATGAATTCTAATATTGTATTAAAATAAAAACAAACCGATTGCTGAACAGCCCCCTAGGAACGGATTGTGGCATCATGAAGGCTGGAATGGACCTCCAGAGGGGTCCAACCTCCTGCTCACAGCAGGGGCAGTTATGGGGTCAGACCATGCAAGGTTTGGAACCCTCAAAGGATGGATGGGGCCTGCCCAGCCTCCCTGGGCAGCCTGCTCCACTGCTTGACCATCCTCCAGGGAATTGTGTGAGAAACTCAGAAAGGTGGTTTATTGAATTGCTACTGTGATACTGAGGTAGCAGTCATCTGTTTCATGGGTGAATATCAGTCCCATGAGTGTAGAAACAACCAGAGAAGTTCTGGGTGATTTTCAGAACAGAGGGAAGGTAATAGAGCACAACCAGAAACCCACAAGTTTGGATGGGGGGAAGGAAGAGCATTACAAATCCATGGATGAAATCAGCTCATAAATTTAAACTGAAAAGGAATGGTAGTAACCCTTTTAGATTTTCAATTCTTTTGAGGAAACTACTTGGCCTAATTTCAGGCAGAGAAATCCATTAGAAATCCTGAGAGAAAGGGTGAGCCAAGGCAACCACTTCAGGAAGATATTTAAACAAGGCCCTGTGCCAGTAAGTGGCTCAGTGAGCCACAGGGTTTTTGTGCAGTTTTTTTCTTCTCAAAATGTTAAGTCACAGACAAAGTGCAGAAAGCTGTAGCAGAGATGGAAGGAACTGGGAAATCTCTTCATTACAGCTGAGTGAGGATTTTTCTGCAGGAAGATCTTAACACTTTTCTGCAAAATATAATACTTCAATTTCGTCTCAAGGAAGTTGAAGCAAACCCTTTAATTTTAAATTATGTCATAATGTGCTCTCTCTTTTTTTTTTTTTCATGTGGCAGAGATCAAGATTTTAATTTCCAAGTTCACCTTTGCTCCCTGAACCTCTAGTGGTGCCCTTTGAGATTTGGGATGCCTGACAGAGACAGACTCTGCACCCTACCTCCGTTTCCCACCCTGGTCACTCAGGGCATTGATTTGTGGCCACACAAGTCAGGTAGGTAAAAGCACAAAAGATGAAGATACAGGTTTAACCATCTATTTTATTTAACCACTCTTTTTGCTGAGCACAGTACACCTACTTTAGGTACCCACTGTGTGACAGATGGAGGTTTGTGATGCTCTAAGTCACTGTTCTTTCTCTGCCTTGCACCTGGGCAAAACCCACCCATGTCTGTTCAACTAGCCTCTTTCTTCCACTGTAGCTTTCTTTACAATTTTAGGCTTTGATTTGTCATGTTTGTCCTGTGAAGGAGAAATTTGTGTTGAAGATGTTCGAGGTCTGGCAGTAGCAAGCAATTGTGAACCCCAACCAGATGGATCAAAGGGTGAACTGATGACATCTTTACCAGCAGGTGACATGGGCTTCATGACTGTGAGGCCCAAGGTCCTTTGGGTGAAGAGTAGAGAACATCAGACTCTCAGCATGGCCTGGAGATCTGCCTGTCCGACCTGCTGAGGGCACTGCTGGAAATTAATGCACCTGCAGTCAGATGTAAGAGGGAGGAGTAGATTTTCTGTGAAAGCTTTTACAACATGTTGATGTCTCTGGGGTTATTTGTGTCTACTGTATCATTAGTTTCTGTCTTTCAGAATTCAATGAATGATTAAAAGATCTACCCAAAATGCAGATATTTCAGAGGGAAAAATAAGCCTGTGTTTTCCATTTCATTGCTCTCCACATATGTCAGATTCCTGCAGGATGGTTCTAACTCACCAGAGTTGACAGTCATCACCATAAGATAAAATTCTGAGAGCTCTGTTTCATTTGGCCTTGTCAAAAGAAACCAATATAATTGTATAATTATGTCATCACAGAAAAGCGTTTTCCTCATCCAGGTTTTCAGCTTTCATGAATTTGGTTACAAAAACCAAACCAAACCAAACCAAATTACTTTAGCATCTGGCTTGTATTTAAAAGCATGAATGTACTTCCTTCATTTGATGCTGAGGATTATATTTGTATTACAGTGTTTGGGGAAAAATGATGGATTCAGTACTTTTAAAACATGTAGGTGACAGAACTGCATGCTGGTAACACATGAGTGTGGAGGGCAGGTAGTCAGTGCAGCACTAGCCCTAACAGAGAAAAGGTCAGGTCTCCTAGGAAAAAGCCTGGTCTTGAGCTTCTGCCTCAGAAACAACTTGGCTTCTGCTGCTCCTTAAATGGTTCTACTTTGCACTGACTTTTACCCAAGCTGCATTACAAGATGCTAATTCTTCCCAAATTGATTTACATAAATCAATCAGGGATAAGGATGCAAATGCAAAAATCTCAAGGATATGAAACAATTTACTTGATATTAATTATTATTCATAGAGAATATCATTAGCCCAGGAGAGAGGTGATTTTGTTTAATATTTGCAATGATTAGAAAGAAGGAAGTCCAAACCAGCAATATCTACACTTGATAATTTCAAAGGGCCAGTTTCAAAAGGCTGAAAACAATTATGAACCAGATCAAGCAGCAAGCAGAATTTAATTAAAAACACATGAATAATAATCAGAAATTGTTTAAGAACACTTTAATAGGTATTCAGAAATACACACTTTCACATCTGTGAAAGGCCACAGGGGTTGAAACCACAAGCTGATTTTGGAAATGAAAGCAGCTACACATACATATGTACAAAGTTGTCTCACATGTGTATGCACATATGAGTAAACTGAGTGTGTGCTGACTGTAAAAAAGAATATATTATTAATAACTAATAAACTTTATAATAATATTTTAGAATTTTAGAACTGATAAGAGATGCAGAGGTAGAAAGAATGCTTGACCATCAAGCCCACAAATGAAGGCCTTCTGGAAGTTTGCATATTTATTTTATTTTAAATACAATTTCTTTTTTGTGTTGCTGGACAGAAAGATTAAAAAGACAGGGAAGTGGAAAGGCAACTGTATTTTACTTTTCACACATTTCCCCATGTTCAGAAGATGGCAAACAGCAACAATTTCAGTTAGAATTTTTGATGTCAGCAAGTACTGATAATTGGTCTACAGCAAGATGATGCACTGGAGAAGGAACCCTTAGGTTCCTTGGTGGTAGTTTTCATTGACTCTAAGATCACTTGATGAAATTCCAGAGGAAAAAACGCAAACAGCGTCCCTCCCACCCCAACATTTTTTTACCATTTCAGTTACCTTGCACGAGTAATAAGGAGTCCATCAGGTTGACATCAACCCTGGGGCAATGATGGCTGATGATTGTTTAGTACAGAATTAGAAGAAAATGAGCAGAGATACATTAAAAAAAAACCCATTCATACTACCTGAGCAGATAAGAATCAATCCCAGTTTTGAATGCGTAATTGTTACAAGCAAGGCTGTTGCTATAATGGATTTCAACAAAGTATTAAATTCGGAACTAGTCAACATTTCAATTAAGAAGTTACAGCAATTAGTAAAATCAGCAACTTGACATCACATGAGTGCATTAAAACCCGGTTAAGTTTAGACACAGGGAGATATAACAGTAAATATGTTTTAATGTGTCAGATTTGTCCTTACGACACATGACACTTTTGTCGATGATCTGAAAAACATGCAAAAAATTTTGCTAGAAAAGACAGCAGATTACTTTCATTAAATGCTGATGAATTCAGAACTTATATGGAAGACATATCACAGCATTGCAGTTCTTCACATAAAGGGGTGCAAACAGAAAAAATATGTGTCCATCAGCCATGTTGGCTAATGTTTAAACCTAAGCTTTTACCCCATTCAGAAGTTAGGTGGTTTTTGTTTGGGGTTGAACCTCTGTTCAGGGGAAGCAAGCATAAGAGTAAGTGGACAAATTAGAAGTTTGACAGAGAAGCAATACAGAGCATCTACAGACGTGCCTCTTGTCTGCTTATCAGGCTTGTCAACATCCCAAAACTTCAAGATCTCTAGTGATCTCATATTTACTGTATGAACCAGTTTAGATCAGCCACTGAGAAACTCTCTGTTGCAGCTGAAAGGGCCTGCTCTTAAAAATAGGACATGCTTTAATAGTTTTACTTGCAATTGAAATCAAAGATGCAGTAAATTCTGTGGCAAGTGATCTCATCTCTAAAGCAATATTAATGCACAAGACAGCAAGCCTCTCTACTATTATATATAGTTACATATATAATAGGACCAGCCATTACATGTTACATTAATAATCATGATTATGTTATTCTTCTGGTTGATGTAGCTAAAACTCCCATGCAGGCCTGTGAATGACCCCCTGTACCAAAAGAAAAAAATTATCACTACTCACTGGTAAGATAAAAATTGGCAGCACATAAGGGATGGTTCTCATTTCTGTACACCTCTGAAAGTAGCAGGAAGGTCACAATCAGTAGAAATATGTGAGGAATTCATAAAGATCAAAAGACAAACATACCTCTCAAATATTTTTCCAATGTCGCATCTGATTTTAGAATAGATACATACGGTGTTTTAACGTGGGATATCAGCAGACAGAGTTTTTAGCTGGTAATAACTCCTGTGTGCACACACATATTCCTTCTTCAGAAGAAGTACTTTAAAAGGCACTAAAGCAAATCAAGGGCTTTGAGATGTTTTGTGTCAGCTGCATGCCATTTTATCTTGCAACAAGAGACTGGGTGAGCCACTTGAGCTGTTTTTGATCCTTCCACAATTCTGCTTGTAATGTCTCCAGATAATTTGGTACTAGTGAAATGTCACATCAGACTCAGATACACGGAGCACACACTTTGACAACGTTCTAACCATAGGGAGATTGACTATGCAACTACTTATATGGTCCTCATCACCAGGCTATCGAGCACCTCAGGTATTTAATGCTGCTGATTCCCACAGCCTGCCTATGAGGTAGGGAAGTTTTATTAACATGTGCTCAGTCAGAGCCTTGTGTTATTTGATAAAACAAAATAGTTGCTCCAGGTCACACAGGAATTCTACAAGGAAGCCACAGATATGTTCCAGACACTAGCTGCACCAAGATCTCTCTAGGAGAGATAATCTGGAAGCACAGAAAATGGTCTAGACCTAATAATTGAACACAATTCACAACTTTGAGGTAGAAATTCTGTTTTTCTAAGTTCAAATGAGGTAACATGCAACAAAGCAAAAAGCAGACATCACACTTCTTAGTTCTGTGTAAATATATCCCCAAATCAATAAAGAATTCTATATATTTAATTAAAACAGTTCCCCAATAGTGTCATTAAATCATGCCTTAAAATTCCAGTTTACCAAATGGATTCAAGGGAATAGAGTAAATAAGCAGAAGGGATTCATCTGTAGCTGTTTGCATGCTGTTAGGACCCTGCAATTCATTTCAGATCTGGAGCTGGCTCAGAGCTTCCTCACACATCCTCACTACCTGGACAGCAGTGGCTTTTCATGTGTCATCCCTGTGCCAGGAAGGATGGGCACTCAGGAGAGTAAAGAAAGGGATTTCTGGGATATTTTAGACTGAAAAAAAGACTTTTAAAAATTAGTATATCTACTATTAAGCTAACTGATGCAGTTTGAGTACAGGACCTTCTCTCTGCATTTCAGATGTGTTATACAAGGGAGGTGCCTTTGCCTACAGACTACTTGGAAAAGTACAGGCTTCACTTCAAAAATAATAGTCTTTCCTTTTGTCTTCATAGTTTCTTGTTTCTAAGTTATTTTTATTTCATTCACACTCTTTTTCTTTGTACCATACTAAAAAGTGTCTGTTTTCTCCCTAGATTGAAACACTGCTGTTAAATATATTATACTGCTTAAATCCTCAGAGGCTTCCTGGCTTTTGCTGTACTGGCATATGCAATCTTGCAACACTACAAATAAAAAAAGGAATTGGAAATAAAAGGGAAAGTTTTTGAAAGTTCTGTAATTTATGATTATCTGACTGCATTTTCAGTATCAAAAATACCTCCAGAATATCTTATTTTTTAAGAAAGTCAAAAGGCACTGCTTCACACTGAGTTTGCTCTTAAAAAAAGCTCATTTGCATTTTGCACAACAGGGAGTTGCTTGCAGCAAGGTGTGAACAGAGTAGTGATAACAAACCATGAATTATACAAAGATGTAATTCAATTCACAGAATCGCCCCAAAGCCTAAGTGCTTATCAGGTGCTATAATTATATTTGCACAAAACTTCTCTGAGTATAAAAAAACCCCAAACACCAAACCAGGCCTTGCAATGCATTAGTTTTATCAACACCTTTTAAAACTTAAGAGATGGCTTGAAATAGCATGGAAACTAGCCTTTCCTGTGAAGGTGGTGAGGAAGAGGACAAGGAGCTAGACATGTGTGGTCCAACTTCAGTGGTAGTGACAGGACACAAGGGAATGGAACGAAGCTGGGACAGGGGAAGCTCAGGTGGACATGAGGAAAATGTTCTTCCCTAGAGGGTGGTCGGTGACTGGAACATGCTTCCCAGGGAAATGGTCACAGTAGCAAAGTCTGTCAAAGTTAAGGAGCATTTAGATGATTAATTTAATTTTAGTTATTACTGTCATCAACATTACAGCATCAGAACATTGGACTTGATGGATTTTAAAGGTTCCTTCTAGCTTGATATATTCTATGACTCTACTAAAGATGGATTCATCCTGAATTTGTTCCACAGAGTTGGGAGAGGTTTGTTTAAATTCAGCTCAGCCAGCTCCTTCAGCAAACACTGTGCCTTTTTTAGTTCATCTAGATTTTCTTTATTTCAGATTTTACAACTGTGTTTCCTTAAATTCCAATATTTCTAAATGGAAAAAAAAATGGTTTTGTGTTGTACCATTTGCAGATCCATCAGGTACAGATGCTCCACTGACATTGGGTTTTAGGGATAGTTTTTAGTGTTCATAAATTCATTGCTCGCAGTTCGGTAATCCTGAAGTCTGTCTTCTGGTTTTAAAAACATATGAGAAGAAAACACTTTTTTACCTCTTCTCTGTGACCATTAAACTGGTGCCTGAAAAGTACTGGAAGAGCATGACTGGAAATCTTTCTCTACAGGAAAGTTTTGGCTTTGTTCTGTGGTTAATGGTCAAACACTACCTCTCACTGACAGATGAACAAGTTTTACAAAAATCTTAAAGGAATGATTATTCGAAGGATAGATAATTATTGGAGAAAATTGGTTTATTACGTTAAATACAATTAAGGAAGCGGAAAGGTAATAAAGCATTTGATTCAATAAAATGATAATGCAGCAATTAGGGGGAAAATGAAACTTTAAAATAAAGGGCTGTGCTGTCATAAACAAACAAACAAATAAAAAACAAATAAAAAAGGGAAAAAAAACTGGCCAAGAGGCAAGAAATACCTTAAAACCAACAAAGAAGGGTGGTCCAACACATTTTCTGATAGAAATAGCAGAGAGAAAACCCCTGAGTTTCAAGAATGCATTTTGACTCTTTAAAAGAAGATTTAAGGACAGAGTTACTCCTGTGATCTAGGAATTTTCAATAATTTCTGTTAGAAAATTGCAGGTAGCATCTATTGTTACAATAAAATCCAGAATAGCTACTAGCTTTTCTTAACCATTAATAAACTTGCACAAATTATAGACAATAATACTAAAACGACACGAACAAAATTAAATTAAGGCAGCCCAGCCCAACTGTTTAACGTGAATGAAACTGGTGTAAAGTTGTTTGTGGAAGCTGGATTGAGGGTAACCAGAAGGCCTGAGTATGACATGCTACTCCATCTCAGGACTTTTGATGAACAGATGTTGATTTTTGATTGAAAACCTAAAGTTCAAAAATCACTTAAAGATAGATTGTTCAAAAATATTATATGAAACTGTAGCTTAATTTTGTTCATTTATTTGTTCATATCAATTTCCCTAAGGGGACAAAAATATTCTTATTGGTCTTCTGTTTTATTTTGTTCTGCTGGAAAATAGCATTACAAATTCTATGAAGAATAAGTGGTTCTAAGAAGAAAGTGGACAAATAGAAATATTTTTGAAAATTAAGAGACGTTAAAATATATTCCTCCATAAACCTAGTTTTAGCCTATGAATGTGCAAACATTATGAAAGGGTGCTAAATGCATGAAATAGGAAGAAAAGCTTCATAGACAAGATTAATTTTATACCACAACATAGGCTCACCAGCACTATGTTGCTGCCCATTTTTTAAAAAGTGTATTAATCAGTCATTTTCCTTCACTTCATAGTCCTGACAACCTCTATCCTGTTCCATTATACTGCAATTTCTTGCTGTAACTGAAATGCAATACATAAGTGAGAGGAGATGACTACCCATTATCATATATTTCTTCAGACTGAGATGAGTTTACTGCAGTTTGAAATAAAATTAACCAGGTAGTAGACTTCATGCATTGCTCATCATGTCCAGCTTCCTGAAGCTTGAGAAAAATCTTAGAAATGTTGCTCAGAAGAAGTCTCTACCACAAATAAATGAAGAAAAAAAAAAAAATCATTGTTAAGTACTATGAGCATATGGGCCAGTGTGAGGTTTTAAGATCCAGCTGCTCATGACTAAAGTGAACCGGGTCTGTTACAGGGTAATGTGATTCCAACGAGCTGCTGCTGAAAGCAAAACATGGTCAGGGCTTACAAGAAACTCCGGCTACAAGGAAGCATTGCAATCTAATTACTCACTCACTTTCTGTGTGCTTTCCACATTGTTTCTGAGGTAATCGGTGACTTTCAGACAAAAGGTGTTGGTAAGTACATGCAGCAGCCACCCAGTATACATGTATGTAGGACTTGGGTCATGTCTGCTGTCACAAAACTGTTCCTGAAGCCTTCAGGCACTAAGAGAGTGCAGAAGAAGGGTAGAGATTTCTCTAAGTTCAAAAGTAGCTTGTGTCTACTGGTGTTACAAACGTCAAAGTGATATAATTTGTTGATAAAAAGAAATATGCCAGTTCTGTATGGCAGACATTCAGATATGACTTGATGGCCACTAAATTTTTTGGTTAGGGTGGTTTGGGTTGTTGGGTTTTCTTTTTGGTTTTGGTTTTTTTTGTTGTTGTTGGTTTTTTTTTGGGGGGGGGGTTGGTTGGTTGGTTGGTTATTTTTTGTTTGGTTTCTTCTTTTTGTCAGTTGAGCTCTGTGAATTTGATCAACTCAAAATACAAATCTCTTACAGAACATGGTTTCTAGCTGAAATAATAGCAGCTGATTCATCCATCTCTCGGTGTCCCGTGGGCAAACCAAACTCACATCGAGCACATTTAAGAAGAGTGAAAAAAGAATTAAAACACAGATGTTAATAATTAATGCAGGCAGTGAGGAAAGATTAAGAGTGGGAAATGGAAAACCATTTCCTTTTAAATAGAGCTAAAAGATAATCATTGTGCTGCTAATGAACAGTCTTAGATACATGGAACAGAATCTACCAATTTGCTTAAGTACTTAAATTACCTTAAGGTGTTTATGTGATTTTGGTAACAATTTCTAAATTCAGAGTAATGCAAGACTGAAAGGCGCCTCTTGGATCACAGAAATCCGTGCACTGTTACCTGAGTCAGCTATGGTAGGAATTATTTTATGAAGTGATCAAAGTCCTTTTAAAAACTAATTTTGTTGTTGTTGTTTTGATTTGGGGGAGTTGTCTCTACCACTGCTACTGGATAGCTGTTCCAGAACCTCACTCCTTTGATGCAGTAGTGAAGGTTTCAGCATATTTCTTCCTAGCAAGTTTTTATCCATCTGTTCCTGTCCAACACTGCTAGCTTAAAATCCCATTTTTTTCCTCCTGGTAGTAAATTTAGTGATATGTTTATAAAGAAAGCAATCTTATGCTTTTTTTTTCCAAATCAGTCAGAGGAAGGTGTTCTAATTTTATACCTTGATAGTCTTCTTTCTGTCTTTTTCCTTTTTAGTTTATCTGTTTTGCACTTGAGGAACCAGAACTGCGCCCCATGCTCCAGATATCACTGCCTTTTGCTACCTGGTACAATTGCATGTTATGAAATCCTCCTACAGGACTTCAAATTCCACTGGGATCCTTCTATTATGAAAGGGGATTCCAGTTACTTGGACTTCCCAGCTCACAACTTTGAATTTTGGTTTCCCTTTCATAATATCAGTTTTCATTCCTAGACATTTACTCCTGGCAATCCCTTTTCTTTTGACTCCATAATGAGTATTACAATCAGAGGCCAAGAATATGCTTAATTTTGAGACGGATGGACGTCTTCTTTTTCTACTTACTGCATTCAAGTAATCTTCTTTCTATGGTATACAGAGTGGCCCAACTTCAACTGGAGGGTGAGGAGAGCACTTCTGTCAGGGAGCTGCATAGGGGGCTGGTGGCTGAACTCACCTGAAAAGAACTTCAAACCCACTCAAGTTGAAGAGGACATGGATGTCAAATGTCCCACTTATGTGGCAAAGACATTGACCTTTAGACTTCTGAGCAAAAGGCCACATCCTGTTATTTCTCCAAATGAAGTCTTTCTTGGAGTGTTTTCAGGTTGAAAATCTAGGGTTCAGAGTGGACTTGGGACAAAACGGTGTGGAAATAGGAATGTTGCCAAAATTAATGTCATTAGCACATGACATAAATTTTTTATTTGAGCTTTGATTTTGTTAATAAAATATTCAGAGCATTTTCCTGTCAAGTAATACACTGGCAGCAGACCTGGTACACAGTAGAGTTTGTTTGAATACAGTCAGAAAGAATGATGTTGAAGAAGTGTTTTATAACCTTTCTGCCCACTTACCTTATTTCTGCTCTTTATACTAAGCCATGAAACTTCTGAAGTGTCCGTTTACATACTATTGACATAAAGAACAAAATTTTGTTTCCATGCGTAAAAATCCTAATTGCCACAATTAAATGAATATGATCACAACTGCTGTAAGGATCCCTGAATAAAGACCCTGAGCTGCATAGTCTGGGGCATGGCAGCTCGAAATAAATTACATGTGAGCCAGATCCTCAGCTGGGGTAAACAGCCAGGGCTCCATTGGCAGAGAGAGGTTGACTTACACCAGCTGAGGATCTGGGGTTTGATAGTTATGTGGTAAGGGCAGTGCCTACTTGACATGCAAGAAAGAGATATCAGATTTGTCCTAAGGAGGTTCAGGTACTTCCTTTGTTTTCCACTGCCAAATTCCTTTGACATTCTAATTTGAGTCCCTGAGATAATTTGTAACACAAATACTGCTGAAGATAAGGGGGCACTGATTCCATTTTAAATGCGTATCTCCTTCTTGGAGATAATTTAATTTCTATAGCAGTAATAATAACATCTCCAATAATGATGCTTTCAGGGAATATAGCCAATGATAGACTGTCACCAAATGAAAATGGCATTAGCTCATCCTTCCAGATCATGCAGTGTTCATTTAAGACTGGGGAAAACTGAGATGTGTGCAAATGAAACTCTACTCTGCAATATTTGATTTATATAACTAAAGCAACATCTTCAAAATTATATTCAGAGGAAAATCTGTTTTTCTGAAATCTAAACTGTAGTCCTCAGAAACGATCATAAAAATTGCGAAGTTTATATTTATATTCTTTATGTCTATCTTTATAACTAAGTTGTGCTTAGAAGCTCTTGCACAAAGAAGCTCTCTCATGTAATGCAGATGCAAATGCACAAAGTAAAACAAAGTCTCTCATGAAAAGCTTACTCCTTAAATTGCTGGGGAAGCAAAAGAGACCTTCGCTATGGAAACAGGGTAGAGACAGATTAAATGACTTGCTCCGGGTCATTCCTGAATAACTGTTCAATGCCTTAAGCATGAGGCCATTCTTTTGTTCCATTTCGGGTCAGGTATTTGTAAAATGAAGGTGTATATTTCTTCTGTTTTTTCTTCTTTTTTTCTTCTTTGAAGCAAGCCACACAAAACCAGAAAAGCAGAATATTTTCAGAAGCACCTGTGTTAAGTGTTCCAAAATGAGTCAGACTTGACAGGACTCAATTTGCAAAAAAGTTGCTAAAGTAGCTTTCAAGATATTTTCAACCAACGAACAGTAATGTCTTTGTCCAGTCGTTGCCCACATTTGGAGGTAGATAAATGCTAATGGCTTCAATTTGCAACAACAAAAAAATCTGAGTTCTTTGGCATTGACTTAGAAATGTTTCAACACATCAGGTTTCTGTGTCTGATGGAGGGCTAATATCTGTGTCTTTTCAGAGGTTAGAAGCAGAATATTCTTTCATTTTAGTTCTCTGAAATGCTTAGTGTGGAGATAGAGCATATGAAAATGAAGGCTCTGAAATAGCAGTGGTGGCCAGCCCTTTCATTTCCCCTGGGAAAAGAAGTACCAGCTTTTCACTCCGGGTTCAGTGTTCATCTCAGAATTTTGGAATCTGTGCATCTCATCCTTGACCGTGGCATTACAAGTAAATGACTGTTCTTTGCTTTTAAGGAAGTAACCAAATTTCCTCCTGTGACAAACCTCTGTTTTGATGGTTTTCTACTCTGGTAGTGGGATAATACAGGTTTGAGATCTTCTGTCCAAGGAAGGGATCGAAACGGGGTTTCCTTGGCACGTGGGAGTGGCCCAGTCTCTAAAATACCATATTGTGTTATAGGTCCTGCATTTGGAAAGGAAAAACACTAATCATCTACATGAAATAGAAATTCTTACCAAATCTTTTGCAGTAGCTTTCTGGCACCGAGTTGATGGATACAGCTAACCTCACAGCTGCATCCTCAGCTAGTGCCAAATGGTAGCTTGAAGACTTGGTGTTCCCTCTTTTTAAATATGTATCTTTTTTGACTGATTTTTCTTTAATGTTTCTTCCTGTACATGGAGATTAATGGTGTAAAATGAAGTGTCCTAAATTCCATTTTGGAAGATGGGATCCCCCCCCAAAAAGAGAAGTGCAGTCTTTTACTGAATTTCATACGGCTGTTCTGTACCGCTGAGTTAAACATTGGCCAGGTTTTTTGCTAGGGGATCTTTGGTGGCCAGCTGAGTCATTTTATGCTGCGTTCAAATGAATGAATATTTTCTCTTTTTGCAGCAGGTACAAAGTCTATGAAGTGCTGAGGGACCAGCTGGGAAAACACATGGGTCAAGTGCAGATATTGTGGTAGGTTTCCTGCCAGGAAAATGGCCAGTCAGCACTGCTTGTACTTGCTTGCTCTCTCCAGGAATGTGCCAGTAAGCTCCAGAGAGGTCTGCAGCAAGTAAGGGCACAGTTACACATCATCCCACACTAAAGGATCTCCTGCCAAATTGCAGAGGAGACAGGCAGCCTTTTGTGTTAGTACCCAAAGCCAGGCAAGGCTCTCTCTCACTCACTATGGCAACTGTCACTGCGAGAGTGATGACAGTGGGAACTAAACCGCCACAAGTGAAACTGAATCAGCTCCTCTGGAAGGAGAACAGCATTCTTAGCATACTTCCAGGGACTCAGGCCAGTGAGGAAAAAGATTGTTTATCTCCAGCTTTCTCCCCTTGGCTACAGAACTAGCTGCACTTGTAAGCTAAGTTGCTTCCTAGTCCACACATCATTTTGACAGCCTGATGCTCTCTATTCACTCTTCTTCCCCCCACTAACAGTTTTAGGAAAGCTTACTCTAGTTTGAAAGAATTCTATGGGGGAAAAACCAAACCAGACAATCAAACCCACAAAATAAAAATTAAAATAAAAATTAAAAAGTAGACCTCATGAGAATCCATGCCTGCCTCAGTGCAGAGACCATGTGGAAAGGTGGATCCTCACCAGTACTCCCCAAACTAGCCCTTTGAATGCCTGAAGGATACTCTCCTTTTTGAATACGATTTTGTTGATTGATTGTGTGGTAGTAATAGAAAGATTGAACTAAGCTGAGGGTATATCTTTCATCATTCCTTCTGTTCTTTATCCCTCCATCATTTCAGTCCTGCTCCAAGCCCTAAGGTCCAAATCATTGAAAGTTCATACATAACCAAAGACAATTTAAAAATTTCATTCAGTGCCTGCTTCTTCTTCAGGTATTTGACTAAAGTGTACTAAAGGCATTGGCAGTTACTTAAATAAAAACTCTTAAAAATGTACAACTGCTCACAGACAAACCTCGTTGAGAAATGATTTGGTCTGTGAGGTTTCCAAAATTAGTTTCACAGCATAGTCCTCGAGTCTCATTTTGACACACAATGTCATCCTTGTGTGATACCCTGAAAATACAAGGACATCTGAAGACCTAGGTTGAAATCCATATGAAAATATCCTTGCTGTCTTCCTATGCATAGAAACCTACTGTTGGCAAGGCTCAGATCCAACTTGACCCCCACGGCATTGAGTGAAGGAGAAAATTTTTTTCCTTCATCTTCAGTTAATGTGTAAGAGAGGAGGGGGAAAGAAACAGTTATGTCTGATTCATAACCCTCATTCTCTAGAATTAGCAGCACTCAGCAGGTTGAGCTGGACTGATAAGCAGGTAGAAGGGATGATGTGCCTTTTTAAACTGAGGGTATTAGTACCTGGAGGTCTGAAGACTCTGAAGACACTTTTAGGAGAACAGAATGGGCTGCTGAGAGAGGGATAGCTAAAATGGACTTATAGAAAGGGTCTTGGATTACCAGGGTTACCCATTCTGATATATACTGATATAGATACTTCTATGATGGACGTCAAACAAAGGCCTTGGGAACTATTTTGAGGTTTCTTAACTGTGTAAATATACTTGAGCTCTCCATATGTTTCATTGTTGTTGTTGTTTTGTTTGTTTGTATTGTTTGGTCTTGTTCTCTTTCTTTTCAGTCTAGTTCTCTCCAATTTGCTCCAGTGTGCTTCTAGGCAGGAAGAACCACTTCGTTCCTGGAAGACCACTAGGAAAAGACTTTTTTGGTTCTTTTTTATTTCGATATTGGGACTCTGGAAGTATCCTTGAGATGGGATTGTAAAAATAAACACACTGGCTGCTGCCAGTACCAGCTAGCAGACAGGTTACACATCTTGGTTTTAGTTTTACATAGACAGGAAAAAAAAATGGCATCTGGTACATGAAATGCCAGTGATGTGGAAGTTGTTAATTTCCATGGGTGTATGCCCCTTTTGCTGTGTGTCTCTCAAGCATCACTAATAAAATCTCCTGCATACATCCCTAGATAGTAGCAACACACAGATATACAGGATCCAAGAAGTAGCCAGAGCAAAGATTAAGTGGAAATCCTGGCTTAAATCTCTATTCCTTACTTTTTCTTCTCACGCTACCTCATTTTTTTTGCTTTTATCTTTCACGTATGGCAATCTTTACTGGACATAATTGTCCTTAACTGATTAACACTTTATCAAACAACCTCCTATCACACAGTGATCTCTTGATCTCTTGATCTACCTCTTTCTCCTTAAATTCACCACAATATCAGATAATTGAACGTAGAAAGCTGAGATCCACCAGCTTTTTCCACTGAAAGGTTTTCCACTGCATACTCCTTGTAATGCTTGCCAGGCTTGATGTTGAGAATAGGGTGTGAATTATGCTTGGCTGGGAGATAATAGGATTTAATTAGGTTAGAACGATTCTGGAAATAACCTTATTTGTGTAGCAAAGAAGGTAAAGAGACACTCAAAAGAGCACAGCTATAAATTACCACATTAGCAATAGCTTTTGAATCACTGATAATTACTTCTGCATGTTTTCAATCCCTGTAGCTAGCAAGCTGGAGTTTAAAATGAAAGCATTTTTGCAAAGGTTTTATTTAGCTCCAACTTTTGACCTTAACGTTTGGGCAGTTGGACCTTAGAGACTTCCCTTTTAGTTCAGAGTATGATGACCTCGCAGACAAATAAGTGTATAAGTAAGGTAAACTACCTTATGAACCTGCTATTCATTAATTATTCTGGGGTAAAATATTTCCTGTATACTTTTCCTTACAGTCAGTGCAGAGAAGTCTATGTCTTGATGGAAGTACCATAAGCCACATCATACTTCCTGAGACTAAGACTGCAGATGGACAGCTGATTTTAAAAGTGTCTTGTAAATCCACACTTGTGGTCTTCTCTTAGTTTGTGGATCCAATTCTTTACTGACCTCCAAGGGTTTGAAGTAAAAAATTTTGCTTAAGTAAATATTTATTGAAAAATCTGCTGTCTTATCTTACTGTGCATGAAATAGGGACAAAAAATTCAACTGTGTTTCAGTAAATGACCAGAAATTCTTTGTGTAGATTAAAAGCTTGAATCTATTTTATCCAAAAGTTATCAGGTTTTTTAGTGCCATCTTGTCAGAACTGTGGTCATCAGTCCCTTCCCTTCCACCCCAACACATGAACTAGATCCTCCAAATTATATGGGAATGGTTCTTGAGTGGAGCACACTGTAAAAAAAAAAATTAACACTTGAATTTGATTCTTTCTTTCATATAAAATTGCCTGAATTTTTTTACTTTCTTTGACAGAAATTTAAAGGTTGAAAGAGAAACAGAAAGAAATGTTTGCGTTTCAGTCAGTGGAAATCTTTGGAGAGAATTATCTGACAATGCTAGACTTGCAAATAGGGGTTTTAAAATTATTATTATTTTAAAACAATAATATTGTTATTATTATTAATAGATTCTTTTCAACACTAAATACTGGCTTTGGAAAAGATGGTCTGTAAAGATAGTCATGCTGCTGTAACGTTTTTTGGACTTTTTTCCTGTTCAGGGAAATCTAAAAGGAAAAAATATTCTATGTTTAATATGTTTTATTATGCTGACTACCTTCAATTAGATATTTTTTTCTCTTCTTTGTCATTTCTAGCTAGAAACTTTAGGAATTTTTTAGTTTACAATTCTTTTTACTTTCAGTTTGAACTCCATACTGGGTTGAAAACACAACTTTGTCTTTTACTCTCCCCCTAAAGACTTCTAATTAAATTTAAATATGTAGGTTTATTTTATGCTGAAACAAAAGAGCAACGAGGTACCAGCCTTCTCTACAAGAATATCTGCTCCCAGATTGCTTGATCCTTGTTTCTGAGGGAAGAGTGCACCACTAGCAAGTTCCTTAGCATGAAGCAGCACTTGAGTAGGGAGACAGTGAAGAAAATGACCACCCAACAAGAGGCAGATGACAGCCCACAAATTCAAAGAAGTATGAAAACAAAACAGAAAGAATTTTTTAATACTCAGAAAGTCTTCTAATCTCTTGGTGGTCTTGATTTTTATCTCAGTTACACCAAGGAATGAATTAACTCTGAAATTAATCATTAATCCAATGCAGTAATGTGGATCCAAATTTGTGCCACAATATTTTAATTACTCTTAATGAGATACAGTAATTAATGAGTTACATTAATTAATTATGTTGCTGTTAAGGCAATGGTACAGAAGTTGCAATTCCTTAAGCTTTTTTGTACTGAAGGCAAAAATAGTTTTTCTTGTAGGAGGCAATGGTCATAAATTAGATACATAATGATATAATAATTTTAGCATTTAACTGTTAGTATCTTTAGAAAAAAAAAGAGGTGATTAATAATTTCCCTCACAGAGACCAACAGCACTCTGTTTGGCTGGGAAGGAGAGACAAATGTAACTTTAAATATACATGTTCAAAAGACTTCAGGGAAAGTTAGTGGAAAGATTCCTAATGACTTTTCTGATATTTGAATCAGGGCCTAAATGAACTCTAAAGCTTTCCCAGTGTATTAAATCTATATCATATCTTGTTTAGATTGCCTTTTCTTGTGCTTTGTAGTGCTGAAGGCATTTCCACGATATAACATGTAGTGACACAATGCTGTTTGTTGCTATTCTGCTTTCATGAATTAGTTAAAAGATGGCAAAGCAAAAGTTACAGGAAACTTGCTTTCACAGGCTTCTTTTGATGGAGGTTTCATGTCAGAAAGGTTTCTGCTTGCACCAGAGTTAAAATGTGTGTCTGCAGGCCCATGTGCGGCATCGCACAAAGCGCCGAGTCAGGGGAGCAGCAGTTGTTCAGCATTACCCTTTGCAGAGTGTGCAGGGGGCTTTCCTGGCCGTTTTCATGGGAACACTCAAAGCCTTGTTCAGCTGCTTAACACCGTCAGTGCATCCATTAAAATATAGGAAAAGGAGAGAAAGAGGAATTAGTCTTTACTGCTGTTCTGAGAATGTGATATATTGGCAACACGCTGCATTTTGATTATATTTCATCGCAGGTTGCTTGATGCTATATCATTAGGCTTTAATTTCTTTAGTGTAGAATTGCATTGGGAAAATGGGCAACAGAATCCCAGAATGGGGTTGCTTTGTGTTAGGTATAATGTAAACAAAGTAAGACTGTTCCTGTCCCAGCAAGCTTGTAGTCTAAAAGATAAAAGAAGATGAAGCAAAATTATTTTCTAAGGCCTCTCAAGGCTGATAAGTAGCAGAACTGTTTCCTGAATGATTCCACATAATATTGAATTTATTTCTTCACCTTTACTTCAGATTTAAAAAGAATATTCACATCTTGAGAATTTCTCAGAAGAATGAAATCATTGTTGTGATATTTATCTTGCAGGCAGGAAAACAGAGGCGAACTATTTCATTTCATGCTGCCAAAATATCTGATGCTGGGTTCTATGCTGCAAAATCATGCAGAAGGGCAAGTTCTATATTAAAGTATTTTACATATAGAGTATAGATAGGTTATACATCTTACAATAGGCTCATCTGTTTAGGGTAAGACAAAAATACAGGTCATGTTGGGCAAGCTATGAATAAAATCAAAGCACCATCAGTAAAAAAAGCTTGAAATGTGATATCTAAAATGTGAAAAAAATACTTTAAAAATAGGACAACAAAAAGTGGAATTGAAAGGAATATTAAGGGATTATCTACCATCTCTCCTGCTGAAATCAGAAGGAATGGTAGTCACATCACATTTTGTCCAATATCTTCTCTAAACTTTCAATAATTTATATTTTGTGGGTTCCCTAGACCATCTAATGCTTAATTGGCCTTAGCATCAGAAAATATTTTTCCTTGTATCCAGTTTAACTCCCTTGCTGGTAATTTAAGTTCATTACTTCTTGCTATAGCAACTCAGACATAAAAAAGAGTTTATCCTTCCTCTCTGCAAGAGCTTTTGATGTAACTGAAGACTATTAGAAGAAAAAAATGATCACACTTTTTCTTTTTTTTAATGGAAAACCTTTACTTAATTAATTTTTCTCATAAAAAAAGGTTGCACATTTTCATCAAATTTAGCATTAAGCCTGCTGAAGGAATGAATATGGAATAAAAACAGATCTTTTAATGAAATACAAAATTTAAAAATAGCCAAAGCAACAACAAAAACCAACCAAGCAAATAAACCAAACCACCACTACAGCAACTATACTGTCTGAATATATTCTAGAAGTGACGGAAATAGGTTCCTGAAATTAAGTCTGGATGTGATTTCCTGTTTGAGACTTCACAACTTAGAATGTGAACTTTTTTTCAGCTTCTGCTTTGACACCTATAAAACAGGTAAACAACTTGTAAGAAAGAACAATACAGAAAGTTTCTTTAAGTCAATAGTGCAAGTACTTTCACTTGAGTGTGTTCTGCATGTAGGGATCCAGGAAAGCAGGCTTGAACCAGATCCTTTTGTAAGACTTTGCATTTCCAAGGTGGAGTCATTATTGGAGATCTTGAAAAGGTTCATCCAAATCCAGAAGTCCATATTAGAGGACTCAGGCTTTTGGAGTCTGCTGGTGAGTTGTAATGGGGCTTCAAAGCTTTGCCAAAACTGGAAGCAGAAATGTCCTCATTTGTGATCTTGGGACAAAGACAGGGAGAAGTATTAAATTCTCTGTTAAAAGAATAGTAATAATAATAAAGTAGAAAATTCCTTGTTAAGATGGTGATGGAAATTCCCTCAAATCCTGCATTAAAAATCGTGGTTGAAGGTGGACCAGTATGGCCAGAGTGAGGCAAAGAACTATGAAATGTAGATCTGTTGCACAGGCTGTGGGGACAATCATGAAGATCTGTGGGGACTTCTGAATGTCTGTATTTGAGCTATGTGTGCTGAATTTTGCTTCATGTCCCCCAACCAATGTTGTACAGACTAGCATAAAGGTAAAGCACTTGAAAAAATAAAATTCTATATTTTTCTACAAATTTTGCATGGAAAGATTCCTAGTACCACTAAAATGGAAAAATAAAAGACACAGATTGAAATATATTTCCGTAAAGCTGTTCTTACAGACTGCAGACAGGATATACTAATTTTTAGCAACTATAGACCATTCTATCCTATATATTTATGGCAGGCTAAGGATGGGATATACCTGGATATGCCTGGATACATACCTGGATAATCTATTGACTTAGCAAATGATGTAAGAGGTGAACTAAACATAATTTAGTATATTTTCTTCTTCTGATTGCTAATAACAACAGATTGAAAACAAAAATTTTTACTAAAAGAGTTAGCTTTCACATTTGAACAGGAAAATGATTTGATATAGATTTATAAAAATAATAGTAAGGCTTAATTCACTCTTTATAGAAGGAATTTCTCATTTATTTATAGGGGGATGTCAGTAGCATCAGCGCGGAAGTAGAGCAAATTATTTTAGAAGAATCTTGCATGGGATTTAAGAAAAACAAAAACTTTTCAAGTTCTCATAGTTAAAAACAATAGGATACACGAATATACATGATGCTGAGTGCAGGAAAAATTAGAGCATAATATTATCCAAATAAATCAACATAGAATAAGTAAATTAACTACTGTATTTCAAGATTCAGATACATTTTAGCACAAAAAACATACTAGCTTTGTGTGCTGTTAGATTCTACTAGCTTTTTTTTAAACCAAGAGTGCTACAAAGAAAATTTTATATTTTTCCTCTGAAGCATTTGATGTCTGAAAACATGAAACTACTAAAGTGTGTTTGATAACTTTTTTGTGCCATATTGCTGTAAGGGCCATAATCCAGCATTTCTTGGCCACTTCCCAGAAAGCTATGAAATAGCATAAGGATTGCTTTAGAAAGGAAAGTAAACTACCTTCAAATGTTTTGAATTAGTAACTGGGTCATCATTTACTCCAGCATCAGTGACACTGAGTAATGCCAACACTGCCTGCCTGAGGTACTTGATTTCCACAGCAAAAGGTGGCAGGAGCCCTGCAGTTCTGCCAGCCCCAGCTTGAGCAATGCTGGGATGAGGAACTGCCTGGAAAGGACATGTGGTCTTAGACATGGTGACTCAAAATACAGTGGACATAACCTATGGATTTCAGGATTCTATGGCAGCCATCCCAGCTATTCTCCCAGATGTCTCAAAATATCTATTTGGGCATGTAAACAGGTCTGGACTGGAAGAATTTCCTGGGATGAGGGGATATAATTGCTTATGATCCTGGCAGACATGGTATCCCTGGGAGAATCCAGGTGCTACACTTGTCCTGCAGTCATAAACTGTGGACAAGTAGTTCTGTTGAGTGAAGTATTTGGCATCATAGATGTTAGTGTGTCTCAAACAATGGGAAGACTTTAAAATGGGAAAAAAAGCCAAACATGCTGACATCTGTTTGGACAGTGTTTTCCTCTTGCCATAGGGATGCATGTTTTTAGGAGGAAGAAATGGTGGGTTTGTTTTTAAATCAGAATATTACCAACCGTCTCATTTTAAGAGATTACAAGCTTCAAACAGTTCTACTAATATGCTATCAAGTAGTGTTAATACTATGACAGACTCTATTCCAGATATGAAGTGAGAAGCAAATTGAAAAAACTTTCTTGGCTCCAGAAACAAGCTTACTTTTTCTTTTCATTTTCCTAACAATAAACTTGGACCTGAGGTTTATCTTAATAACCATGAAGAAAAGAAAAAAAAGGGACACATATACACAAACAAAAACATAAAAAAGCCATAAAAACCAAAAAAATCCAAACAAACAAAAAACCAAAAGCAAACAAACAAAAAAACCCAAAAAATCCAAACCAAAAATATTATTAACCTGAATTTCAACAAGACTTAGATTTCTGTTTGAGTTCTGGAAATCTCTCATAACTTGCCCTAGGCTCTGGCTCTGTCTGGCAGCCTCAGTACCCATTGATGGTTGGGTGAGCCTGATACAGCTCCTATCAGCACCTAGCCCAGAAATCTGCTTGCTGGATCAGCCCAGCCACCTGCAAATCTCGTTATTCTTCTGCTGTTCTCCCAGATCTGATGTGGGACAAGCGTCAGTAGGGCTGCAGGAAGCAAGTACCATCTGAGGTGGGCATAACAAAGCTCCTCCTGGCTTGGTAAGATCCAGGCTAATTTTTGACTTTCTAGGCAGAACTGTGACTGCAAATCACAAAGGTCGCAGGTAAAATCTTGGGAGCAGAACACAAACATAGTAAATCCGCCCAAGGAAAGTGGACTCTGTTAATTGCTTAAATTCACTATTTGTGTGGCTACTAACTGGATGATATAAGCAGAGCAGATGCAAAACAGATTCATTCTACTTTAACACCAGCTTTTCCATTCTTTATTTTCCACATACTTTTATTTTTGTTCCTCTTTTGCCCATGTCTGTTTTCTTCTTCCTGACAAAAAAAGCGATAGCAAGCACTGTAAAAAATTGTGTCTTATGTATTATTGACTAGCTTTGAAGTGGTGTATTTTCCTGTACCAAACACAAAATGCACTCTGGAAGCTCTGTATTTTGACTTGATTTTGCATTTTGATCAGTTGCACAGTATGTGTTACATGGTTAAATTCTCTGGTTACAGACTCATAGACACTGATTTGCAATACTTTTGTGTCTGTGTCAACCCTTCCTGAACTCCATTAGAGAACAGAGCACCTTGGTGATTACCAGGAAACAGCTGTGTCTGTTTCTGTATGTCTGTCAGGCACAGTATGTGTTTCATTGATATATTGAAGTGCAAGAGATTTCATCAAAGGTTAAGTAACAAGTTCTCATCCATAAGACTTCAGAAAGTGACACAGTGGGTCATATAAGAGACCATCTAAGTTTTTCATCTCTGGCAGATGTAAGAAAAGAGGAGTAGAGGGAAGCTCTTTCCCTAGAAGTTTTTTTATCAGGCACTTAGAAGTGAAAAATGGGATTGTTTTTAAAACTGTTTCTGTTAATATTAACTTTTTAAACATTTTTAAACATTTCACATTCTATGACATACAATTTAGGCCAAAACACACCTAATCTTGTGAAGAAAAGTGAAATTGTAGACACATATATTTTAATTTAACTATGAATGGGCAATCATGACAGCTGCAATTCAATATTTTTCAAATTATCTGAAAGAAAGTATTCTATTCAATTATTGCTGATAATTCAGAAATTGATAATGAAACCCCACTCTATTTCACACTATCTAGGTTGCTTGACAGGGTGAGTGCAGTTGAAGATGTTTCCTAACATGGTACAGACAAGATTCATGCTCAAAGAGCAAAGGAAGGTACCACAACCACAAAATGTGAAATTGTGTCTTTGAGAGCAGAGATTCTGAAAGGGCTTTACAAATCATTTGGATAACCCAATCTATATGAACCTCCAATGCAACAATATAGCTAAGAAAGGCACCTTAGTCCTTGCCCTGAGAAATTATTCAAGGTTTTGAAAAATATCTGTGACACAGGAGATTTAAATATTTTAGTATATTTACTTTATAGAACAGTAAACTAACAAACCAAATGATAATTGCATATAATCACTAGTCATATAATCATAAGGGAAAGAGATACTGAAGACTGTAATCATGCAAAGACAGAAAAAGATTTAAAAAATGGAAATAATCTTTTTACCAGAATGAGAGCAATTGGGACAAATTCCCCTGTGGATTATCCATCTCTTTAAGGCTTCCTACCTAAATCACATCTTCTAGAGAAAGATCACAGTCTTCAAAAAAAAGCTTAAGTCTTCAGTTAGAAAAGGGTTGGTGTGATTCTTTATCCTGTATTATGAAAAACATTAGATTAAGTTATTGAAATGGTTCCTCTAAATTATATAAAAATATTGTTCTCATTTCTCCTAAATTTACACTTCTAACATTTACTTAATATCAATAAGAACATTAATAACTATGACTTCATCTTCATTGCCATCCTCCTTTATGTATGACAGTAGTTAAAGTTCAAATCCTACATTTCTCACTTCAGAAGATTTTTTTTCCCCTCTGAGATAACTGTTGGCTAGATTTGGTATTTCAAAGTCATTTTACTGAATTTATTTTTCTTTTTTCCTAATTCTCAGTTTCAAAGGTCTTCCATCTTGGTCATATTTCATCCAGAAAAAAGTATTTTTCAATCTGGAGAGCACAGACACTTCATATTTAAACTAATTCCACAGCTATCCCATCAGCAATCCCTGACACAAACAGTTCTGGCTTTCCACAGTTGTTTTGCACCTTGACCCTTTTCCCTTTGCCCCCACTCAGATTTGTCCAGAGAATTTCAGGAAAGCATCAAGGATCCATGTACACCAGCCCATAGCTTTTCCACTGATGTGCCAGGCCAGCTCCAGTATTTTTTAATTGAGACCAGAACAGAATGTGTGAAATTTCTAGTGGAATTCCTCACACTGGGATTCAAACCACAGTTGAATACCATATGCTTCATAAGAATGCTTATTTTTCCTCTTGCACTTTGAATTAAAAGCAAAACCACACAAATGAGGTAGTAGAGAAAAACCTAAAAAGCAATCCCAAAATTATATTCATAATAGCCCCAAAAGACACCCAAGAAAGGACTCATTTCCAAGAACTGATATTTAAATGAAAAGGTTCTCATCAAATTGAACTAGACTTAAACCTCAACCAATTATATTTAAATATAATGAAAAATAAATACAGCTGAGCTAGTAAGATAGCTGTAATAGCTAAAGGTCTGTCAGCACTTCCAGCATAAACCTGGTTTGTTCGGGGATTATAAGTGCTGTAAAAATGTGTTCCAGGCTGAAAGTTGGCAGAAAAAGATTGTCGTTTTAGAGGTTGAGATTTTATTTTATTTTTTTAAATTTTAAATAGGTTCAGAAAAAAAGAAGGATTGGCCACTTTTAAGATAGTGTTGGTAGACTTTGGAATTTTCCAACACTATTTCTGACATTCCCATAATTCAAAAAAAGACTGATTTTAAAAATAAGATGATGTAAGCTATTATTAGTCCATGATGTGAACTAACCACATGTTTCTTTTGGGATTTGTACAGGGGTTTATTTTTAAAAGGCAAGTGGGTTCAAACACAGGTCACTAGACTAATATAGTTTGTTTGACTCGTAGGTGGGATTTTTCAAGCGCCCTCAGCAGTGGCCAAGCCCAGCTCCCAAGGGCTGGCATCAAATGGTGTCAAAAGCTGGGAACTTAATGCACCCCCACTCATCCGCTGGGATAATGACAATAAACTTAGATACACATTTATTCTTTTATTATTCACCTCTCATGCTTTCTCTTTATGATGGTTTTTTTTGTCTAAAATTCCCATATAATGGGATAGCACAGATTTAATGATATAATTTCTTCCCTACCACCTTCTCTCACTTAGAGAAGTAGGAAACAAGCTGAGCATCAAAGGCCCTTTACCCCCAAAAATGTCTCCCTAGCTGGTCTCTGCAAGGAGCACAGGACTATCTGGGCTGAGCACACACTTGTGGCCTTGGACAAGGAACTCTGGTCATCCCTTGGACCCCTATGGACCACACCATGGCAGTAACACCAGACATGATGCAGACATAAAACTGGGAAAGAGGTTAGCTGGGAATGCAATGTACTTGTGGCAGTTCTCTAGGAATATGACTAATCAGAGACAAGCGAGGATATTCTTTGTGTGTGAACAAGCATCACTGCAAAGGTATCTGTGATATCAAGGAACATGAAATTCCACCTTTATTCTACTTTCTGTCCATGGAAGAGAGTGGATGTGTATGCCCAGAGGGAGTGGGACTCCACTGCCACCACCACAAATATGAGCCAGGGCCTTCAAAGGGCTGCAGAACTCTGTTCTGATTAAGAAATCCCAAGTTCCACAGGGTCCTTCCAGCACTTTCCAAGCTCAGCTGTAGCTACAGAGCTGTTCTACTTTTGTTGATGTTGAGAACCTGCTATTTTTTACAAACATGCTTCAGAAAAGATTCTGTTTCTCTGCTTTCAAAAGAACCAGCAAGATGATGGTTTCAGACACAGTGCTCTGGTGAAGGAAATCAGCGTTTACATTTGGGTTTAAAAGGAACTGGTCAAGGGTTTCACCTACCAGCTTTAGAAGGGTAACCAAACTAGGAGGGTTTTGATTATTCCAGAATATAGTTTTTTCTCTCATCTTTGGTGTGTTTTTTTGGTACGTTGAATGATTTCTCTATTGTGTTTCTGAGGAATCATAAGCAAATTTTCATCTTGATTATGTGAAAGAGAAAGAGAATGCTAAAATCTGAAAATGTATTATAAAATAGAATTGCATAAATACTTTCTGACAAGCAGCAGTTAATATTAATGAGACATGAAATCAGATCTGTATTTCTCTATTTGTTTACATAATGAAGTATGCTAACAAAAATTACTTGAGTTTTTGTTTTTCAACTTCCTTCTTTATAAGTAAGTTTTCATTTCACTCAGTGTTAAGGTGTTTTAAAATGTGGGCTTTTAAAACATTTACACAGACCATTCATAGCATCTGGGGTGAGAAACCATATTCATTTGTATTTTATATCACTAATAACAGCTCTAAAGTACTAATCTCATCTTTCTCATACTCACAGTTATGTGGGTTTCCAGGATCAGATTTGGCAGGCAGGTTGTCCTCATTAAGGAGAATTAAGAAATACTGGCAGTGGGTCAGTGTGACCAATCTTTCACTCTACAGGAGTGAAAAGAAAACAGGAGACTGGAAAGAAGCAGAAAGCACAAGTTAAAAGCATATCGCAATAAAGTCTTTTCAGCTAAGTGATATTTTAGTATTTCTCCATCACTGAAGGGTGTATGCTACATATATTAGGATTACTTCTGAAATTCTTAGTTACTGAGTACTATACACCGTGATAGACTTCTTTTTTTTTCCCAGCTGGGGATGAAGGGAGTCATGGGTCAGACCACTGGTATGACCCAGTGCCTGGTTGAAAGAACACCACAGGTTTTACTTCAAGCTCCTCCTGCACGAGCCTTTAAAGGAGCATAAATTCAGAGGAGAGAGATTTTCTTTGTCATGCTGAGTGTCCTTCAAAGGTGAGGATTTGCCATGTTTTAACATAACACAAGGGAAAGCACTTCTGTACTCAGCCTGAGATTCACCTTGCCTAGAACTCCCCAAAACCTGGACAGATTTCATTCCCATTCTACACTCACCCTTCCTGCCTCCAGTCTGGCCTGGTGGGCAGTGCTCCCAAAAGCTTTGTAGGCAGACAGGAGTTCTGTGCCCTAGTCTTCTAAGGGGCTGTGAAAGGCAAAAATATTTTGTTGTTCATCTAAGCTATCATCATCCCGCAAATCCACGTAAGAACCTCAGATGCAGTCAAGTTGACAGTTTTTATCAGTCCTAAACCCTATTTTGTGGAAGGCATGTCAGTGTAAGAGAGAGATTATCTGAACCTGAATACCTGGAAGCTGTAAATGATCAGAGAATCATAGAATCATTAGGGCTGGAAAAGACCTCCAAAATCACCAAGTCCAACCTTTGACCAAATACTGCCAAGCCCACTAAATCATATCACAAGGTTCCACGTCCTCTTATTTTTGAAAACACCCAGGAAAAGTGATTCCACCACCTTCCTGGGCAGTCTGTTCCAGTGCACAACCACTCTTTCAGTGGTGAAATTTTTCCTGTAATCCATCCTGAACCTCCTCTGACACAACCTGAGGCCATTTCCCCTTGTCCTATTGCTAGTTGTCTTGGAGTGCAACTGTGTACTCAAAAAAGAAGTGCAATTGTGTCCCTCAGCATGAAATCATGGCTGTTACAAAAAAAAGAAAAAAAATTATCATGCAGTGGGGTCATCAATCCAGTTGTCAAAAATAATATAAAATAATTATTTTGACTCCCTTCAATAAGATCTTTAATAATTTTTTCATCATGTTTTATTAAAAGGTGACAACAGTATTGAAAAATGGATTTCATTCACCTCTCTGCCAAGCACTGATGTTGGGGGCAGGAAGAGCTGTGGCTTCACTCCTGCTGGGTAGGCATCAGCGAACAAGCTGCACTGTTTTCACTTGGGGGGATTTATGGTTTGTGAGGGACCAGGGAACTGTGAGAGAGAAGAGCGGGCAGAAAGCCTTTTCCTTCCCCACAACGCAGAGGACAGGGAAAGAATTTGGTCACAAAGTTTCAGGTGTAATCAGAGCAGCTCTGCTCAGAGAACAAAATGTCATCTTGTCTGGGAACCTTCATCCTCTGAGGGGACCACAGGATGTATCAAAGTAGTGTGGGGGAATGGGGGAAAAATGCAACAAGGGGAGGAAAAGTTAGATTAAATCTGTGCCTTCTCTGTATCTAAATTCTTTCCCAAGGCTGGTTTTGTAGAAGGCATGTTTAAATCTGTTGAATGCTCAAGCGTCAGTCAGAGAACTAAACATAATTTGAAGTCTCACTTCACACTTCTATTTCCATTTCAGTAAGTCCTTTTAGCTGAACGCCACAGGCCTGGTGGTGACCTGGGCTAAGGGAACAAAGCTCTGAGGCACCAGCAGCTCACAATCTCCTTTTCAACTGTCAAAATATAGCCATATCCTCCTCACCCTCAAACCTCCTGTCTTTTCCTTCGACTCCTAACTCCATACTCCACTATCTTTTAAGGAAAATGAGATTAAATCAAATCCTTCCTCAATGTGGTTATAAAAGGAGAATTTCCTTAAAACACTCACTCAGAGTAGTTCCTCCTAAGGTTTTACTTATGTTGTGTTTAAGAAACCTGAGGAATTTTCAATATGAGAACCACCCACCCTGGGCTGCATTACTTCAAAAACCAAATGTTCAACTCTTTTCAGCTCTATTGTTAGATTACTTTGTTATGTGATACACTTCCCCACTGCATGCTTTGTGACACTGGGAATCATAAACCCTCCATCTTGGAAATGAACTCTGGTATGTACATAACCCACATACCAGGGAGCAGGGCTTGGTGGCACTCACAGCACTGCCTGTGTTATGAGGTGTTAGTGAAAGTTTTGGTCTCTTCAGCCTCTTTTATTGGTTCTGCAGTTGATTCCTTACTTACAGATGTTTTCAAAACCATCAGTTCCGAGGAAAGTCTACTTATTGCCAAAAGTTTACAGCTGAATTTCTTGGCATTCACAAGCAATGATTTCATCAGAACATGAAATAAGTCAGGGCTGCTGTTGAGAGACACCATTTTATAATCCAGCATTGTAAATTTAAGATTTTTATTTGCTGCAGAGTTTGGTTTCCATTTGTTCAACCCTCTGATAGGTGTATGGCTTGGGAACAGATATAGAAGTTTTACAAGCCCTTTGTGCAATTTAAAACCCCTCTATAGAATACCATAATGCACTGCCCATTCACATCATTAAAGACTTTTACAAGAGTATCATGTTCACACTTATATGTACTTTACTCTAGCGACCCTCCCCGTGCCATGTTTGAATTATTATAAATGGGGCCATGCAGAAATCTGCCTCAATAGCTGAAGTAGGGAGCCTTTGTTTAAAATTCAAATAACAGTTAAATGGTGTCTGTTTGTTCCTGATCAACACTCTGCATACAAAAAAACCCGTTGCACTTTCTTAAAAGGCAGCAAATGTGGACAAATATTAGCTTTTGGAACTAAAGGGGAAGTTATTCATTCACTCAGCAGTGCTTTGCAAACTATCAATCTTCCAGGTATTTCTATTAGCTTTAATCATTGAGGTTGTTTGTTTGGAGCAATTTCTAAGAGAATAAGGGTACCTTTGGCTCTTATCTCCTGTCATCAAAGCATCCATTAGGAAATCCAAGCCCTGTAGGCAAGCTCAAGGGATTACTCAAAGAGGTTTTCTTGAAACAATCAAGAATTTGGTGCCCTCTCTTCAATGCACAGGAGTTCAGTTGGAAACCATAATCTGAAAGAGAGGTTTATCTGGGGCTTAATACAATTTGAACAGGATTTTGTTCAAGGCAAACTTACAGATAAAAGCACCTTAAGTATGTTGAAACAAAGATGAGCCTGCATTCCTTGTGGTGCTGTTTCTAAGTCCAATAGTCTGTCAACAAAGTGGGGGGTAAAAGCTCTAAAAGTCTTACAATTATCACAATAGTCAGTAGATTGGACCACTGAGAAGCTAATTAATAGCTTTTTAATAAAGGAATGCTGATTAAGTGTGAAGCAGACAAAAGATGGTGCAGTGTTGGGGGCTGGAAGACTTGCCAAGGAACAGAAAGCTTGAGGATGGGGTAAATGTAAAGATTTGAAACTTGTTAAGTAGAAAAAAATATCTTTGAGATATGAGATGAGCCTGAACTGAAAAAAAAAAAAAGAGAATCTGGAGTGCATATAACCCTAAATTTCCACAGTGTTTGGACTGGAGTATCTCTGTTCTTCAGGTGCAGGGATTTAATTCAGCTCCCTGCTAATGGAAAGAGACAAGAGATATGGACAAAATGCTAATGCAGCTTTGCATTTAGGATCCCTTGGCTTTGGAGACAGTCCAGTGTAGTAGAGCTAGGATTTGGATGACGTGGATTTATCTGCTGCTTCTTTCACTTGAGTACCTTTCCCTCTTTGGCTTTCCTTATCTGGGAAAGGAAATGATGAATGGTTTGAGATAACTGAAAAAAAAGTATAACATGAGATTTAGATTTCTGTTCTGCTGCTTTCCCAAGAGTCTCAGCTCTGAGTTGGAGCTCTGGTTCTGTAGGGACAGAGCACAAAGTCTGCCTCTGCCTTGAGGAGCTTACTATAGTTATTGGGCCCAACTGAGCCCCAAATGAGCAAATAGGAAATTTTTAAGGACAAGCATTATGTTTCAGCTTCTTCAGGTAACAGATACAGTTATGCTTTTCTTTAGATTGGAAGCTTTTCAGAACACAGAACCAGGGAATGTGGGTGCCCATCTATAAGGAGAATGATGTGGACAATGTGCATTTGAAATTTCAAAGGGTTTATTTGACACAAGTCTGTTAAAAAAACCTTAGCGATAATTAGAATGCTCATTTGTCATGACAACACAGCTCTTTTCAGGACTGAAACTGAATTAAAGCATAGGATGCAAGGCATAAAACTTAATGTTTCATTTTCAGGATAGAGAAGAATTAGCAGCATTGTACCTCAGAGGCTCATTCTAGAACCTGTTTTACTCAATTTCCTCACCAATGACCTGGAAATGGAAATGAACTGTGACATCTCCAAGTGTGGTGATGAAATTAAGATTTTTTTAGATAGCTAAATATTATCTCAGTGACAAGAAACAGGAGGATCTCACAATGTCTTTGGCTGCAGCTAGAAATAGCCATCAAGACATCAGATATCACTGGAAGAAGACCACCCAAATGCCATTGTTTTACATGTATATAAAACTTTTTGTACACCTGCCCCCTCAGTGCTCTTTGTTGTTTTGTGATCTCAAGAAGGATGTGGTGGAATTAGAGAGAGTACAGAGAAGAGTAAGCAGGTGATGGAAGTGCTATTTTACAAGAAAACATTAGAAAGGTTTGAACATTTTTGTTTCAAGAGGAAAAGGCATATAAAAAACTCCTGCAAAATCCTGATAGCATGTACAACTGTTATCTGGAAGGTATTTCTTTATGCAGTAGCTAGTTAGAATTCTGAAACATATGGCCATGGGAAGTTGTGAGAGAGGACAGTTTTAGCAGGTTCAAAGTAGATTGGATAAATTCGTGAACACTAGATTATAAATCAGTGATGGCAGGGCTAAGCAGAGATGTGTCTTCTCCATTCCTTATAAACAAATTTTGATGGGAGATGGACTACAGAGTGTGAGCAGGTTCATGTTCTCTCCCAAAACAGCATTTCATACCATCACTGTCAGAAGCAGAACACTCAGTTTCTACTCATCTGACCCATAATGCCATTTCTTATGTCCTGTTAATTTTTTTCAATGTCGGACATTTATTCTTGTTAAACTAATAGAGGCTAAATATGGAATATACACAGTAGTACCTCCCTAGAAATGGAAACTGAGAATTATGATGTAATAATGCTTCATTTCCAAGAGCTGCACATCACTGCATCAATGTGAATTACCTATGTACCCAATGTGCTGTAGCAACACCAGGTTAGGAAGAAAGTGATTTTCTCAGGGAAGAAAACAATCAAAATAGTAACTTTTACATGAGCCTGGTAATTCGTCAGGTTACTGTACAAAATCTAGACTCAGTAAAAGCACTTCACATGGTTCCAAAATCCTTTCTTCATCCTAACAAATGTACATGTCTGTAGAATTGTAAAATGTAATTAGCTTTCATTGATTCAAAGTCCATCTGTGGTCAGGAATATTTTTACATGATCCCGTAAAAGGAGTCTGTTATAGGCTATACAGTCCATCTGTAGAACTGAGTGAGCATGAGTTACAGAGAGAAGTTCTTAATTTTTTTTCAGGCAGATCATGCTGGTTCTGTCTAGTCTTATTCCCAATTTTCACCTGCTTCACAAGATCTCTGTCTGACACGAAACTTCAGTCTTCATTGAATCTCTTTAAGTCAACCCATTCCAAAAGCCTTGCAGAAGGTAACATAGCCCAAGCCCACCTGCCATCAGCAAATCTTTCCTGCTTCTTTCAATACACAATATGCAAAAATGTAAAATGGTTCAACAGAAAACTCCTCTCTTAACATTTACCAGGGAAAGTTCTCATCCTGCAGATATTCACAGTCAGACAGAAAGGTAAGCTTTTAAAATGCAGCAGCATGCAATGGTCCTCGGGAAAGGTACAAATTCTGAGATTGACATCAAAGGCAGAGGACTAACGAGGGACTTTTAAAGTATTTCCTGCACTGAGACTAAACTAAATCTCCCACCAGGACTGGCTCTGTGAAGAGGCAAAGCAGGCAGTCATTGAAGGAAGTGGGTTATTGACAGTGGCAAAACAGCCACAGTCCCATTTCCAGCTCTTCCTGTGCCAGAAAAGGCAAACTTAGTTGCTACTGTCCCGAAGAGAGAAGTCAGAGCAGCATCTCCTGCTGTGAGGGCAGTGGACCCTCCTAGTGGAAACAGTTAAGGTCTCTTTATCTCCTTTAGGCACTGTAAGCTCCTTCAGCTCATACATTAATGAAAAATCTTAGGTCTTGTCCTGTGACATCTTACATATCCTGAGAATGTAGCCAAGGGCAGAGCCACTCTACTTTTTCTTGCTCATCTAGTTTATTTTTTTTTCCTTTAAACTGTTTTTTTACTTGTATTTCTATTTTTTATTATTTTGGATTTATTTCACTGTCTCTTGCTCTAGTTACTATTAAGCTGACTGTATGTATTTTAGATAACTTCTTTGTCTTCTTCATAAATCCCTAACATAACAATACCTTTCAAGTCAATGCAGCTGCCATGAAGAAATATTCTCTAAAACATTGTGAGTAAATTTAAAGTCTTGGAAATTTCTGTGTGCTTTTGTTTTTGCTCATTAATTCTATTTCAGTTACTTCAGTTAAAGTCATCAAACATCTTGCAGTTGTGCACGGATGTGATTAACCTGAGATGCAAATTACAAGTAAAACTTGAAGCCTGAAAATTAGCTACAGATCTTTACAAAATTGGCCTTTGTTACCAGACATTTGTGACAAAATTCTGCAAGAAAGTGTTTAATGTATCTCACACTTACTGAGTTATCATAAAACTTTGGATTTGGCATCTGGATGACATTTTAATTTTTGACGAAAAACTTGGAAGTAATGGATACAGTTTGCCCTAAGGTTGTCCTCTATTCACCTCAGATTCAATTCCTTTACTTATTTGGTGTGGTTTTGCTTGTGAGACAGTTCTTACTAGAGTAGGTATGGAATGATGTCACCTTAACCTTAGACACAGAAAAAATAAAAGAACTTCCAGAATAAGATATCTTCCTGTGCCTATATAAGCTTTGTATAATATATGTTAGAAGCATCTCTCCCCATTGATTTTAGTGGAAGTGAAAAATGAGTCATATCCTAACTTTGTTTTTCAAAGGTCAGGATTGCCAGATCTTGCCCTTTTAACTTGCTGCAGATACTTGGCAGATATAAAACCTAGATAAGGCAATTCAGAACCCCTAAACTAGATGTCTCTTCTGAATAATACTCTGACAGTATGAGTCTGGCTTTTAGAGACATTAATTACTTTACTTCAGCATTTCAAAAGCAGTGCTTAATGTAGGAGCTGTGACTCTCCCTTCTCTGTGTGCCCAGCTCAGTTGTGCATACTTGGGAATCTCAGCCCCGTTTTAGATGTCTAGTGTGTTTTGAGGGGCTCTCCCAAATATCAGGAGTTCTCACAGGTCCTGTGTGGTACTGCCTGCTTCCCCATGAGAGCATCTTGAACATGAGAGCATCTCAGAGCTGTGTGTACCCATGAACGAAGAAATTAATTGAACTTTTCTGCCCTGGCAGTCAGATTCATTCAATTGTATTTCAACCAAGTATCCTGGCATGGAACTGAAAACCTTTCGCAGCAGAAGACATTTCAGTTGCCAATAACAAGCATATTCTAGTACAGAAAAATGTGTTTCTGTTTTTTTCTTCTTTTAAAATACTTGGCTATTGCTGCAGATCTAATTTCAAACAACAATTTAAAAAAAACGTTTTACAATAATGAATAGTTTATTTTTTAGTATTTAAAAGAACCTAATATTGGGATTATGGCCAACATTATTTTTTTCTTTCTCTCAATCAGTTTTCTTATCTGTGCCTCTGTTTGACTGAAATTTGCCTTGGTCTTTAAGTAAGAAAGAACACTGGGGCCTCCTACAGTTTACTTTTTGATTGTAGCTGGTGTTCAAGTATCACACAGAAACTACAGTCATAACAAAGGGGCACATCAGCAAAACTACTTTGCTAACACACATAGAGTACTCTGTTTGCAAAGGTAGTACTTATCTGTCCAAATTTTGATATATACGATCTTTAATTTCTGCTTGTGATGTCATCAGTGGAAAGAAAAAGGGACTTTTTGGATGCAATTTGTCTTAGTCTGACTGAGATGTTTAAAATTGTCCAGATGAATGGCATCCAAAGCCTGTACATTTTTCCATTGACTATAAAGGAAGCCTAGACAGCTTGTTCAAATGTAAATGTCTATACTGCAGATGTCTAAAGTTAAGTGAAAGGAATCCAGGGAGCTTAGCATCCAAAACCAAGAATGTGGATATCATATTGAGAAGATCTGAACCATACAGATATTAAAGGACATGTCTAGCATCAGAGATGACACCTGAGTAGCCATGCCAAGAATGGAATACATATTTCTCAAATTCCAGAATTCTAATATTTTAACCACAGACTATCTTTTCTATGAAATGAATAGGAATATAAATTTTTTCACATCTTGAAGTAATGCTTGTAGCTAGTACAGAAAGATTTTGGCTAACCTCCCAGCCATACCTTCCATTTCCACCTACCCACAATATCTCTACACAAGCATTCAAAGGAATATTTAGCTTTTTACTCATTTAAGGAAACTAGTAAAGACACAAATAATACATTCAACCCAGGAAAAACAGCATGGTATAGGATACAAGAGCCATACTTTCTTGGGAAAAAAAGTTAATTTTATAGAAGAAAAGAAAAGCTTGCAGTGTGAGAGAGAATTGCATCCCTTCCTCTTCACATTTTTGTTAACTGAAGCCATAATCCCAGGAAAAATATCTGAACAGATGTTTTCCCTTGAAAACATTCCAGAAAATGAAAGCACACATGGCATACTGATCTGCTACTTCCTTCAACACATTCTCGTTCAGAGATAACAAATGTACCATGTGATGTTGCCATAGTAGCCTCTTGTATTTCACCACTGAGTGAAGCAGAGGACGAAGTGAATATCTCCCCATACTCTGGGCACTGGGCTGGCTACAGTAGCAGATTGTGCTTGTAGCATTTGTAGCATATTCTCTGACATTGCCCTGTCTGTTGTGTTTTAGAGTACATGTGCTGAAGCACAGTGTGCAGCAAGCAGATACAAAGCTCAGGTATCTCCTATGGCCAGATTCTCTGGTCCATTAACTTTCTATGGCCTCCCTGTCATACTCTATCTGCATGTTTTTCAAACAGACCACAAACTCTTTTTCAGTGAGTTTTCTGTTAATGTATGCAATGAAGCTGGTCAATGTTAAGGCTGTTTATAAAAGAATGACAGAAAGTAGAGGACAAATATCAAACAGAAAAAAACCCCAGAACATAACCAAAACAACACTATTAATGCTGCAAAAGTATTCATTGGAGGCAACAATCATTGGCAAAAAGACCTATCTTATCTACTTGAGAAACTGGAAATACTAGAAATGTTTTAGAATACAGTGAAGAATCTTGAAATACTGAAAAAGAACTGACAGGAAATATTATAGGACAAGAAAGAAATTGTTAAAAAGGAAGCACGACTGAAATAGAGGTATTTAAGGATATGTGTTTCTCAGGAAAGCTATAACTAAAGCAGGACTTGGTAGATCAATGTATTCACATTCTCACATTGACTTTAAAGTAGACTAATGACAGATGAATACAACCACACACATTGAGAAGAGAGCAAAGTCTGCCTGTGTCAGCATCATTCCTGGAGAGTGCTCTATAACATGTTCTGTGCCTCTAAACCTAATGATGAACTTGAATAATGTATAAAGTCATTAAATACTATTTGGAATTGTAGCCTGAATGACTTCTCTTTTCAAGTATAGTGAGAGAGACAAAAGGTGCTAAAAATAATAGCACCCCAGCCATTTCTGAGTAATTTTCTTTGAAGAAAATAACAGTCAAATAAACATGAAGATGACAGTAAGATTTTTTTAGCTTTGCCTTTTCTAAACTCATGATCTTTGGAGATATTCACAGAAAGTTATTAGTCAATTCTGGTCTGATTCACTTAAATGAAATGAAGAGCTACTCATGGGTATGGTTATTACTAGGGTTCTCAATTTCAAAAGGACAAATTAAGTTATCTAGTTAATAAAGTCAGCCGCGTTAATGAGCCTATAGACTTCACTGTACTGTAAGCTTGGGAATTGTCTCTATTAATAGTATAAAATACAAGAACTCCTACCCCTGTGTAGTAGACTAACTTTTCCAAATCACAGAAAATACTTAAGAGTAAGCAGAGATTGTACAAGAAATGCAAAATCAAAACCAAACAGAAATAAAATAAGGACTGCTCTGTAAAGAAAATAATATTTTAAAGACAAGTCATGAAAGATCATAACAACAACTGTCAGGAACCAAACACAATTAAAAATTGCACCTGGAAAAGGAGATAATAAATAAGAGAAGGCAATTAAAAAATTATTTTTTATGCAGCGAGTATTGGGAGATTCAGCAAGACTTCAAGGTGTGACTGAAAAGAGTAAATGAATGTTACCTCAATTTTTAACATTAATAGTTCTGCTGAGTATGGAATCAGAGGACTAATGGTTTAATGTGAATGGAAGTATAAAAATTGGCATGGAAATAGAAATTATAAAATTAAAAGCAGAAATCAAGAATCCTAGTACATCATTGTGTGAAAATCATCCAGAATTCTGAAATTCTGATCTCGTAGCAAATAGTTCAAAATTTTTTTTTAACTTTTTGAGATTAGTACTGAATAACTGGAAATTATTCAGCAAGTCAGCACTAAATATTTAAATAAAGGAAAGTTGTGTACCCAACTACAAGATCAAACCTGAAGATAGTTTGGATAGATTTGTAGCTAAAGATAAATGGAAAAATCCTAACAACTGTAACGTGGATTTGCTAAGGTTTGCCTATACCATATTTTTCTGATAGCTTTCTCTAATGAAACAGGGGATTAAAAACCGTACATTTCTACACCTATAAGTAATTTTTTTAAAAGGACATTATTGTTTAAATGAAAGAGATGTCCATGGATGATGCTAAAAGAAGAAGCATCAAAGGTTTCAGTGCCCAAGAAGTACGTGAGTTAATGATTAGTGTCAGGGAGGGTGAATAGCAGGAGGGTGTCAAGGACCACAGTAATAAATTAAATTCAATAGGCCAGGCTGCAACTTTTACTTAGGGACTTATAAAAAAGGGTTGCAGTTATAAACTAGGTATTCATCAACTAGAAATGACCGAGGAAAAAGACAGAGAGATCCATTTATAAACGACATGAATATATCATCAACAAGCTGTTCCTGTGAAAATGGTAAATGAGATCCCAAGTTAAATCTGCTGAGATAAGTAAGTACTTATGCTGTTTTAAAAATGATGCAGTGAATTCTTCCTCATTTGGTGATGTTTGCTATGTTATTCTGACAAAACGAAGACTGAAAGGCTGCAAAAAAATCACCAAGATTTACATTTATATATCAATCAATTCAATATCAAGTTAGGAAGAACAATGTGACCTGAGAACAACTGGATATAAACAATTAAAACTTAATTCACCCAGACATAAGTGAGATTCTAGAGCAGTTTTCCAACAGGAGTAGTAGGAAAAAAAATCTGAACTATATATGCTACAGAATTGGTTTAGGGAAAAAGTTCTTCCTAAAATACCTGCCTGCAGAAGGATGAAAATAAAATCAATGGTCCCAGAAGTCCCTTGCATGTATTACTGTGTGTGACTTTGTAATGAACCTGTTTGTTTTTTTTTAAAGCTTAAAATGCTCACATCTTCTCAGAAATATATCTGTCTCATTGGGAAGATTTTTTGGAAGCCAGTGACATCAATTGAAAAGTCATAGGGAGAAAGTCAGACCTGAGGCAAACTCTCATAATTCCAAGGGGAATGCAAAATTTTAAGGAATATATGGTTACAAAAAATGTAAAAACATTATATATTTTGCAAAACATGTTTTCTGACCAGTCATAATAATTGTGATTTTGTTGTCAATAATCTTAGTATTACTAAAATAGAATCTATATTTATAAATGGTTTTAATGTCTGTATCCAATTGAATTAAACAACTTATTTAAGTATATGGGAAAAAAATACATGATTCCATGATTTCCAGAGAAGTACTTTTCTCTACTTTAATGAAATGAACCTAACTAAAAGTTACATGGGCAAAAAATAATAAAATCACATTTCCATACAGAAACAAGACTAGGCAACACAAAGCACACTACACTGAGCCTTCACAGACAGAGTACCCAGAAGAAATAAGTACTCCTTTGCCCTAAGAAGTGGGTGCTCCACTGGAATATATAATATATTCACTGAAGAGGAGCAAGCTCTGTCAGGTCCTTCTAAAGCATAGTTGAGGGGAGAAGGTGGAAGGGAGAGAAAATATCTTGCCTCAGTATAGGTGAAGGTACATCAGTGTTTTAACGTGGACCAGGAAGATGCTTTTGCAGCACCCTCCTCCCCACTGCTGTGCTTTGGTTTGCAGTCTCAAGTGGTCTCAGGCTGTGCAAACTGCTCCTTTGGATGAAACTAAAATGAAAGATGCACTGCAGGAGGACATGAAATGCTCTTTAGCAGCTGACAAGTATTTAAGCTGCACAGTCAGACTAGAACTAGCCCGAAGTAAAAGCCCCAAAGTACTTTCAGTGCCGGTATCAGGTCCTTGGTTCTGTTTGGCTCCACAGACACACATCAGTTAGGTTTGGTCATGACACTTGCTCAGTGTAGGCATATTCTGTGCCTCTAGCAAAGCCTCTTCTGTTTTCTTTTTCTTTTACTCATGGGGAAATGTTATCACTGTATAGCATAAAAATTATGCTCAAAAAGAAACTACAATCTATATGCAAATGTTTTCAAGATGGGGATCACACAAAAGGATGAAAACCTGTGGGCAAGGTTCGAGGGAAAAGATGCAAGAAGATGGGAGACAGTTCAGACATCAGGAAATGACTGGGAGAAATTAAAAGTAAGAAACACTAATTAAACAGGTGGGAAATACAATAGGTAAAGGGATTGCAAGTGGAAATATTAACCATGTATTCTCCTTTCCCATGTAATTAAAAGGATGAGGGACATGTTGCAACTTGTTCTATTTCTTGTTCTTCCATAAAAAAGCTTTTTTTTTTTTTTTCGCAAATGAGGCAGCTACCAGGAAATCCTAGGCATCCTCATTTTCCCTTGCATAAAGGGGGATCTGAAAAGCCTGGACTGAATCTAGTGATGGCTAGCTCTTCTTCCAGTCTCCCCACAGGAACACATGGCTTACTCATCTAAAGGAACATTTCCTCGTGTTCCTGTTCACAGGGCAGTTCTTTGGGGAAAGTTTTTCCCTTATTTATATGCAACTTCAGACAAGAGGATCAAAGAATTATCCACCTCCAAGTGACCAGTGAGTAGTCAGCTGCTGCAAGTGACACATGTGGATAGCATCAAAGAGTCTCAGACATAAAGGAGCAATATCTTGTACACCAGTAGCTTCTAAAATGGTAATTAGATGCTTAATAAGAGAAGAAATCAATGAAAATCAACTGGAAAGCAGTGATAGAAAGGCTTGGACCTGTACGCTTTAGGGGATAGTGGAAGACAGGACAGAAAGACATCGATTCTTTTTCACATCCGTGACTTCCAGATAATGCCACAAATAACAGTCACAAATGTTTATAATTCCTCCCAGCATGTATTTGAGCAATTATGTAAAAGAAGTTATGTCCCTTATCCCTGTTCCATTCCAATGAGAGGAATAGTGGCTTCAAGTTGTATCTGGTGAGACTACTGGTTCCAGTTATAGGCCCATGAGATAACTATGAACAAATTCTTTTTATATTTCCACTCTCTTTTTATAACAAATTCAAGGAAATTCCATGACAAAAAGCTGCTAACAGGGACCTAATGACAGTTGGTAATTATTTGTGACCTTTTAGAACATCTAGTTTAGTAAAAGCTCAGTTTCTAAATCCAGGAGACAGATAGTTAAGATACTTCACCCCCTTGAAGTGAAATATAATGCCTCAGTACAGCCATAATATATATATTTTACTCTGTCTTTGATCTCCTGGGAGATGTGGAGATGTGTTCAGCTTCCCTCCAGTCAAAAGTTTTGCTTATTTCACAGAAGCTCGGTGTGTTCAAGAAGTTCAAGAAAGGCCTTTATTAGGTATGCAATTAACTTCACAAACTAGTCCTTAAACCCATAAGCATAAACATCTCCAACTTAGCTGCTGACAGCTGCCATAGAAAGAATTCCCCAGCAAGAATTCCCCAGCAATCTGCCAGAGAACTTACAGTGGCTCAGTGATGTGCTCCAAAACGTTCAAGTTACTTGTGCCTCTCCTTTAACCATGTAGTAACTGCAGGTCAGCCAAATGAAGGAAATCACCTCACTTCACCTTGTTCCCTTCCACGGCCTCTCTCAGTTGGCTCATACCTGAGTCACAGCTCACCTTTTCATTCACAGAAGCCTTGCAGAGGGTGCAGCCAGTGCCACTTGACAAGTCCCAGCAGGTCTTGACAGCTGAAGGAAGGCAAAGAATCAGCAGAAGTCCTGTGGATGCTGTGAAGAAAGAGGACTAAAGGCTTAAGTGACATCCAAGCAACTCTGGCATATTTTCAACAGATAGTTTTTAAAGTTGCCCATATCTCAGTTTGTTAGAAGCATGAGTTTTACTAGCAAGTAATTCTGGAAGAACAACCTATACTATAAATGGTATAGTAACTAAGTTAGAATAAGGAAAAAAAACCCCATAATTTGCTTTTTAGTTCATCTTACATGTTGCTGAGAATTGCAAGTTACAGTAAACTCACTTAATAGGTTTTTAAAGTGAAATTAAGTACTATTTTAAATGACCACATGAAAACATACCGAGGTATTGGCAGACAAGATTAATAGTTCCTCCTGTCTTTCCCATCCCCTTTATATTTTATTTTCTATTTCTGATAAATGAGAAAATATGATAGATATGAAATACTCTTGAAATTAAAAGACAACCAGCTCAGTGTCAATATTGATATTCTGTAGAATAACTACATTCACATAAATGTTAAACAATTCAGTAATGTGCCAGGCAGTGTTTATAAATGTGCACCAAAATAATAATCCAGATGAGAGCTGTTACATTACGAGATGATTATGCTTCTTTTACATACTTTATAATTAAATAGACCCTTTTTCTTTCAGTTTAATAGCCAGAAATAGTATCTCATTAGCTGTGCTTTCAATTTTACCCTTGTAACTTGGAAAATATTGTCCTATAATTAGCTCAGGGTACTTAAACCCTCCCAGCAAAACAGTAAATGCATATGGGTGTCTAGATGTGAAATCAAATTAAAGTAACACACAATGTGAGTCTTTTATTGTACAGGGTTGGAGTTTTTTCTGGCCTTTTTTTTTTTTTTCTTTTTTCCTTAATCAACTAGGGTTATTATGAGAGAAATAAATAACTTTTATAACTTCCCTGCCTGTAGCAGCTATTATTTCATACACTCTTTCTTGAGATAGATTATCCAGCTCATTTCCAAGGAGTATTGGGGGCAGTCAGTTGAACTCCAGGGGTAAAGATTGCCCTTATTTCTCCACGCAGTACTACTAGGTAGCACAGAAAAGTGCTTTTTGAAAACGTGCCAAAGGCTGCATTGATGGCATTAACTGGAAAAAGTTTAATTCTTCTCTCAATATGAATCCCTCAACTCTTGTTAGTCAGAGGTATAGAATGACAAATGCTCACACATAAAGGATAGCAAAACCAAATATCTTAGTTCACCTAAGATAATGCTTAAGAGTTACATGCTACCCATATTAATAGCCCATATGAACCAAACGAAGCTTCAATACACAAGTGAGGCTAAAGGTTATGGATAGGACGTTCCTGATAAAGAATGAAGCTGTGGGCATTCAATTCTGCTCAGATCTTGTCCTCTATTTGCAGGCTTGCAGAAGCAGCTCCCACCGCTGAGCTTTCAGCTGCACAATTCAGAGTGGCTCATGTGCAGGAGAAGGGGCAAACACAGCCCATACCCATCACTTGCTGCATAGGGGAGCAGGAGGTGCAACTCACAATGCTTCAGGCTGAGGAGGGAAATGTTTAAACCATTAGATTAGTTTGGAAAGAGTAGGATGAACTGATTGCAGGTTTTGTAAGAAAGTGAGCCAGTCATTTCTTTGGAAATGTATGAAGCTGTTACTTGGAATCTGGAAAGCTTTTGGCACTAAATCCTTGTTTAACATAAGTACCTACCACAGAACTGCCAGTGGGCAAGGTGGGGAGAGAGCTGAATAAACAGAACTTTTTTTCTCTCAGGCATTTTCTGTTTGCTAGCTGAAACTCTGTGTGCTAGATGAGGAATCCTATTTTTAGGCATACAGATCTCCGTCTTCAGTATCTTGGGAATTTAGAAGCTTTATGCAGTAATTTCAACACTACTGGAGAAGAGGTTTCCCAAGTTTTCAGCAGCACAGTGCTTCTTGTTACAATTACTATGTCCAGGCCTGAGTCATTCATTAGTTATTGCACAGAAAGGTACAGTTTTGTAAAGGCCATGAAATATGTATTAGCACTCCTTCACTATGAATGTAGTCATACTGAAGCCAGCCTCACTCCCTACTCCAGTAGCAATGATTTGCAGAACAGTGTTTTGAATTTTTACTGGTTTCCTCCATACCAGCATGCAATACCTGGTTTGGCTGCTGCTGTCAACAGTGGCTGATCCATCCTCTGGGGAGCCAAAACACGCTCTATGTCCCACCAAACAGACTAGCAGAGGTGTTATTCTGCCACAAGAAAATCAAGGCCAACAGAAGTGCTTTCTGGATGATTTGAGAGCTCTGATGTTGTCATGCCACAGGGAGGGACAGCAGTTTATATGTGCATGACTGGAAGTTGGACTTCTGTTACCTGGTGTCTGGTTTAGCCACGCTGTGGTCAGATCAAGATATGACCACTCCTTGGCCAACTTCTAAAATCCCCATGGCATGAAAGGAAGAAGTAAAATGAGGCTCTGTTCCGTGTAAGCCTGGAAATAACAGCTCTTGCCTAATTTGCAGCAAAATCATGGAGCCCTTATTCAACACTGATTTAGTAAGAAGGAATGCCAAATACAGACTTCAGAAGCTGTACTTAAAGTGAAGCTGTCTGAAATGGTTATTTTTCTAAAACCATGCTAGGTACCTATTGCACTTCCTATTGATTCTACTCCTTTTACTTTCCTCTGGGTACTACAGATGCTTTGTGAAACTTCCAAGCTACAAATCAAATCCATCTGTACAAAACAATAAATAATAATTTTCTAAACCAGCTTTATTTCATATTAACCTCGACACTGAATGCCAGCAGCACCAATTAGCCTTGCAATCCTGTCTGCTGTATAAGGCCTAAAGATTTGAACATAGTCTTTCATCTGTTAGCATTCAAGAGACTGATAAAAATTTACTCTGCTTTTAAAACAAGCTGTACGTGACTGAAATTTACGTCATACTGGGGTGTGCTATAAATAAGGTGAATCTGAAGAGACTGTGAATTTTTCACAGCTTTGTTTCAGAGCTATTCAAAACCATGGTTATCAATGACTGCACCACAAAATTCCTGTCAGCTTAAGATTTCAGTCGCAGCCAGGGACTTTGATGGATGGTTTCCCACTCTTCCCTAGTGAAATATAATTATCAAGGCATAAAAATCACTTAATCGCAAGGCTGGAATGTTTAAGCATAACAGTAATTAGTTCTTCTGTAATGCTTTCAATTCACAGATGTAAGTATTTTACAACAGAAATTATCACTTCCATTTTATAGTTGAAGTAAACTGAGGCAGAGAAGGAACAGAACAGAGTGTTTTTTACACTGTGGGTTAGAAAGAAGGCTTTGAAGAAAAAACAACTCTTCTCACTGCCAATCCAGAGCTGCTCTTGCCCATGCTAGTTAGAATAAGGTCAGTCAGAAAAACTGTAAGAAAACACAGTTTGCCAAACTGCTCTTTCTGCTGGAATAACCTCCACTAAAAACTCGACTACTACTGCTGCTACTACTACTACTGCTACTACTACTACAAAGCAAACTAACAATGCTGTAGAGTACACTCATTGAGAAGCCTGATACATTTTTTTGAAGAAATTGAAGGGTTCAAAGCTGACTAGCCAACAGGACACTCCAGCTGGGAATAACAGAATAGGACTCTAGGCCTTTTTTTGTTGTTTTTTGGAAGCAGGGCCCTAATTAAGAGCAATGGCTGGGGACATTCATATTGTGACACTTGAATTGGAATTCTTGGACCAGTCCAAGGTGGCCTAAAACAAAAGCATTTGCCAAGAATGTTGTCGTTAGCTGAGAACAAAAGCTGGAGGCTTGTGACCAGGTCACTACTGGGTGGCATTACTCCCGTCAGCCACTGTGCAGCTCACTGGACACCCAGGTCTTTGGGTTCTGGAAGAAAGTTGGTTATAAGGGCACTACTGGGAGTGGAGTCTGAGGCTATGCTGGATTCAAGATAGGAAAACTTGTCTGTTCAGACATGGACAGGATTGAAAGAATATCAACCTTTTTCCTTATTTCTTAGCTGATGGAGCAATTAAGGCTAACTTTCTTACTGTGTTTGATGGGTATATTTAGTCCCCAGTAGAGAGCATAAAGATAGCCACCAGGAGGAAAGGCAGTTTAATAGCACATTTGTGACCAGACACATGGGCTGAAGACCAGCCCTGGTACAGGCTGGTTAAACAGTAAAAATTTACTCTAAGCTGTTATGAGTTCTTCATTTTGAGTTACTAATAACCACATATCTGATATCTGAGAGCTCCCAAATACAGCTTTTCAGCACTTATACTTGTGCAGTTTTGCAATGCTTCAATCTCCCAGGGTCATTCCACCACTGCTTTGTCAAATATGTGATAAAAATTATCTTTCCTATTAAAATCTTTCCTTTTTCCTAGAACAATTGGTAAATTACCTCTGCACCAACTATGAAACAATATCTTGCTCTATTTTTCCCAAATTCATATTCAAACAATGTACTGACTAATTTCCAGTGACTCAGTAGCATTTCACTATAGTGGTCCTGTCATTCTGAAAAGGAAAAGAAATGAGAAGAAATCATGAAAGTGTGAAATGTTGTTCTCCCATATAGAACAGTCTGAGAGACAGTACCAAGAGCTCTTGCTCATGATGGAAAAATAGATAACCTGTTAATAATTTCTTGTCACTGGTAAATTCAAAATTCCTTCATCTAATGTGCATGAAAGTCTAGTTTAGGACAAGCAATTTTTTGTTTGTTTGTTTTAAAATATCCATGAATATTGCTTTGCCAAGAAGAAAACTTTAAAAGAGCTTCAGATTCTCCTGTCACTATGGGATATGTTGGAGTCTTTTATTTATTCCCTTATGGGATCTGAGCCACAGTTCCGTAATATTTCAAGAGATAACTAGGTAAAAATTTTTAAAAAACCCCCAAAACCTAACTAAAAAAGTAAAATTAAAAAGCTCATTCCAGTAAACAAAACACAAATGATTGGAACCCAAACCACTACCTTCTCTGTAGGAATTTATAACTGAATGCTCATTAGAAGGATATGATGCTGCTAGTCTCAGAAAAAAAATGTCCATGTTATTTTCATCATATTGTGACCTTCACACACTTGTTTGCCTTTCCATGGGTAAAAGTTGGTGGTAACTGAATGCGTGCAGACTACAAGGATGACACTTGGAGAACATCAAAGACAGAGATCTAGGTATGCAGGGTGAGTCAAGAACGTTTGAGGAACATCAAGGCCTAAAAGAGAGTCTGTCATTTTCATAAAAAGGCCTTGGTTTCTCAACCAATAGGGTGCAATATTTGGTCTCAGAATTGTCTTAAAATAAAGTCCAAAATGGAGAACCTTTGTTTTCAAACAAACAGGCAGCAACAAGAAAGAACAAACAGAAATTTTGTTAAGCTTAAAATAAAACCAAAGTAGTCTGTCCACTGGGGAATACAGACTCGGCCCTTAGTATCTGCTGGTGGTGTAATAAATTCTCTGTCTCCAAACTCCATGAACAGTCAAAAGTTCACGTTACATATTGGTTAGTGTGTTTCTTTAGTAAGTGGGCTGCATATCTGAGATAACAAAAGTACCATGTGTTGCAGCAGATACTACAGTAGGGACTATTCTTACTGAACAGCAGAGGAGATAATCACATAGACCTTATGTAAATAAGCAGAACACACATTACAGCTACAGTAAATCTAAGCAGCTTTCAATTTGCTCTTTCCTTCGCTGCCTAATTTTTCAAGTCTATTGCTTAAACATGTATTTTTTCCCTCTCCTACTGGAATACTTCCTGCCTTCTTTGGTTTAACTCTGCAGTTCTCCATAGGAAATTGGTCTTATATAGACTCTATTTTTGCATCTTTATGGTATTTAATCTCATTTAGAAAATAGTTCTGTAGTACTGCACAAATTATAATCAAATTCATAAAGTTCTTAAGGCAAGCACAATATGTGCTCATCTAAAAAGCAACCCTACGGTGTATTTATTTTTATCTGCCACCAGTGGTCTATGTGCATGCATCTCTGTGTGAGAGAGGAAGTGTTTTTATGTGCCTATGCCTGCATGTTTGTGTGTGCTAAAATATATAGCTGCATCTATTTTACATATACACATCAGTATCTGGGGATATGCAGAGCTAATCACATCTAGAAATGTCATTTACTTAGCATTGCTCATGAATACTAGAAAATACCCTGAAGAATTTGCATCTATGTATCCTAACGCAGATTACATTCCCTAATGTCAGCCCAAATTACAACAGCTGAAAACTGGCTGATGATTGTAAAAGACAATGTAATTGAGGATATTGGAAAAGAGACAAGAGTCCTTTCTTACTTTGGTCATCTACTAACATCTTTGGGTTATTAGCAAATGGCTTCACAGTATCTCCACTTCCCTAAAATACCCTCCTTTACAAACTCAACTTAAACATGTGAATAGTAAAATCAAAGCAGAATATTTGTTATAATTACCCAGGCGACCAAATATCCCATGCGGACATCCTGGTAGTCAGGCCATATCTGAAAATTAGAGTCATAAAGCATGCACAGAACAAGCTTTAAGTCTCCTGATAATGATTAGCTTCCTGAAGCATCTATTTAATTTCCATCACACTCTGTGAGAACTGCATGGTACATCTGTATGCTGAGAATTAGATCCTGATCTTACCCAAGTCCAAAAGGTAAAAAAAAAGCTGTTGGTGGAAGAGAACAGCCACAGTTTGGCCACGTTCCTGCTTCAGAGCCACTGGTTTCAGCTGCTTCCACCTGATCTTGGCATTACCTTCTGTGAAATGCTCACAAAGGCAGTATTTGTGATGTTGACACTTGCTCCTTGGGTGCCATCTTTTTCCTTTGGGAGCTAGATAAAGGCAAGTGATTTCCACCATACAGATCACTGAACAAACATTTCCGGCATTCAAATTTAAAGCTGTAATTTTGATTTGATTTGAGGCAATTATTTACCATAGTTACTGTTACTCTTCAGTGTATTAAGGAGCTGAGAATTAGACCTCTGGGGTCTGTAATCCTATTTATGACACTGGGCTCATTAAATCAGCAGTAAGGGTGATGTCAAAATCAGCAGATTAGAAGAAAAACCCCTCACTATTGCAAATCTGCGCAGCTCCAGCAACTTTGAGGCAGATAGACACCTGCTGAGGCACTGGGTTGGCAACTTCAGAGGAAGTGTGCTTTACTGGAGCAAGGAAAAAAAGATGTTTTCATCCTGATGCTCACACAGAAAGCCTATTTTTTAATTCCCTTTCTCTCATATCTGTCTCAGGCAGGAGAATACTCCTGTGACTTGGGGTGAGGATTTTTCCAGTATATGGAACACTAAACAGAGCCTTTTTTAAAAATAGTGAACTGAGGTAATATGCGAGATATGAGCAGTAATATCATTGAATGAGACATATTTCAGTGTTGCCTATGAGGCGTAAGTGGACCAACACAACTCTGAGATATTCTTGTTCTTTCTTGCTTTGGTGAAAGCTACATTTCTATTTGTATATGGAAAGTGTAATTTGTGTGACTACAGTGAATATACATGATGCATATATATGAAAAAATATAGAATATAGAAAAAAATTTCTGTGCCAGTAAAGTTTCTGTTATAAGTCCTAGAAATCAACAAATACATATTAAATAGCACAGACTAGGGCATCAACTTTATTATGACAAATACAAAGAACCATTCAAAATATGATAGTCATTTAAGCATTTGCCCAAGAAATTACTTTTCTCTCCTCACTTGGCTCTCCAGTCTTTTGTAGTTACTTAGTGATGGATATCCTGTTTCCTTGCGTCTGTGTGGGAGGATGAGTGAAATGAAATGCAGTGTTTCAGCATAGAAAGAGGAAGAAAAAGTATCTAACTGCAGAGCTGAGAATGTCACCAAAGATATGCGCATAGCACCACAAGGTTGGACAACTCTGTATTGAAATATAGATGTCAACAACAGGCAGGCGTATGCATAGGCAAAATACGCACATGAACATGGAAAAACAGTCCTGGTGTATGTGTTTTGCCACCCACTGACATCCACAAGACTTGTCTCTTGGTGTCTGTGCTAAGGCTGGGCCCAGAGTTTGTGCAAAACTACCTATTGCCACAGAAGTAGGGCCACTTGAGGAGACAGTCTTTGTACTGACTGCTTCTGCACCTTCTACTGGGAACAAGCCCAGTTTCCTTCCTTTCTTTCTCCCTTTACCACTTTGAACTGTTTCTGAGGAGCCTGAATTCTACTCTGACCACATCTTTATCTCTTTGAGGCACAAAAGCAAAAATCACTTCCTTTGCATGGATGTTCTTCCAGGCACAGATGTAAGCTAGACCAAGCCTTTGAAGACTAACTTACCTTTAGTGAGGTGTCTCTGAAGCTGCAGAATGAAGAAAAGGGGACACATGTTTGTGTGCATTCTGCAGGCTCCATGGCTGAGGCACACTTAAGGCTGTCATGCCCTCTTTCTCCATGGTGCTTGGCATCCAACACCAGGATTTTCTGGCTTTTATCTCAGCCAGCAGAAATAGCAGCAGTGGAAAGGCTCCTTCTTTCCCTCTCATGCCCTCAGTATGCAGAGGCAACATGAAATATCTCACAAGGTTTGCAGTAGAAACAAAAATTTTGGAAGGCCACGTACAGGCTAGAGAATTCCCAACCAAATTTTCCTTCTCAGAAAAATTTGTGCTTTCCCACATCAGCACCTATTACAAGATAACCCAAACTAACACCTAAGCTTTCACACACTGCCAAAATCCCAACACAATGTATGCACACAAATGTCTCTCTATAACCATTCTTGTGTGATGATACTGAAGAGGGAATCTTTAAAATATTGTCCTATTAACTTAACCTTAGAACCTGATTATTCCAAATCAATCACAATACCATTTGGCCACACAAGGGGCACCCAAGGAGAGGTGACAAATACTACAAAGAAGATAAAAGATAATTTAACAAGATGCAAGTTGTAAGGGGTGACAAAGTGTTATTTCCATAATAAGCTTATCTGAGCCTGGGTAAGTTCCTGAACAGGGTGTGGATTTGGCAGTAGCAAAGAAACAGGCCACACAAAGAATGTCTGTTTAGCTAATGAATGCCACTGAAGTGGTTGACTCTCGTTTCTCTGCTTTGGATCCTTGCCACCTTTACTCTAATGTCAGACTTTGTTTAATTGGCAAATATACCTTCAAAGGATTGCAGAGCCCTCCATGCTGCTCCATGGGCTGTTAATATTTAATTGTGATTTGTTAAAGGCATACTAACAGTTGATTAAACTATGTGTCTGGGTGCTTTATTGTAATGCAAACCAGCAGCAGGACTTTCTGTGTTCTTTTTTTAGGGGAGAAGGAGAATATTGTCTTAGAGAGAGGAGAGAAAAACATAAATTTATCAGTTTCCCATCAAAAAAAAATTCTTGGAAAGAATCACAGGCTTTGTTGCAAATGTATTTTGGAGGTATGAAATTCATGAAGTGATTTTCTTATCTTTACTTCACTACAAAGAAAAGCAATTAATTCGATGGGAAATTACTGCTATTTAAAACAAGACAATAAGCTTTTGCCTTTTGCACTTTCAAATGTGTTAACAAATTTTGAATTTGGAGGAAAAGTTATTAAATTGGGCCTTTTTGATGATCACTTTGAGAATACAAAAGGAAGAATCTTCTTGGAATTTGTCCATGTGTATTACATTTGACTGAAGTTTCGTTTCCATTGAACTTGCAGAAAGCAAGAAATAGCATCTAGGACACAATTCAAAACAGTAAATCTGAAGGACTGTGTTACATGAATGACTCAAAATCACAAGAAAGTGCTTACACAATTTCTAAACGTTACTATTTGTGTTAACTGAATGACAAAAATAAGTCTGTGTAATAGTCTCTATTCAAACAAAAGTTATGTTCAAGCCCATGGTAGAAATAGCAATGTGAAAATGAAAGATAAAGAGAATACTTGGTAAAAAATTTTCAGTCTTGGCCCAAGTGCATTCAACAAAAAAATCACCCATCTGCACCCATTTCTTTACTATGAAAATCCTTAGTTCTTTTTCATTAAATAAGTACTCTTTTACAGTAGCTTTTTATCTTCCTAAGAAATCTGAGTCAGTCAATAAAAAAAAAACATCAAAGAGGTTACTTAGCACCTGTAAGCAATAATTTACACTGATGCCAACCCTTTGAAAGTGAAGGGGCACATTACGTTCTTGACATATGTGAGTAATTTCCCTTGAGTTCGTTTCTGTTATTGCCATGTAGAAAATAAGGCTAGTTCTCAGAGAGTAAATATGCAAAAGTATTTTTTAGAATTTGTTTTATAATACATCTGGTCAAAATGTGGGACAACATTTCTTCAGCTACTTTAGCCTATTCCTTTCCACAACATCTGAAATATTGATAACCTCAGAAATTTTAAAAATTCCTTTGTGAATAAAGACAAAGCCATTATTTTTAGTTATAACACTGAAACCTCACAGAAGTCACATGTCTTGATTTATTGAAGCCTTTTTCTTCTTGCATATTTCTGAGGATGAGGGAAGCTAATCATCCCGTATTACCTCCAGCTTACCTGATGAATTGCCAGTCATTTTTGAAAAGTTTGACAATTTCTGTCCAAGAAAAGGCAGAGAAGGATTTGTGTTCAGGAGCTGTATGCAGCTGCTCCAATAACCTTACCTGGACAGGCAGAGGTGCTGGGGCTGCCCAGCATACACAGCCAGTCAGTAGAGCCAGGAGATACCAGCCCTATTTACAAGGACATAACAAAACCAGGATCCAGAGCCTGAGGCTCAGGCAATTGGCTTATCCTAAGGCAGGAAAACCAGTTTGGTTTTATGCTACTATTTTTTTTACATTGGGGGTAAAACAAGGCATTTATGGGTTTGTTAATAATTTTCTTCATGGTGCTAAATGGGGGGATTTTGAAACAGAACTCATACCAGCTCTGAAGCTGTCCATCTAAACCAGAGCTACAGATTGACATCTCTCTAGTCAGCAGTAGTGTGCTCTTTCTTAAATTCCTAGACTAATAATTTTTCCAAATCTTTGGACATTAACTAGTTTTTTCAAAACTGCTATCTATCACCATTCATATTAAATTTGTCTCCTCATTACTCATCTGTGTGTCAGATAGCCCACAGCAGCCTTGGTCACTGTGATCTGTGGCAGCAGTTTCCACAGAATCATCTCATATTCTGCAGAAAGAATCTCTTTTCCATCAGATGCACCTTTGATGCTTCATCTCACTGAATGTTACCTTTCCTTTTGTTCTTGGACAGAAGGAATGACATAGGAGTGAGACAACTTTTAGGATACAGTTAAATCAGTAGTAAACATGGTATACTAGATGAAATTTAAACGTGCCACACAATAATGCAAAAATCAAAAGCAAATATTCCTAAATATCAAGAAACATTTGTTTTACATAGTGGGTTTTTTTCCTTAGTCTGCTTTCCCTTTAAACAGTAGCACAGCCACATTTCTCTGGGCAATTGCAGAAGTTGCTTACTCATGATTCTCTGCATTAGTTTGCTCAAGGCTCTTGCAAAACATGCCAAGGTACCCATCTTCCTGCAGTCCACAGGAGCATCTGCAGTAGAGTGCAGCCCACTGAGTTGTGAGAGGAGGGAAAGAAACAGGCAGACAGCATAAATGAGGAAAAAAAGAAGCAAATGGAGAGCAAATACAAGGTATAAAACACTGTTTTACCTGCTTTACCTTTGGAAGGGTCTGCCGGATATCCTGAGAGCAGTAACCTCTTCCAGTTGGGTCTGGAAAGTTTTTTTTGACATCGTGTTGCATGATATTGTCCTCAGCCAAAGAAGGAAATACTATCTTGAACAAATGACTCTATGATAAATGCACAAGTGATTGAAAAAAAAATACTCAAAGACAAGTTGCCAACATTTCACTCACAAATTGGCAACATATTTCTGCAGCACCTTCTTCTATTCCTTACTTTCATTAAATATATGAATGACAGTACAGAGACTACTCATGCCATTTGTAAGTCATACAGAGCTGGAAGCACATTGGAGGCTGTGGTTGCTGTTCAAGCCGATCCTGACAAATTGGAGGAATGATCCAAAAGCAACACGATGAAATGGAAATTAAAAAAAAGGGCAGCAGTTGAGAGAGGAAATTGAACACACAAACAGAAAATCAGGAATAACTAGCTAGGCAGCATGCTAGAAAAAAGAAAAAGTTGAGGCAGGGAGGTTAGAGTGGATCTTAAACTAAGTCCAGGTGAAAAATGTGATGCTATTAACAAGCAACAGGCTGTGGAGTAACACAGAGGAGGTAGTTATTCTTTATCCTACACACTTGAGGCCTCAGCTGGAGTCCAGTTTTGACTACACTGCTTTAAAACAAGGTACCCAACAGGACAGAGTCGAAACCAGCAGAGGACAGATAAAAAGATACTTAGACTGAAACAGTATTAGGGAAAATGTACCAAATATATTCAGTCTAGAAAGGAGAAGACTGGGGAAAGATAAACCCTATTGTAGTCTCCTCGTCCCAAATCTTGCAGGAACCATCTATCAAAGCATTTGCATTCTGTGTCTGAGTAAGAATACATGGCCAAGACTGATATAAGTCTGCACCCAACTGGTGGTAAAGTTATAAGGAACTTCTGTAAAGAAAAGGTAGGCAAAGAACTAACTCAATAAGGTGCCACTTGTAGCCTTGATACCTGGGTCATTTAAAGCCCATTATCCAAAATAGATGTGGTTGCACCTTAAGTTTAGGTTCAATTCACAACCAACCCATTCTTGATACTAGAGAGGCACTTCTATCCCCTTCCTTTTCAAGGAATTGCATCTCTTTCTGATTCTTTCATTTGTTTCACATATTTCTTCAAGTTTAACAGGATAGCCAACATTTCCCCTCAGAAGCTTTACTCAAAGCTGCCTGAACTCACTGGAAGCACATCAAAAAGCGTTAACATGACAGGGATCATTTTCTAAATTTAAAATTCAGTCTATATTTCAGAAACAAAACACTCCCAAAGGTTTTGTAGGAGTTATCAAAAAGGCATAGCCCTCTTTGGACTGACTAAATGTTGTTTCCAGCCATCATTATATACTACTTAAGTTTTAGAAGGACAAGAATATACACTGCATATGTCACTCTGAACTTGGTATAACTAAATACAGACAGGCAATGTGCAGCCCCAAAATACCCTGCAACCAGTGAGGTAACACTGTGCTGAAATTATGAATGTTCTAACTGCATGTTAAGAGCTTTTTACATTAATTTTGGCTGTGTTTGATTTCTCAATGTCACTGATGCCACATCTAGAGAGGATCTCTATTAACTAAGCAGAAACTGAGCACAATCTACTCTGCAAAGGAATAATTCTTTCTAAGCTGGGCTCATCTCCCAGCTCATGTCTTTTATACCACTAACATCCACATGTTTTGATTTTTTGTCAAGGTTAACCATCCTGTGCATGTTGTTTTCCACAGGGAAAACTCACCTTCACTCCTTTGTCCTGTTACAAGGAGAAACTAAAATTTCTAAATCCTTCTCAGTCCATAATACCAGTTGCAAAAGTTCTCAGCTGTGAAAGTCCAGTGACATACAGAAAGGTCATCATAAGATTATTAGTGCTTTTGCATTCTCAGTGCAAAGTGGAGAGATGCCAACATAAACTGAAGCAGAGTTTGGCTTTTACCCATGCCCATTAGCCATGAAAACAAACATGAATTCCACAGGGCACAGGGAGATTGGATGGGAATAACAAGGAAGTTGGGGTTAAAACAGGTGTGAGACTGGTATGATGGCATGGTCCTAAAACTGTGCAGTCACTATCTCAGGGCTGCTGGCAGCTTTGATCATCTCTTTGTTCAATCCTGGGTTAAAATAGATTATTTTTTTTAGTATTCAGTCTTCCACTCTTCTTTGCTGGAAATAAGAACTCTCTGTTCCATTCTTCTCCATGTGAGGATATGTACCCTGCAGTAATTCTTCCTGTCTCCACATGAGATTGGAATTTCTGGCAAACCCTAAAAAATTCCTATATGTTACTGTAACTGTCTGCTTTGTACTTTATTCTTGTTTACTTCTTCTCTGCTCCTGTTGCTCTTAGATTTAATTTAAAGGCACTGACCTGAATTAACCCAGTAATTACTCTGACATTTGGGAGTGTAGAAGAGATTGTAGTGAAAGTGGTATTTAAGACTGACCAGGTAATTATACTTTAAATAGCAAAAAAAAGATTTTTTGGAAACATTGCTTTTCTGGTGTAAGGTATATGTTTTAGCTGAGATTGCATAATGCATAATGATGTTTGATTCAGAAGAAATAAAAATAATTTACATTAGAAAACTAGAAAAACAGCCCGAAAAAGATGGTGCAAGTCAGTTTCAATCTCATAATTCGTTTCATCATTTATTTCATTAAGTCCAGACCATGGTCTCTGCTAATGGGGCCTATTCACAGCTGATTCACAGAATAACATAATGTTCAGATTGCAAGAGTGAGGACAGAGCCAAGAAAAATGCATGATAGACCATAGTACATTTGAAAGGTTAACAGTTGTACATGGTTCATAGAAATTGGAGGAGAAAATAAAACACAATTCCTCGTTTTTCTAACTACTTGACTGTATAGTGTTATCTTGCCTTTAAAAAGATTTAACACAGTTCGTTATCCAAGTTTAACATTGTCCTCAGATAAATATGAAAAGCATGCTCAAACTGCAGAATAAACATGATTTGACAATAGTTTTTCATTTTGACTTTTTTTTTTGCTTGCTTATTTTATTATCGGGAAGGCTGAGGCTTATCTAACTTTTTTCATTCAACTGTAGCATGTTAAGGGCCTCTGCTTTTCATACAACATAAGAAGTGTTCAAATGCTCTTTGTGTGATACAGTGATTCCAGATTTCTGTAACCTGAAACCCTGGCATCTGTTCTCCCAGTGTCTCTGGAAGGAGTTGGTCCACAAAAAAAAAGGCTGCCAGAGTGATTCTGTCAGCATAAAACAATGAGAAATGTCCTAGGTGTTTTTGTACAGGAACCTTAATCTGCCTAGCACTTCAGCAAAAACACACATGGCAAAATTTGAATACGTATTTATTATTTTATAAATGTGAAGAAAATCAAAACAAGAGCCAAAGTATTCAAAAATATAACATAAATTCATCAAATTAATTTTTTCTGTGAGAATTTAGATGCAATTTCCTGTTCTTATAGAGTCGGATCATTAAGGTTGGAAAACTACTCTGAGATCGTTGTATCCAACCATTATTCTTACACTGCGACGTCCACCAAGCAATAGCTCTTGGTGGGAAGGGAAAGATACATTCCCTTACTCACTTTTGAGCTGTCACTACACCTTTCACTACCTTGGAAGGTGAAGGGAAAGGAGAAGATAAAAGCATCGAAGGGGAGAAGACTCAGTGGTGGAGGTCAGTATGACCATGTAAAATGGCAAATGGCTTTTGTTACCTGCAGGTCACACAAAGCCAACTGCTACTCAGACCTGGGGCAGTGACAAGCCCAGTTTCGGTGTCTGACCAGAGCAGGAACATCAGGTGATTCAGCACACTGATTAGAAAGCCGAAAAAGCCTCAGGGATTTGGTAGGAATAGTGTACCTATATAACTTTCTATGCCTTACTGTAGAGAGACTGTGCCCCTGTTTCCATCGCCAGTCTGGTGACCCATGTGCCCTGCCCTGAACAGTGAGCAAGGGCACAGGAACCCACTGGCTTAGCTGAGAAAGCTGCTGGTCTGCAGCACATCTTGCAGGAGGTGTCTTGGTGGACTTGGGCTTGTGGTGTATATCCTCTCAAAGTGAGGAATATCCAGTCTGCTTGGAGACAGGAATCAGAGGAAAGCCTAAAAGTCATAGAATTATAGAATTATAGAATCATTTAGGTTGGAAAAGACCTCTAAAATCATCATGTCCCACCATTAACCTAGCACTGCCAGGTCTCCCACTAAACCATGTCCATATGTGCCACATCTACTGGTCTTTTAAATACCTCCAGGGATGGTGACTAAACCTGGGCAGCCTGTTTCAATGCTTGACAACCCTTTTAGTGAAGAAATTTTTCCTAATATCCAATCTAAACCTTTCTGGCACAACTGAAGGCTGGTGGAAGGTTCCCCATCAGAGTTTTGAAAAGCTGTCAGCCACAATGACAATCCTCAAGAGAGCACCAGTTCTGGACAGAGTGCACAGTTTGGGACTGGGCCTCATGGATTTTACCATGGACATGGTAAAAGGACAGAATAGATCACAGGCTCAAAGCCTCACCCTTGCTGCCACTTCCCACAAGCCTGGCAACGCTTGAATGTCACTTAGTGTTTGTGAAAGAGGGGAATCCTTCAAATAAGTGAAGTAACAGCGTTGTAAAAATACATACAGCAGCAAAATGACTTTGACAGTCCCTTATGCTGCTTCAGTGCAACTCATTAAGCTTGTGTTTCAATGTAATGTTTGCTTAACTATAATTATTCGCAGATGCAGACCTTCTTATTCTTAAACTCTAAGAACACAGGCACTTACTATTTGGGAGGTTATAGAACTAATACTCCGAGAGTCAAAACAAGGAACAACTGTGACTTGGAGTTAAGGGACTCAAAAACCTCTTCTTTCTGCAAAATCAGCAGCCTGTCAGCTGCAAAGAATTACAAGCATTTTCAAGGATTTGGCAGAAAAGAAAACATTAATAAAACGATTAACAGATTTTTCCCCTGCTCTTAATATGTTTAACACTCAACACCTTGCTTACCTTTCAGCTTAATGTCACTAGTTCATTTATTTTTATAAAGACTGCTACAGGATATCTTGGTATAAAAATAGTTTACAGGGAGGCCTGTTTGGGAAGATCTCAATATACTGAGTAGCTGACTGATATGGAAGTTAACAACAAGCCAAACATTGTTCATTACCTGGTGGAGAAGAGGCCAAGGTTTTAGCCTACAGGCTGTGTTGGGAGTTCATCAGAAACCTAAGGCACATTTTTAATTTGCACCCAGCTGAACAGCTTGCACTTCCCTTGCAGCAGTGGGGATGGGATGCCCTGTTCTTGGCAGCGCTCCTCCATCGTGGTCCAAGGGGCCAGGGCTGCTGCTGACCCCAGAATATCGTATTCTGCTCTGATGCCCACTGAGATCAAAACAGAGCATCAAACACCTCAGTGGCAAGATTTCCTTCCTCACAATTTCCAACTTCAGGCTGCAGTTCACTATAACCAAGAGCTCCTCTTGCAGCTGAAACAAGAGTCTGATCCAGGTAAAACATTTACTCTTTAAACTACACTTATTCAATGAAATTCTATAAATTGTTTATGAAGGACAGTTACAAAACAATTGAAAAATTTATAAGCACTCAGAACTTGTTTGGGCCATCAATGTTTTTAAGGATTAGAAATTACATAGATGACTAATGGGCATGTTGAGGTGTCTAACTGTTAGCTAAAAAGACCTTTACTGCTTTGGTGACTTATATTACTATTTGGTCTCATCTTTTTTACATGAAACATGGAAAATAAAAGTTAGCATGTCTCTAATTATATTTTGAACCTAAGAGATAGAAACAGCATTAGTGTTCAATTAATGCAGTAGTCAAAACATTGAATTATATTTTATTGGATTTTAGTGCTATTATGAAGCATAGGAAAGGATACAAACCTTATAAATTTACCAGCATCTGCTCTAAAAATGTCAAAAACTTAAAAATTTAAGAGAGCTTCCTGAAAATATTCATTCCACAGTACAGTGAAGTTACTGCCCAAAGGTAAAGTGATGTAGCAGAGTTATTGCAAGAAAAACACATGGCACATTACTCACACTGGCAGAGCACTGGAACGTACCTTTGCTATGTGAATAAACCACTGACTTCAATAGGACTATTTATATGCTTAAAATTAGGATACTGTTCAAGTACATTTCTGATTTGAAGCCACAGAAATCAACTCAGACTTAGGGGCATGACATCATCATTTAAATGTTACATGTTAAAGCAATTCAGAGTAGAATTCACCTAAATAAATGTAAACTTTTACACTGTAAGCATTGACATATCAGCTAATTGTTTAGAGTACCAAAATTACCTATTTCCTCTTCATTTATGATAAAAGGAGCTTGAGGAGGTTATTAGCTTAGATATAGACATCTTCCACTATAGATAACCAAATTTAGATGAGATTAATGTCATTCTTGCCTCTCTTTTCTTTTGTTATCCTGATTTCTTTATGATGTGATATAAACTAAATATTTGTCTCTTTTGAGATAAAAAGATACGTTGAAGTGCCTCCCTGTCTGAAGTAAGATCAAAATCTATTCCCATAAAGCAAGAGCCTTAATATTATGCTAACAAGAATATACAGAAACCCATGTGTTTGTTTTCAAAGTATTAATGATCTTCAATTGTCAGAAAGCACCTGATTTCCCAGGAGCTGGATGATGTAGACTAGTATGGAAAGAACTGCAGAAACAAGACTGCTACATCGAGAGCAGATATTTTATTGTATCATCTTGGTTTCTGTGGCCTTTATTTGTTATGAAGTTATGTTCTACCCCTTACTTATGAATTCACCTTTTAATTTTAGTGATTATATCTAGGTACAGTTTGAAACCTGATTCAGTGCTGTGAACTAGCTTTAGTGGAATTCAGAAGTGTTTCCATAGAGAAATCCAGCACTTACCATAATGCCTAAAAGAATTTGGAAAATCATGATTTCCTAGCAAAGGGCTCAATCTGTATGATGAAAATCTCATGATATCTCTGGACAGTTTCTGTATAAGCAAATTCTGCCATTATCTGTGAACAGGCCCTGAAGAAAATGCCCCCAATGGTGAAAGAACTATTTAAATCGCAAAGATTTAAACCTGTGCATGCCAGAATGCAACATTCTTCAGCTAATACATCCAACATCATCTGTGAAACTAGAGCTATGCATCCAAACGAGCTCACAAAGACAGTCAGTAAAGGACTATGGAAGAAAACCTCTTCAAAGTAACTAGGCTTTCTTCAACCTCTTAATACTTAAAACATCTGCAAAAGATGGCTTTGGTGTTAGTTTTTGTGGTGTCTCTAAAAAGCACAGACTGAAAAAGAGATGCTATTTCATAGCATATACAAACATTTTTATGTTCTCTGATTATAGTTCTGCAGGAGCTAACTTTCATGCCACCATCTGTAACTCACAGAGCTGGCAGCCTTTATCACTTTCTTTCTGGTAATATTCCACTCCTATAATAACTGCCCTTTTCTCTCCAACTGGCTAATTGACTATCACAGTCAAGCCTAGAATAGAGATGTTATTATTCTCAGCATGTATTTAACTTGCTTTGACTTGAGCACTAAAAAAGGCTTGCTCAGCACCCTCATTTTTCCTCTCTGTATCAAGAGTTCCATTAATTTACTCTGAAAAAATTTTTTCTCTTACACCCCAGTATGAATGTGTATCAGATGCAGATGTAATAACACAAATTTTGCACTTGATTCATTTAGTGTATGTGACTGTCTCTCTTAAGACTTAATCTGTTTGCCAATCAAGAATGCTCAGAGGAAATTATCTGGAAGTGTACTGTATTTTTTTGAGGCCGAGTAATGGAGTTACAAGTGTCTAACTCCTTTGTTTCTTATCCATATGAATTTGTATGTTCTCTATTTCTTACTAATAGACATGAATGAACTCAATGTATTCAATGAAAATAAAATTTGGTCCAATCTTTATGTGACTCTAAGTAAAATGCTAGTAACATTTCTAAATTTTTCAGAATTTTATGCCAATTCAGGGAACAATACTGAGTTGGAGTTAGCTGGAGTTAAGGAATGAGCTAATAAAGGATTATAATGAATCCTCAAAACTTAATGATAGGATTCATTTGTTTTTTCGTGTCCTGTCAGTCATTCCTGAATACCTGTTTCTGATTCAGATGATGATTATGCAGTTCAAATATAACTGAAATAACAATATATTTGAATACTGTTCGAATGCAAAATTAGGTTCACTTTATTCGTGGTCTATAATGTTCCAAATATTTTCACGACTTCTGATGGCATTGCTATAATATTGACTCAAATTTAAAACACCCTTAATTTGAAGGCTCTAGATTCATCATTGAGGGTTTTATAATTAATTACTCCAGGAGTTCCTACAAAGTTTGGTTCCAGATCTAGATGTAAGTGAAACACAGGCTCTCAGGACATAATCCTTCGGATCTTGGTTTTGTTTTTGGTAAACATCTTACCCTCAGACTTCTATGTTCACCTTAAAGTTTCACAGCAAAAATAAAGAAATAATAAGTTTCTCAGAAAAACAAAGTGTCAGGAATGGTGAAGGACCAGTTTATTTTAAGAAGATACAGGCTAGTGAATTAAGGAAGTTTAGAGATGTCTTGGACATAGTAACAGCTTCACTCATGCTATTATAATAACGATGACTATTTGATAAATTAGGGTACTTCCCTGTCTCTTCATGAAACTGGGGAGAGAAAGTTATTCTTCTGGCCTTCTTGGAGCTGGGAACTGCTTCTCAGCCTCCCGTATTTCTGGTGAATGTCACACCATCAGACTATTTAGCACCAGCTGTGTAATTAAGCTTGTAATAATAACAACATTTTTTCAGGAAAAAAAAAGCAACATTAAATATGTACCCTTTCATTAGGACATTCACCTGGAATATAGCAAATCTGTGTTCATGTTTCATGTCATTCAAGTTTTACATTGGAAGCCTGTTATCCTGTGCCTCAGGGCAATGGGACATTGGCCAGACTCTTGATCCCTGCAGTTTTTGTCTAAGTATAACAAACCCTGAAATCCTTTTTTGACACCATAAAGCTTTCCAAAAGTAATTTCTTTGAAACTTTCAAATTTCTATAAAATTTAGGTTTTGAACATTTAACTTTTCCAATGAAAATTGATGCAGTCAAAAATTCCTGATCAGTTCTACTGCAGTTAATTCTTTTCCCCATCCAATTCTCATAGAAAAACTCTTCCTGGAGAATTATAAAATACAGCTAGCTAGTTTTTAATCTAATCTGGCTTGATTTTCAGTATCTAAGTCGTACAAAGTTTGCCATTGTGTGTTTCTGAAAGAATTATGAACTGTGGTTTTCCTTAACTAAGTGGAAGGATGTCTTCCTTAATTTAGATTTCCCTGGCATGTCCAGCAAACAATGATTCATGAAAACCTTATTTTAAATTCTCCTTTACAGAAAGCTTTTTCTTTGCTCTGTACGCAGGGAGAAAATTGACCACAAGTTTGTCTCCTGCAGAAGTGGTTTCCTCCTCATATCACTCTTCCAGCAGAGGACAATGCCTTTTTCATCCCAGTAAGAGGTAGGTTAACCAGAGAGGAAAATGTGTCCAAAACTGATTAAAATAAAAAATAAAAATTAAAAAACTTTTGTAATGATCAGGAAGCTACCTTGCACATAACACATTTAGTAATTTGATGGGAATTGTTGTAGAATTTGCGTATTCTTAATTTGGGCTAGCTTCTTGGCTACCACAAGCTAGGTATCAGGATGGATATCAGAAGTAACTCTTAACACTTGATAATCTTGCCCATCTATTTAAAAGTAAACTCTCTTTACAGAAAAAAAAAGAGGGGAGAAGGGTCTAAATAAATAATAATAATAATAATAATACAAATAAATAATAAATAATAACAATAACTACAATAATACATTGAATGTCCCACCCCTCATGCCAATAAACATAATTACAAAAACTGAGGCAGGTAGACTGCACCAATATAGTCATTATTTTAACAGAAGAAAAAAAAGGAGCTTTTCAGAACTAAACAAATATTTCAAGGTTTTATGCAAACAAACATAGTTCATGTGATCCAAAACTAAATATTTAATTTTACTTTAGTGTTGTTTATCTCAGTTGTCTAATGTGAGTTCTCATTAATTTAGGTGACTTTTTCTAAGGAGTAATCCTTAATATTCTTTAACCCTTCTTCCATTTGTTTCCATGATTGTTCTCTGAATTTTACTCTGATTCTTAAGTAGGTTTGGTATTCCTCAAAATCAATTTTGGGGTGAAACTGGTATTTTCCTGAAGCTAAACTGATCCTGTGAGTAGTTTCCCTGAGTAAGCCTAACAGTCTGTTATCTTTCACTAGTGCCAGCTTTCACTAAAGAAACAGTAGGGCCTCTCAATTACATATATAAAGTGTCCAATTTTCTTCCTGTTTACAAGAGCTTTTTACTGAATTTTGCAGAATTCTGCATTCCACATGGAAAAATCATGTTGTTTGTTGTCACAGGTACTATGCATGGATACTAATTTTCCTGCTAATTTTGGTATTGCTGTTGTACAGATCCAGATTTAATTCTAGAAAGGACATTATAACATATTCGCTATTTGCAACTTAAAAAAATGAACCATAGTGCCTTGTCTAAGCAGCTTAAGAAATACTAGTAATCTTTACACCCAATCACTCATGATCTACAGACAACAACTCTTATCTCTGGAAGAAAAATCTCTTTCTCCTCAAGGATGAGGATAAATCCAAGTCATCTGGTCTAGTTGGCGCCAAAGAAGAGATATTGAAAAGATTATCAGCCTATAATTAGGGATTTATAATTACCCAATTAAAAGCTAAATCTTCTCATGCCCAGCCCAAGAATTTCCATTCAAACAAGTAACAGCTCTGAGTATCGCACACTAATTGGAGGATCCAGCTGATGAGGGCTCTAATCTGGAGAGTGGTCTGCTGTCTTGCAGTCATTCTTAATATGGTCCTACTCAGAGTGAGGTTGCTGTGGCCATTGCTTCAGTGTCATGGCAGCTTTAAGAGTGACACAATTCTTCTTGTCTTACCATACTCTTCTTGGAGGTCTCAATCACTTGCCACTATACCTGATAATTTGGAGAGGTTACATATGAGATGGAGTAGAAGAGAGATCCACAGATCGCCTTAAGTTTGCACGGTGTGAATTCCAGCAGTGTTGAGTGGATTATAGCAATCAAATCCAGGTTTAGAACTGTAGAGAAAGCCATCTGTTGTTTGTATTTTGAATCCGAATGCATAAAATATAGGGGGGAATCAATCATCTGCCGAGAACATTGACATTCTAGCTGAGTGAACAGTTTCTTCAGCAAAAATTAGGCTTTTTGTTGGGAGGAAAATCCAGCTATTGATTTATGTGGCAAAATGTCGACTGATTAATCCTATCAGAGAACTTTAATTAGATACAGGCTCATTTGCTGTCCTTGTCCCTGGACTACTACTGTGTACAGTATTGGCCTGCATTTGGACTTGCTGGTGTCAGCACTGCACAGTCAGTTTACAACATGCAATGTCACCACTTGCAGAAATACTGCAATTGAGCCAAAAAGCTATTTAAGCTGAAATAAATTGATTTCTACTGAAGTTTTAAATTTAAAAAAAAAATTAAAAATTAGTAATTACAGTTGTACTTTGTGGTCTTTAAAAGTGTTTTATTACACAAACCCACAAATAAAGGCCAGATGGTGCAACACAGACATTTCAAGGCCTGAATTAGAAAATCCAATCATGGTTCTCAATGGAAGCTCTCTACATGAAATTTAGATTTGATGGAGTGATACGTAAGGTGCTGAAATTTATCCATACAGTTTGAGACAGAGCTGCAAATTTGTACACCTCTCTCCTTTCACAATGCCACTGCCTCAGCACCAAAAAACAAATTATTGTCAAATGATAATGTCAGACAAGATCTATATATCTGTATCAAAAAGATGCCTTTTCCATCTCTACTCTCCAGAATTATTTAGCAGATTGCATATAGGAATTTCATTAGATTTTCAAATGTTTCAAAAGAAATTCAGATATTGACAGCTAAGTCTGATCATTTCATTGCCTCATTCTGCTTTAAATATCCCAACTACTTGTTCTCTTCTTTCACTTTTACAAATTAAATAGTGTCTTCCTCTACTCTTTCAAACAATGATGATAAATGAATTTGCAAATCACATCAGATGTATCTTAAAGGCTATTATTTGCTGAAATTCTGATCATAGAAATGTCTCTTTCCACAGAAGTTTTGATCAAGAAGAGGTTAATATGCATATCAGTTGCTATTAAGGCTTCTGTTTTGACAGACTTGTCTGATGATGTCCTAGGTGGAGTGAGCAGCAAGCACATCACTAGTTTGTCTTACTTTGTATCAGAGGTAGGAAAGCAGTTCCTTCTCAAAGGATACCAAGCCTTTTCTGATCCTCTCTTGAGCTTGCCAGTAAGGGCAATCCAAAATATCAAATGATCACCTTGTCAATAAATGGAGAGGTGAAGCCTGAGGCATAAATGTGCAAAAGTAGCTTTAAAGGAGGGGGAAAAAAATTAGGCTTTGTATTTTAAAGCAGAGAAAATGGAAAGTTTTTGCTTCGAAAGGTGAGCACCAATAATCCGGGGTTATATTTGACTCTTGGAGGTGATGCAAAATCATTTAATAGATAGACAAATAGACTTTCTTCAGACTGACCCATGCATGTGTCCATGGTGTTTGAGCATATTCAAACAATGGGACCTGGAAAGCATTTTATAGAGAAACTGAAAGGGTTGCAGCAGTTTAGGTCATAAAGAAGGCAGAAAAATTAGAAGGGGAGTAATAAAATTGAAAATGAAGAATTACAAAACCTTATTGTTGTTTCTGTTTCCCTGTCTTTTCTCCTGGTGGATGTGATTGCCCCTTCCTTGTTCAGTCATTAGAGATGCTGTTTCAGTTCTCCCAATACCCTGACTCACTCAATGTCCTCCTTGGTCCCCTGTCATTTATGCAGGTTCTTCACGTCCTGGCTTTAGGATGCACCTGCATTTATCAAAGAGTTGTCTTCCAGATATGGCAAATACTCCCAGGTCTGGTCCTCAATATATTTATATTGGATATGAGCCAGGTCATTTCTCCAGGCTTTTGCTGAAATTACAGCTTTCTCCCAGATGAAAGACAGCTATGAATGATAAAACTGTGCACAACAAAGCATGTTCCAGCCAGATAACATGAACATTAATTATGCCAGGTTTAGCATCATCTGCTTAGCAAATTCCTCCTGGGTAGGTCTTGTTCTCTCAAGTGTCTCCCAGTGCTGTCCTAGCATAAGCATCACACATGCTCAGAGATGCTATAACAAAACAATTCTGCCAAAATCATGCTCTCACCCAAAATTACTAGGACTTAAAATCACCTGGAGTCCAGAGAAAATCCATAGGACCATAGAATGTTTTGGGTTGTAAAGGACCCTAAAAATCATCTTGTTCCAACCTCCCTGCCATGGACGAGGTTGCTCAAATTTGGCCTGGAACACCTCCAGCGATGGGGCATCCAGAGCTTCTCCAGGCAACCTGTTCCAGGTTCATCTGTTAGAGATATTTATTTTCCCACTAAATTATTATATTTAGTTATATTTAAATCATTCCATTCTTCTTCAGCACTTAAATATTCTGCTTTGTATTTCCATTATGTATTGATTGTTGTGTTTTAGTTAATTTCCTTTTAGTTTAATAATAATTAATTTTTTAGTGATTTCTCATTTCTATTTACCATTCTGGTTCAGGTAGTTCTAATAACTGACAATGGCATGATGCATGCAGTATATGAATACTAAATAATTGCAAAATCTCTAACTTACTTGTAGAAATACTCTAAAAAATGTTCCATTTTGCAAACATTCAAGAAGAAAAATAATAGGATAAATCAGTATGAAAATACAGGCTTCATTTGAATTACTGATTGATCTTACTGGGTTTGTAACATAACACTAATAAAAACATGGTGTATTCAGTAACAGATCTTTTGAATTAACCTTCTATGAAAACTTTACTTCAAAACACTACCTCACAAAAATTCTGACAATGGGAAAAAGGGCAGAACCTTCGTGCATAAAAGTGTTTGTTTTCATGTTCATAGTAGTGACTGATAATTAAATTGGGTTTGCAACAGATGGGAGGAATGTAAGTCAGTTTGTGGCAGAAGGCAGACATGCTAGCTAATGAGAAATCACGAAACTGTACTCCAAAGAGTTGACTGAGGTGGGTAAGAGAACTGTGTCTGTTATCCAAACTGTATTTCAGTTAAAGCTATGAATGTTTTAACAGCAGAATTAGCAGTACCCTGCAGTTACTCAGGCATAATGGTATGTATAATTATAATGCACGTTTCTGATGTCCTTTAACATATCTCAAAGGGACTAAAGGAATCTGCACACGAAGAGTGATTAAAAAAATACAAATTATACTCTGCCCAAGTAGGAACTATCAAAGGAGTGTGATAATTGGTCTGCAAGACTTGATTGAAAAATATCTAAGCAAACTTTATAATATTTTTGCCAGAATGTGAACTGGCGATTGAATTGGTTGGTCGTATTTGAACTCTAAAAGGTAATGGCTATTCTGTGGAAACAGTGAGCCTATTTCTTGAAATGATAATTAAACTACATGTATTTGAACAATGGTAGACAGCTCTATATTTCACAAATAACCTTATAATGTAAATAAGAAAGAAGTGTGGAGCTATTTCTGTATCTACATAGAGATGATACTGGAGCAATTCAAGAGGATGTCACCACAAAAAACTCCCTGACAATGAGATGTATTTTATGATTCCCTGATTATCTGGCAAATGCCCTATTTCATAATGAGTCTTTGTGGAGTGAAATAGGGAAGAGGTCTGCAAATGAAAGTTAAAATATTTGGAAGACAGAGCCATCTCCAGCTCAAGAGAGGAACACATCAGGCTTCAGCCTGAACAATTGTGGGGACTAATGGTACATTTGCCTCTTACCACTTCTGCCAGATGAAATACATTTGCTCCAGAAACATGCTTGATGCACCACACAAAATAATGGCTCTGACCAGATGGTTGACATTCAGATATGCCAGAGGTGGTCATCAGGCATCTTCTGGTTGTGGTTGCCAGGCATACTGAAAGCCCAGAACACAGTCATCCTGAGATCACTGCCCACCCTGCTGCATTTCAGTAAGTCAAGCTTGCTGGGATCAAATGCACAAGAGATGCTGTAAGTGCCCAACAAAGCAGGCTCCTCGTATCTGTGCCCAATGTACGGTGTACTCTCTGTCTGACACTCTCTCCAGAGGAGGTCCCTCATCGCCTTGCAAATTTACAGCTGTTTTCACATCCCATTTTTTAATGAGTTTGCTTCAGATCTACACTTCAGCCTTAAAGGAAGATTTTAAAAACTAGAGATTTAGAAGGTCTACTAGATCCATGTCCTTTTAACTGTGTGAACTCTGCTGGGTGATTCTTCTATTTTATTGGAAGACCTGAATAAAAAGAAAGTATCTATATAGAGAATGATGGTAGGATCACTCTTGGCTCTGATGTGGAGTCTGGCATGCATTTACTTGACATTCCTTCATTTTTGCTGTTTTCTATATGTGTTAGCGCCCCGCTATGTTCATTGAAGTGTCTTATTTGCACTCTTTTGAATTTCTATAATGATACAATTTCCACAATCATAAGGTCCTGCATGATTCTAACAAAATAAAAAAAGGATTGGGAAAGTCAGTTTTCCCAAGTGAAAAGCACAGTGATTGTGATAAGTTATATACATTTTAAGTTGTAAAATTCAAAAGAGAACAAAGACCAAGACAGTTGCATTTTGGCATCTAGGTTGTTCAAATAGAGGACAATAATATAGAACAAATAACAATAGAAAACATTTTGATTCTACACCTCCTATTTCCTAAAGAGAATTGGTGCTAAAGCTACCTAAACTTTTATGTCACTCACAGAGTAGAAACATACATATTTTAAAGATAACATATTATTCAATTGCTTTATCAGACATATTCATCAACTACATGGATGTGAAATATCTTTTCCATATGAGTTTTTCTCTTGGCAAAGACCTATCTATGAATTTGCCAATGTAAATTTAACTCCAGGGTTCTAAGAAAATCAGTTATAACTAGGAAAATTCTAAACTATTTAGGTTAACAAAGGTCTCCTATACCTAGATCTAATACAACATGAAGTACAGTTGACTTTATATTTCTGAGACAGACTGTAGACAAAGGGACCATTGTTTACCAATACCATAAAGAAAACTATAGAAGTATTTGATTATAAATTTCAATGAGATGTTTAAAATATGAGTTGAGTGGAGGCAGAAGCACACATGAATCATCTGGTATGGCTGATTTCCCCCACTCCATTATATTTAAGCAGCTTTACTGTGCCTTTGAGATGGGAAAATACCAGGAATGCATATAAATTCCAGACTTAGAGTCATGTCTCTCAGAATCTCTGGAACTATCGACTCATTATCCAAGCCATTATCTTTCAGGCTTGTTTTCATGGAGGTTATTTTTAATACATAACTGGTTTAACAATACATGATTTAAAGGCAGCATTGTTAAAGCAGCTGACCAAAGTTCTACTGATCAGCTTTACAGCTTTCCACACTACTGTGGGGCTGTTGTTGGATCTGTGTGGGGAAGGTGGCCAGCAGCAGTTGTGTATGGAACAGAGACTCCCATCACACTGTGTGAGTCCAGCCCTGGGAATGTCTGCCCCTCCCAAAGTGCAAGAGAGTTTATTTTATACAAGGCAGTGTAGAATGGGAAGCAGAGAGTCAGCATCTGAAATCCTTCATTTACTAAAGCCTTATAAATAAGAACACATAGCATTACTCTCAGTCCTCCTTCAAATGAGTTGAAAACATTTTTTTCAGACGTATTTTTCCAATTAGTCTTTTTGAATGTTTTTTATGTTAGCATTTAAATCATATAAGAAACAGGAGATGTTGCATTTATTAAAATAACAGACTCAGAACAAACCAGAAAAAGACTTTTTTAATACTTCACCCAGAGAAGATTAATACATGCAACATTCTGAATGTTTTATAAAAACCAAATACTTAGTATTAAAGAATGTTTAAAAAATAACCAAACAGCTAAGGAACCTGTCTAGACTTTGTCTGGTCCCCATCTCAAGTGTGTGCCTTGGCCTTGCTGAAAGTCAATTGTTCTTCCCTCCCATCCTTGGTTTCCATGCAAAGAAAACACAGGTGTGCTGCTCCAGGCAGGACCATCGTGACCCATGGATGAACAAGTGACCGTGATGAAGGGGTAAGGGTGCAACATAAATTCTGTCAAGGTGCTGCAAAGACACATGACTTGCCTTTCTTGCCAAGTAAGAGGGATTTCACTTGGTTGGGGGGTTGATTTTTTTTAGTGTAAAGACTTGTAGTTATTATCTTCCCACAGAAATATTTCTCTGCCCTTCTTGTGCTGAGTTGTTTCTCTACTTTCTTTAGTTACAACCTTCTTTAGTTGTGAACTGGTGAAAATAAGGCATTCTAAAGAATTGTTTTTTATGTAGCAATAAGAATGCAATAAAGCAGATGAGAGCAAGCCCACTATATCAGAGCATGTTCTTCGTTCCAGGTGAATAAGTGAAAAAAGGAGCTATACCAGTTTTTCCTTCTTTCTGGGGATACTCTGGAAAATCAGTTCTCAGCATACTCACCAGCTTTGACACTGAAAGCACTCTGGACAACTGGAGGGTGTCAAGACCAGGGAGCATGTTGCCTTCCAGGGTAGGGATGCTTTGGGTGAAGCAGGTCAGCATCTAGGTTCCCAATGCAGTTATAGTCCTCAAGACCCTATGTACATTCAGAGAGCTATCTATCTCGTGAAGATCAGGGACTGGTAAGATTCCAGGTCTAATTATAATTATGTTCTTCCACAATTTTTCCAAGAGATACAAATTAAATATATCTTTATGCTCCCAGGTAGCTCTATCAGGAAAAGAGTTCTCAGATTTACTCAGGCAGGATAATTTTGACTACTGTGTCAAGAAAAGTATTTTTGTCAGGTCAGCTCTGTATTTCTTTGTGAAGAATAAAAGGCATGAGAAAGAAATGGGGACATATCCCTTTTGAAGTACAAAAGCTGTGTGTTTTGAAAGTCATGTTTGAGGCTGTTTTTGTGTCTGCTTGTATATCTCCACAAATGAAGCCAGAATGCAGAGGAGTCAACATTAAAAATTGTCTTCAGAGCCCCTTGTACCAAAGTGTTTCATTGTAGATGAAAACGAAAGGAATCTGCTGTACTTGAAGCAACAACATGTAATATTTTTTTTAATTGCAGAATCAGATCACAAGTTTTTAAAACACTGCAATAATTTAATCCAATTTGAAGGCAATGTGTTGCCATAAAATTAAGCATGCAAATGATCTTTTAAAATTAAGAACCTGGGACCAGTCTGCTGGCAAATAATGTTCTGTGTAGCAGGTAATGCTTTAACAGTTTATCTGCCTCCTACTCATGACTGTAACACTGTTCAACACCACTTTGAAGTAACGATACTGGCAGGGAGCAAAGCCAGCATGTTCACCAATCAGGCATCTCTTTTGTTCAAATTATGTACCTTGCAATTATATTTTAATTTTTATGGGCTTTTATCACAATTACTATATTTTTCAAATGTGGAATTTTCTTCTGTTTTTAAGTCCCCCTTTTCTCAATGTGTTTCTTCCATTATGATGAATTTCCCCTATATATTTACTTTTCTGCATTGATTGCTTCCCTTCTCCCTCTTTCCTGATGTGAAATATTTTTACATTCTTCTTCATTTAATTCCCTTGGATGGCTAGCTTGCAACAATTGTAAACTCCAGGTGGTGCTTTTGGAGGTAGAAACCAGGATTACTCTGGAGGCGCTGCTTTCAGTATGGTGCAGTATAAAATAAAGACATTTCCCCTTGAAGGATATGAGATTACTTTAGAAGTGGAAAGTGCAAAGTTAAGCAAGACCTCTTTTTTTGTGAAGGAGGAAAACGTAAAGGCAAAGTGGGCCCACTGGTAGCATCCTGAGAGGAAAGCACACATAAAGCTGGCACAGCAAAATTTTCCCAGCCAAAGGAAGTAGCTGCTTTGGTAAGACTTTTGTAAGGGTGTCAGTGCATGAGACAAAGTTCCCTCAGAGTTGACCCAAACTGGGAAATAAATTCCCACGGGAACAAAGAGTTACAACAAACCTCACCACCTCCTGCTGGGAAAGCAATCTGCACATCTCTGACCTTACCTTGAGCAGGACAAGCACATAGGTGTACTCTAAGTACTCCACTGGTTGTTGCACATGATTATTGTCTGGGAAGGAGAGGAATAAGCAAATATATAATAGATGTTAGCCATGCCCTAATGCACCCTGGCCTTAGATGCAGCAATGGTGAGTCTGACTGCTGAATGTACAGCAGAGAAGGGGCTGTGACTGCTTCACTTTTACAGGCTTAATCACAATTTACATGTTTCCCATACAACAAGAAATGGCCTGGCCAAATTCTTTAGTAGCTTACAGCACTTCGACATGAAGGTAGTTCCTTTGATGTCGGGAGAATTTTTATGATTTTGACCAAAATGAGAGTCAGTCCCCAGTTCTTTCAAGTATAAAAATAGAATAATGATGCTATTTATTCATTTATTTTTAGTAAATGCCATTATCCTGAGGGTTAAACTGAATTAATTCCATAAAGAAAGAGCTGCCATATAAGGAGTCATGAAATGCCTTTGTGAAACTGGTAGCCAAAAAAGCAGCTGTTGCAACAGCTAGGATGTACAGTTTGGGTTTTAACAAAGGTTGGAATCTAAGTTCTCTTTGTTGTTTGATGTGTGTGTATGGATGTGCCCTCATGAGGGGGAACAGAGGTAGAAGTCCGAGCAACAAAATGATACAGCAGGACACTGAGAAAATGGAAGTCAAAATTTCAGCCACACCTTGGAGCATGATACCAAAAAAAAAAGTAGTGCTTTGGGGGAGATTTGGAAATGTGAACAAATAAAACTCCTAACTCCATCCTCCATCTCTCTCTCAAATCCTCCCTGCAAGAACACAAACATTAGCTAACTGCCATATACAAAAATCAACTGCAAAGGTATAAATGTCGTCTATGTGCTACTGCATTTACTTTATCAAAATCAGACAGGAGAATAAGAATCTGTTTAAAACTCCTTGCTGAACACTAGGTTATTCACATTCTTGTTCTGTCTGGAAACATTTGCAAGAGAATATTTCAGACAGGAACAGCCTGATTCCATTAATAAAATTGTTGGCAAGATATGAAAAAGCCCAAAGATTACGGGACTGCTCTGGTTAGGTGAGCTAAACAAACACAAGTTTAAGTAATTGCTTTGTATGTAGAAAAACTCTCCTGAAAGAACAAGGATTAGCCCATTAAAAAATTAAATAAGCTACACCTAAATGAATGCTTGTAAGGTCCATAGCATTGCAAATAAAGACACACTGTATAGTTCCTATAGAGATGCATGTTAAATACACATTACCCTAAAATTCACAGATCATTCAAACACAGTTAAACTCAGGAAACTGAGGCTATAGATTTTGAAGGTAATCTTTTGGTGAAAATGTCCATTAGGTGCACAGTTCCCCATATGACTGATATTCTTATGAGCTCTCTGCTGGCACTGCTGGTGGTTCCTGCATGGTTTCCATTATAGACTCCTTTTCATCCAAGCACTATTTTCAACTCGACCATCAAAATTCACTCCAGAGCTGCAATCAGACAAGAATTAGTTATTCATTCTGTATGTCTGTGTTCCTGAAACGTCTTTTATTTAAAGAAAGAAATAGAGTAGTTTTCTGAACTGGGTGTTTCCCCCAAACAGTAATAGTGAAATCTACCCCCAAGGTAAAGATGTGTACCTGAGTCTCACTTTAGCCCCACTTGGAACAAGACAGAGATTTCCAAATGTAAGTAATGTCAATGAGGTTTACTGATGCAGAAAAATTTATGTTTTCAGGGTCAGACCATAGGCTCAAGCCATTTGGATTGTCTTGCCTTTTAATAAAAAAAAAAAAAAAAACAGCTATCCTCATTTATCTGAGGAAAAAAATTCCTGAAAATCAAACAATAAAAAATTTCCAATTTTAATTTTTTTTAACTTTTCCATTGCCATCTAAATAATCTGTCACGTTTTGTTTGTTTGTTTGAGTTGGTTTGGTTTTGTTTTTAGGGGGGTTTGATTGGTTGGTTGGTTGGTTTGGTGTGTGTAGGGACGGGGATTTTTTTTTTGGGGGGGGATAGGTTTTGGGGTTTTGTTTGGTTTTGGTTTTTTTTTTTTTTGTTTGTTTGATTGGTTGGTCTTTTGTTATTTTTCTATCTGAGGGAAAAATTTTCTCAGCTACTCTGTCATGTGAAAAGGGGAGGATGTATTGCTGGGATACCAGAGGCCTGAAACAATTTTAAATGAGCTTTTTTCTGTTTTATTAAGAAAATGTAATTAAGCAAAGCCACTGCTCATTCAGATCCTGCCTTTGACACAAAAATACCTGCAGTCAACTAACAATTACGTGTTTTCATCATCACACTTACACAGTGTTCAAGCAGTGTCCAGACCACTGAAAAGCACCAACAGGAGCAAGACAGAGGCCTCTGCATTTCAGGGCTCATACCCCTTTTTCCTCTTGTCCTATCCAGCAAGGACACAATTGAGTTTTGGAAGGAAAAAGTTCTTTATGTGTTATGCACATGAAAATATACTGATGGCTTTAGTGCTGTCATAGGTTTGTATCAGATTATTTTTTCACATCTCATCACAATAACCAATATTTCTAACCTCGTTTAATTGGCTACCTTGTTTGCCAGCCTAAACAGAGTATGCTGCTGGGGGGATGTACAGAGGCACTCAGTTATGGATTTAGGCTCCATATGCTTCCTCTACAGTCACAAAAGAGCAATGAACACCTCAGCAAGGCAATTCAAAGCATCGGAGTTCAAGTAGAGCCTTTAGTCAGCTGGGTGTCTCTGTAGATGTACAGGCTTCCTGGGATGAGTCTTTGCTGACTTACAGGAAGAGTTTAAACACTTAGCTCATGTACAGGCACACAGATATACATTCATAAGCATAAGTGTCTTGGTGAATCTCCTGCTGAATGAGTGAAGAGGCATACCTCTCTTAGATTTCCCCCAAACTTGTAATGTATAAGGAAAGATTTTTCTCAGTTTAAGGAAAAAAACCCAAACCTTACATTCTGTCAATTCTGTAATCTTCTGTTTTATTGTAATCCTTTGTTACATATAGGTTATGGATTTAGGGCTCAAAGAAATCTTGCAAAGCAAAAAAAAAAATTAAAAAGTGGGGAGAGTTCAGTACACGAGCTCATTTTCTCTTTATTACAAACCTGACTTGGGGGCAAGGATGCCCTTGTTGATCAATACAGAGCGTAAATGAGTGAAAAGTTTCATGTGACACACGAAGGAAGAGCTTTTCTCTGGGGAGATTAACCTTTCTTCTCCTTTATTTCTCATCCAATACATCACTACGCACTTTCTTCAGAAAGCAACCTTTCTTGGTATTGCCCAAAATCTGCTTCTTAACATTTCTTAGGCATAATCCCTTCAGCTTCTCTGTTAAAGGCAGTTATACAACTCATCATCAAATACTTGGTGCTCAAACAACAGGGCTGGGAGCAGACTGGAAGTCCTCAGGGCTTGTGTGCAGATGCATGGAGTGAAGCCTTTCTGCCATGTATTTAAACAGAGAGAGCCTCCATCCTAGATGCCATATAACCAATATTAGGACAACCTGGTGTTTGAAATATTAAGGCTTGCTGAGAGCTACAGCATGTCAGAATGAGCACAGCATGGTACAGACATGGCTATATGATTTCTACAGGGGATATTAACTCAAAAGGAGCATTCCATTAACGCAGCTACTTGGCTTCCCAACAGGAGCTTGCCCTCAGATTAATAAATAGGTATAATCTGTAAGTGTCACTGGTTTCACAGGACAGTCTGCCTGTGCAGACTACAAGATAAACTCTGCCATGGGTGAAGAAAATTTAGCAAGTGTTATTAAATGTGCTCAAAAGATTCTTTTTTTTTTCTACCTATAATTATTTGAAATATAAAATTACCGCATGCTTGATGTACAAGGAACATTAAAGAGAATTTTTAATATTCTTCAGGAGCTTTCCAGACTTGTCCACAGTCCTTCAGATCTGCGATAAAAGACAGTCTGTACCTGCTGGCTCCACTAATAAAAGATCTTCCATGTTGTAAACTCAGATTGTTTTGAGGCATTCTACCTTCACACAGAAAATATTAAACCTCATACTTAATGACATTGGCCTCATTTTCAGTGTCAGTTCCTCAGCTAGTATCAGTTGATGCGGGATTCATTAGCTTCTTCGAATGGCTTAAATTTACACCAGCTGAGGATCTGGCTCCTATTCTTGAAAATCCAAGCCAACACAAAAGGACTTTCCTCTCTGCTTCTTAGGTCTTCCCAGTATTACAGCTACTAATCCCAGATGTAGCTTGTGCTGCTGACGGATGTCCTCAATAATTATATTGTTGGGTCTTCTGCTTACTATGTTTAGCATGATACTGACATATGGCAATGCTGCCACGATACTGGGGCACCGAGCCAATGTTGTCATTTCCTATTTACAAAGTAATATGTTTGGGAACCAACATGAATTCAAATAGGAAGGAGCTTTCTTATGAGGACCCTGCAGTCAGTGCTAGTTAGTGGGAGGCATAATATGTAAATGGAGAGATTAAGTGCTTTATTTTAATTAATCAATTACTTAATTAAAGGGGCAGGGCTGACAGCTGCATAATCACAGTTGGATCTTTGGAGGTTGAAACATTTTCTTTCTCTTTTCAGGCTCTCAACCTTCATGTCACCTTTCATTTCTTTCACCCTTTTTCCCACCCTAATGTCCTGCTGCTTCTTTTTCCACAGTCCCAACAAAATCAGTCTTGTCCTCAACATCCCTGCTGCCCAGACATATTGCCTGTTTGTCATAATTTCTCTTCTAGACTACATGACTTCCCTTCTTCCCTTACTTTCCACATAATTTCATATACAGTTGTAGATATTTTCTGCCTCTCTTGCCACCACCATGGTGGCTTTCCTGCTCTTTCATTTCTCTATTCTGCAGTGCCATGATTTTCCACAGGGGTAATTCAGCTATACCCTTTTCTATTTCATGCTCAAGGATTTTGTGCCTCTTCTGAATTCAGTTTCATAAGGAACTCTCTACAGTGCCTCCTTTGATATTCCTGGTTAGAGAACAATTGAGCCTTGAAGCTTCTTTCAGTTTACAGGAGGTATGAATGCTCAACTCACGTGTCTCACCAATCTCTTTTATTTACAGACTATACAAAGATCTATTCAGATGAATTTAGGAAGAAGCAAACAAGAGGAGGTTTGTTCCTGTTAGAACAGTTTCGTGCCTTTTTCACCCAGCACTTTACCCCCCAAAAAATCATTCTTGATAAGCTCTCTTTACTTGTTTTGAGAAGTAGGTTCTCAACACTTGTTTGGAGAGTGACCAGTGCTTCTCTTTTAAATGTTGTTTTTCCCACCTCAGTGTCCTGGGCACACATAAATCTCTCCTAAGGCAGCATTCCCCCAAATCCTTTCTCAGCCTGAACATTACAATGGCACTGTTTTTGATGCATGCACTTTACAAGAGGTTTTCTACAGATTTAACTGCCTGTTTGCACGGTGTTTAACTTCATATTGCCTAAAAAAATCTTACAGGTTCCTGGTTGTGAGATTCAGCTCAGACTATAATTCTGAAACAAAATGTCCAAAGGCAAAGACTCAAGTAGGACAGGTCTTAGAGAAGGATCCCTTGCAATCAGATATTGTTCCCCATTACAACAGGTATGTGATTCACAACTACTGAGAGTGTAGACAATTTTGTGGAACAGAATAGTCTCATCTGGTATCACATATGCTGTTTTATCTCTAGCTCAGACAGACACAATACGGAGGGCTTTCTGGACCTCAGGTCTGGTATTGTCTTGAGAAAACAACACAGAACCAGCTCTTTATAAGGATGGTGACGCTCAAATGGAGTAAAGGGCACAGTTTGATTCAGAGGTTCTGCAGCCCACAAGCCACTTGCAACCTGTGTTTTATGTGCAAAGAGACAGATTAATTCAACCACTTTTAGCAGAATAAACCAACTATGAAAGCTGTACCAATACAGATCTTTTTCAGTGCTGGTCCCTGAATAAGTAACTGGGTACTCAGAGCCTGAAGCTGGCAGCCAATTAGAAGATCAAGCAGCCTGTCTTGCTGACTTATTAACTAAGCTCCCTGGCTTTAGTCCAGAAAATCCTACATACCAGACTCCAGCTGGTTCTCTTGAATCCTGTCTTATTCCAACAGCGAATCTGCTGCAAAAGCACCATACCTAGATCAAAGAGTCTGAGTTTCACCCACTTATTTTTCTGGTCAATCAACCACACCAGTTGAAACTAGATCATTAGAAGTCTGATAGTCCACCCTGGAGGGCATGGGTAGCATAGATCCTACAGTGACAACCACAGAGCAGGAGACTATTGACCTTGTGCTATCCAGATTTATGTCCAGACAGACTGGACAAGCCTAGATGTATTACTGGGACTGTGTCTGGTTGGTACTTTTGTGGTTAGCAAGAGAGAGAACACCTAAATCAAGAGACAAACTTATAGACCTGAAAATGTCAAAAGAGATTCTTTCTGTCACAAGCACAGCGTCAAAAATGCAGTAAGTAAAGGACCTGGGACAAAAGGAGAGATGGAGGGGCAATCAAAAAGACCATGTGGGTTGGGCTGCCACAAACAGGTGTGTCAGACTGAACCGTGGCAAATCTGAGGACCAAGTGTTGCTCACAAAACTGGGGACATGTAGAGTGCAAACCCACAGGTGTGAATGAAACATGGCTCATTTCAGCTGAGATTCACCACTGTCAGTCTGCTGAATCACCAGTCCTCCCAGTAATTAACAGTTCTCTCCTGGAGTTCATATGCTTGTGAGGAATCATACCCCTGGAATACCAGGTGCCTCTGTGTGCATGTGTTTGTGTTCAGGCTGAAAACACAACTGAAAAAATGGCACTTCGACTCCATCATTCAAAATGAATCAACTTTGGAATGAAAAGTGTCTCCAAACTTTGGTAGTGAGAGTCAGGTGTACCCTGCCCACTCAAACATGTATCCAGCAATGATGGTGATCTTTACCTTCTTTGAAATTTTGTATTATGGCAGGTATTTCCAGCTCCCTCTGTTAAGCACCCAATACTGATTTCAATGCACAATGTCTACATTGCCATAGACAGTAACTACTCTTTTACCTCAGCCATGGTCTGTGGATTAAAGGTCGGTTGAGGATCTAAGTGAATCAAAAACTATAACTGAATGAAACATTGATGTGAAAGCCGTAGTCCAAGGTGCATTCAATGTTAGGCAGAAAATCAAGACTATCTCAATGATTACTTTGATGTCAGCTCACTTGCTTAAGTTCATGATTATGGAGAAACCACACGCTATGAATAAGAAACTTTGTTAGCTTGTTATTCATTAAGATGAATTACAACTGAACTGTGAAGAAGTTTTTGGTTTAGGACCTTCTTTTCTCTTGCTTAAGAGAGCAGTACATAAACTGGGGGAGAGTTGACTGGGAGGAGACAGCTGGTGCTCAGGGATGGGTTGGGCGTTGGTCAGTGGGTGGTGTCATGCATCATTTACTTTTCTTGTATTTGATCTCTCTGTCTCCTTTTTATTAGTAGTATTAATTGTATTTTACTTTGTATCATTTATTACACTGTTCTTATCTCAACCTGTGAGTTTTATTTTTTCTTTCTGATTCTGCTCCTCCTCCCATTGGGGTAGGGGAAAAGAGCGAGTGAGGCCTGCACAGTACTTGGTTGCTGGCTGGGGTTAAACCGTGTCTCATGATACTCAGCAAGGCACTTCCACCAGTTTTGTGGCTCCTTCCAGCTTCTTGAAACATATCTCCAGTGGTTCTACATCATCAGGGGAGCCAAAGTAACTATAGCCTTTGAAACTATCAAGTCGATATGAAATGCCCAGAGAAAAATCATGCAACTGTGTCTGCCTTTTTATCTCTGTAATATGAGATGGATGGCAAACACTGAGGGGCCTTTCTTCATCCCCCCCATGCCCTTTATTCTTATGCCCTCTTGCTCTATGGTTCTAAAGTTCACAGTGTCTTTAAAGTAAAGTTCCTTTTCGACAGAACAGGCATGTGGCCTGGTGAGACCTCCCCTGTGTGGAGGCAAACTCCCCTCTTCAGGCTGCACGAGGACAAACTGCTGGGGAAGAGCTGGAATCCCCTTCGCCAACAACGTAACTCCCTTGACTTCAGTGGCAGTAAAGAATTTGGCTACAGCATCATTTTGTATGATGTAGTGGTTAAAATCACTGTTATTATCTTATGAAGAAATCAGTTAAAAGCACTCTGTTTCTTTGGCAAAGTCCTGAGTCCTCTGGACGCGATATTTCTAGGCCTTAGTGTGGGCTGGTTACCATGCAACTGAAACTTTTGTTTGTTTTGGAAATACAAGATTTCTTTTTTTCAGTGCACAGATTGGATGAAATTGCCAAGTACAATAAAGGAAATCTGACATAATAAACAAAAAATTATCCCAGCATATAATTTCCTTTTATGAAGGGGAAATAAAGGTATAAAGTGGGAGTCTCTGTGGACACTACTGCCCTAGGGTAATCTCCCTATTTTCATGTCCTTTTCAGAAAGCACGAATTAATAGAATAAGTGTGCTAGTATTGTAACATCTAAAGTATTTTTTCTTTCAGAAACTGCTATTTTCAGAAAAATTCCAGTGTTACTGTCTAACAACACATTGATAATGAGCAGTTATTTCTTCCCTAGTATACAGGGGAAGGCATTAAGGCAATCATTGAAACTTTAACACATCATATACAAGAAATACATTGGTAGATAACACATCTTGATCACTCCTGTGTAGAACCCCATTCCAAAAAAGTCCTATGATACAACAGACAGTAATATATCACCTCAAATCTAGATAATCTGGAGAAGGGGTGGAAAACACACATGGGAGAGGAGCGTGCAGACAGCAGCTGGCTGATTGTTCCAGCTGGAGATAGAAATGTATTTGAAAAATGTGCATCTCTCTTTGCCTTGAATTTTGCCATCCAGTGTTTACATGCAATTGATGTTTCCTCCTCAGTTAAGCCAGAATGCAGATCTTTGCTATCCTAATGGTTTGTGAGCAGCTACAAAATCAAGCGTTTTGCTGTCAATAAATGGAACAGAAGAAAGCCCGTCTTAGCTTAAGGGAACTAAACTCAGATCTCTAAGACAATAACCACTATCTTGTAGGTACATTCACCACCCCTCAAGCAGTTCACATGCTAACCACAGTGTGGGACCAAAAATACAGCAAATGAGACATGGTGTAATATCATTTTCTATTCTGCTGCTGTAGATTGCTTCTGCATTTCAATTGAACCAGATAAACACACATAAGAGGAAATGATGTACAGAGCAGAACCAGTTCTATTCTCTTCCAACAATGCTTAAATCACTGGGCTATAAAATTATGTTTTCTCTTACTTATTCCTTCTTTGGTTTCATGACTGTCACATCCTCTGCTGCAGAGTTACCCATTTTCAACAGCAAACGAAAAAAAAGAGAGTTGCAGTTTTAAGTATGATATTTTAAATTAAATATACAAAACCATTAATGCTCTGGAACCTCTGTTTATTGTGTTTCACTGTGAAAGTCACTGCGACTTTTATTTTATTCCAAACTCAGTGCTCTCAGAATGTGTTAAATCTGACTTAAGGGTTTCAACATATATGAGAAACTTCCAATGTCTAAACATATTCTGGGCTTTAGATTAGACTGATGTCTTGAATTTAGAGGTCTATACTCTGTTTCAGAAACATAAATAGTATTTTGGGCTTTTCAGCATAAAGTAATTTTCAAACTGTGACAAGTATGAAATGTTATTTCATGTTATATTACATGTTATTTATTGCCATAAATATGATATCTTGGTTTTGGCAGAACTGAGGATCTTCTCCTGGGTGTCATTAGAATTTTATGTCACATTGCACCTCAGAAGAAGAATTTTTTTTATTTAGTTCTTAAATGAAAATTTAGCAATTTTAATGCTCAGAATATAAAATGAACATTTTGTCCTCAAAGCCCCTAGTGCCCAAATGCTTGGGAAGTGTCAGTGACGTTTTACACCCACTGACACTCTGGCTCCAGATAGCCAGCTCATTGCTTTCAGAGCTTAAAATGACCATTTAGGCATTTAACCTTAGACATACAACTTCAGGTCTTAACTGTTCAGTACTCATCTCCATAAGAGAAACACCTCCCTCAGGAAGATTTGACATGTTATCGGGTCTGGTTTTCATTTAATCAACAAGTAGCATAGCAACTGCCTTGTTGCTTATTAGCTGTGAGAGCCTAAGTAGATACTTCAAAGCCCCTCTTGAAATTATAATGAAAAACAATTTCTAGCTGGGAACAGTAGAATCATTTGCTTTATGTTCCCACGGCACCAGAGAAGACAGAAGAGCACAATGAAGCTGAAGAGTAATGTGTTGACAGAGAGAGAGGCTGAAGGCTATAAAGACATGTAAAACAATAAACAGTGTATGTCATGCCAACAAAATATTTCAGAGGGAAAAGCAGTTCAGAAAAACAGTCTGCTTTGCCACCTTACAGTTTGCTTTTTTCAGATTCTATTTATTACAGTAAAATTATACTGGATGGCCCTCAAGTTTCCATTGTAGGAAATGGCCAGCAATCAAGCTATATTGTTACCCAAAAGGCTACCAGAGATGGTTATTTAAATATTGAAACATATTTTTGCAGAAGAGCCTTTATTACTGCAGGTGTTCAAGTCCTTTTCTTTGCTTACACATTTGTATTTTATTCATCTTGCAAGAATTGCTTTGATTTTGTGCTCAGAATTTCCCTTTTTTTTTCTCCTTATTCCTGGTTATGTTTATTGTGTATGGCAGAAACTCAGAGAGAGAAGACAGCCTAAAGCCATGCTAGAGAGTCCATCTCTCTAAAGCTGACTATCTCCTGAGAATGCAGGAAAGAGAGGAGGATAAGATCCAAAACATGCAATCCAACTTCTTGCTTTGCTGCCCTGGATATGTGGCTGGGCCTGTTGTCACTGCTCACAGATAAAGGAGGTTTATGCTCCATCATCTAACCAATACTCACTGGGTACCAAAACAGGGCATTGCAGGACTGACTGCAGCACCTGAGGAAGCAAATGCTGTGATAACTTCAGGAGAAGTTGAGGTGACACAAAAGAAGACCTAGAGACACCAGTGCAGTTCAAAAAGTCTGAGGAAACGTCATCCAGGATCCATTTACTAAGCACAATAATCCTGCACCTTACTATCGAATGAAATACTAAAGCTGTAGCAATCCATGAGACATCACTGCAGCACCTCCACTCACAAAAGAAACTGGTGTTTAGTCCTTCCTGCACCCACAGAATTGGCACATTCTGCCTTTCATACATTCCCGTAATATTCATCCTTTCAGCATTATTCATTCATGAGTCTACATTTTTCTCTTGGATTCTTCACTTCCCCCGGTAGCTGAGAAACATTCTGCATTATTGTATTTCTCAAAATTTCATTTTTCAGTGACTCAGGCAATGGAGGAAAAAAGAGCTTCTACAGATTTTTACATAGCTAATAAAGATGTACCTACTGTGTGTAGAAATAAGCACATTTATACCTTTTCTCTCAAGTCTTCAAGCACACAGTGCATGAACTGATGCTCCACCTATATCCAATGGCTTTTTAGTCCTTCCATAAGGAACTCACTTACTTATATCATGAACAGATGTAGTTATACAGTTGCAGACTGAGACAACTCCTCTACATGAGCTTCACACTCCCCAGGTGGATATGCTACCTTACTCAGATTTAGAATGAGATTCTGCAGTTCCACAATAAACAGATCTAAACAGGCTGCCAGTTAATTAGGAAGTATATTTAATAATTACCAACACTTTTTTTAGCACCCTTGGTAATGTAAGTCTGTAAAGTTTATTCATCTTTGTGGGCCTCATTATTTATTTATTTAATGTCTGCTACTTTCTAAATTCTTAAATTTAGCACTTTCCAAATCCAGACAAAAATGTCTTTTTTTTTTCCCCTCCCAAGCACTACGACTTTGGATGTGTTATTTCATTATTTCTATATTTCACTTACAAAATTCTATATAAAATCTCATTAGCACTTATCTTTCTTTCTTTCTTTTCTATTTGACATGCTCAGTTGCTGAAGCATTTGTTTCTGGGCTGATAACTGGTCAAGCTGTTCCCAGGTCTGGAGCCAATCTGTAGGTCAGCCAGCTGGAGCAGTGACAGAAACACTGAACTGTGTTTCATCCTTCAGAGCCCAGCCGCTGTCCTCTCAAAATGTGTTAATTCTTTTCTCATGTTCTGTTGGCTGGTGGCGCTTTACTTGACATCCACTCCACCTTCTGAGCTGGTAGTTCTTTTTTGGTTCTGCAATGGTTACATCTGAGTAGCAAAGCCCTAAGATAACGCCCGAAATAGGAATGTTCTATGACAAAATATTATTACAGTGTTTAAATAAAAAATGAATCAGCTGCATCACTTTTGGTAAAGTTTATGCATTCAGGACTGCTGAAGTCTGCACATGTATGAAAACTCACAGCTGAAGCCTCTACTCTTTGTACTTGTGCATTGCACCAAAGAGAACCCATAAGTTCAAAGACTTCTGCAAAGCTGAGTGCGATGTGGGCAGTTGGAGGTAGAGAGGAAAAGCTGTCATTCTGCAGCAACACTACCTTTGGCTTTTAATGGTTCAAGTTAAAAATTCAGCGTCAATTCTTGCCCCAGGCCAGAAAGACAGCAGCACAGCATAGGGTGCTTTATCGAGCACAGTGTGACTACAGTTCCAGGCAATGAAGAAGTGCCTGTACAGAGGTGTTCAGATGAGGGTAGCCAGCATAGACACAAGAATATGCTGATATTGTTCACCCATGTAACTGAATCTGTATGTGAGTTTTTGCCAGAGTAACTCTTTAGAAAGTTACAGCAATATAAGTTTGTGCTTATAGTAAAGCATGAGAAGTGTTCCAACAAAATTATTAAGGACTCTGTTTTAGATAACCTCTGAGACTAGGGGCAGAGCAGTAAATTCAGTCCACACTGCCGGGACTGAGAAATATGTTTGCTGAACACATCTTGAAGCTGCTTAAAGGTTTTCCTTTAATGACTGTCAACAATGAGCCAACACATACTCTTTCTTAAAGCAAAGACTAATTTACTGTCCACATAAGTAACACAGTGTGACAGGGGTTCATATAACCTAAGTCTATAAGAATGCTTCTATCTCCTACATGAAGTCTTTTGCATATTCCTCTCTGATACATTAGGCTCAAAGGTTGGGTTTACTTGAGCAAAAGCAGTGTGTGACCTCTTTTAGAGAGACTATTTAAATTCCTCTCCTCCTTTATCAATTGCATTTCATAGGCTCCTAGACTCATAGAATCACAGAATTATAGAATGGTTAGGTTTGGAAGGGACTTTAAGGATCATCCAGTTTCAACCTCCCTGCCATGGGCAGGGTCAGCTTCCACTAGATGAGGTTGCTCAGGACCCCATTCAACCTGGCCTTGAACACTTCCAGGGATGGAATAACACAGGTGTCTCCTCCACCAGTGTTTACTAACCTGGAGAAGACAGTCGGTAAGCCCACAAAGAAGCAGAAGTAATCCCCCACTCTTGTGGGAGAGGCTATTCTGGCTGCTCTCCATCCTCCTGATCATCAAGCCTTGGAATCTGGACAGTAAACATATAACCTCCTTGATATTTCTCATCAAACAGGGCCTCCAGCCTGTGACCAAAGAGTTGTTATTGAGCATATCAGTTGGGATTGGCACTGCAAAGCAAACATTATCCCAAAGGAGAATGGTTGTGATGTCCATTAAAGAAAGCACTAGGAGACACAAGCTGCTGCTGTACTGCCTTTGGTATTGGGAGAAAATGGCAATGTCATCTGTGTGATCTGAGTTTGAGAAGTGGTTTACATGCTGCGTGTTGACTGTTAGAGTCTCACCTTGTGTATAAATAGCTGCTTAATGGAAGGACAACTGATCCACTGTTCCCATGGAAATTCCCACACACCTCTTTCTGCTGCATCTGGTGGTTTCTGCCACCTCCTAACTTTGTTTTTAGACTGGTCTTTTAAGTTCTTTAAAACTGGATCAGGCACATTCTTTTACTTGTGTATGTGCATCACACACAGCATAAGAGGGTCTGTGAAGCACTGTGATGTCTGCACCACTTGTTTGAGCAGTGTGAGATCAAGCCAGGACCTGAGCCACCCCTACTGTACAGATGTGTGGCCAGAGCTCCTATGTAAGACAGGACCCCTGCCTGAAGACCTGCTCCACTTGCTTTGGACAAGAGCTGGCCCATCAGGGAGTTTTGGCTCCAGGCTAACTTGATAAAAGAGACTTCAAGTGGGGTTTCACAGCTGCCTTGAGCTCACCTATCCTTCTGCTGACAAGGTAATTCTGCTCTCTTGTTACCCCAGTTTCTTCCCAGTTAATACAGGTTCTCATACCAGTGCAAGTGCCTTTATGATAGAACCTACAATTCTTGTCTCAAAATTTGTTCTCACTTAAAATAAATTTAAAATGTAAAAAGTAATTTCAATTTCTTAGTCTTTGTAAATTGAAGACCATAGGTTTCTGTGGTGACTGGTGACAGGACCTGAGGCAATGGCCTGAAGTTGTATCAGGAGAGGTTTAGGTTGGATACTAGGAAAAGGTTCTTCACCCAGAGGGTGGTTGGGCACTGGAACAGCACCCTGGGGAAGTGGTCACAGCACCAGCCTGACAGAGCTCAAGGAGTGTTTGGACAATGCTCTCAGCTACATGGTGTGACTCTTGGAGTGCTCCTGTGCAGAGCCAGGAGTTGGCCTCAATGATCCTTGTGGGTCCCTTCCAACTCAGCATATTCTGTAATTCTGTAAAATATATTATCCTTGACAGACACCACTGTGAAAGTGAGAGGGAGCAGAAGGAGACCATGGCATTCATAGTGTCATAGAATGGTTTAGGTTGGAAGGGACTTTAAAGATCATCCAGTTCCAGCCCTGCTGCCATGGCCAGGGACACCTTCTACTAGACCAGGTTGCTCAAAGCCCCATCCAAACTGTTCTTAAAACTTCCCGGGGTGGGGCATTCACAACTTCTCTGGACAACCCAATCCAGTGTCACACAGCTCTCAAAGGAAAGAATTTTTTCTTAATACCTCATCTAAATGTGCCCCCTTTCAGTTTAAAGCCGTCCCCTCTATTACAACATGCCCTTGTCAAAAGTGCCTCTCCAGCTCTCTTGCAGCTCCTTTGGGTACTGGAAGATGCCATAAGATCTCCCCAGGGTCTTCTCTTCTTCAGGCCAAACAGCCCCAGTCCTTTCTGCCTGTCTTCACAGGAGTGGTGCTCCAGCATCTTTGTGGCCTCCTCTGGACTATTTTTAGGTCAAGCTTTGCTTATTAAAATTGATGTAATGTTATCAATTCTACATTCCTTTATCTCTTGGTCTGGGGTTTGTAAGATACAATTCAAGTAGATTCTGTCAATCATTGTCTTACACAAGTAACAGTTCAGATGTTCCCAAAGCTGCTGTATCAGTGCTTTTTTATTTCTTGCATTATTTTGTCTAGAAGGAAGGAGAATATCTCTTTCAATATTGCAGTCAATATTTAAATATTTGTACTCAAATCATTAATGGGAGAGCATCTACATCCCAAGATAATTCATAATGGAAAATTAACACTGCCAGTAGCATGCTCCCCCAGTCAGCCCATCTTATGGCAACATTTCCTAAATGAAATTGCACTGAAGATGTACAACTACACACCATCTAAAAAATACTGAATAGGCTGTGATTGTTAAGGTCCTTTTACCAAGAAAATTTTTCAAAATCACTCTTTCATGGCAAACTACTGTGGTTTTCCAAATCAACAACCTTTATTTAAAGATCCCTTAGGAATTATTGTCAGATAGGAAAAGTGATTCTACAGGAACTGAAGTCCAGAAGAGTTAGTTTCAGCAGTGGGCAAAAGGAGAAGTACAGGCAAGTTAGGGTACTGACTACAGAATCTTCCTATAAAATTGGTTTCAAAAGAGTATATTCTTGAATAAGGAGTCTTTTCTATGTTGAGAAGTTCGTTCACTTGTAGTTGACCTAATTGTTCTCATTCTGTGATTGAAATACAACCTGTTCAGCACTTCCACACTAGCTGGACTTACTCAGGGTCAGGACACTTTAATCCTTGACTCAAACTAGTTACAATACACAGATTTGCAGCCTGGAGTGTCTGAGAGAACAACACGTTTGGGAAATTTAAGGATTCTTCTGGAAGGGTCCACGCATTCACAGATTGCATGAGAAGCTGTTCTTATTTCCCTGCCATGCCTGGGACAGGGGGGAGCTCAGTTGGATTAGAAGTCATTTATGTTGTTGCAGCAAGGACATTTTTTATACCTGTGAGTTTAACATTTCTGGCATTTCATTTTTCTCTTAATCAGCTTTCAGTGGAGTTGATCTTGACTTAAGATAGGGGATGACCTCTCAAGGTCATACCCTTTCTGTCATCTGAAAGGCATTAACCATGGGCAATCTAAGACTTCTTTTTTCAATTGGCAGGTTTGTTGCCTGAGAGCAGAGCTTCAGATTTGACTTTTAGTGCTTTGTATTATGAACTTTCTTTTCCTTTACAGATTTTTCTGTACATATTATGTTCTTTGCCTATACGTATGAGATTTCAACCCTTTCCCCTCCAAAATCAGTGTCAGCAAGCTAATTGTTCTGAGCAGTAAACAGAACTTGCAACCAGGTCACTGTTCTTAAAAACAGTAATGAGAGTAACACATTGTTTTTTTCACCTAGGTCTCATGAAATTTGCCACCCGCTTTCACAAAATTACATGCTTCCAAAGGCACAGGCTTGACCAAAGCTGGACATTCCCCTGATAATTTCTTCCAGTGATGTGTATATAGGAACAATTATACATTTTAACTCAAATGTGCATGTCTTCAACTTCCAGACATTGGTTCTTGTTACTTCCTTCCTCTTAGATTGAAGGGTTATTTAATACCCATTACGTTCTCCCCGTGAAAGTAGTGTGATTGTGATCAAGGGCAAAACTACATCATGCTGGCAGAGGCATCCAAGGCATTTGAGCTGTCTCAGTTTATACAAACCAGCGCAAGAGGAAGTGTAGAGAAGTGCAGCACAGACACCCCAGTGCTGATTGCACACTGAAGAGCCAGAAGCCAGAGAATAGCATGGCTGCATTTGCAGGTAGACTGCAATTACAGCTAATTATCAGCACTTTTACCATGCTGAGACCTCACATTAGGTTGCTCCTTTGTTTTGATCCCTAGGTCTTTTTCAGGGTCCTGTTTATGAAAAGATCATTGTCTTGCCTCATTGTCTTATCCTTATGTACTATTTTACCAAGTTGTTTTTCTTTTTTCAGTTTTAATTACAAATGTTATCATAAGTGATTTATTATTTACTTTCAAAAATAATCAGTGAAGTCGTTGAATGGTATCAGGTCTGCTACTGATCCCCATGAAACTCCATTATAAGTATGTTCAGCTGTTGATAATTTCCTGGAGACAATCTCTTTCTAAGATCTATCACTTAACCAGTTCTTAATTCATAAAACATTTGCTTTATTAATAGTATATGATGCCAATGTTTAAATCAGAACATGCTGTGCTGCCAAATTCAAATATTTTACAAAAATCAGATTACTCAAACAAGCTTGCAATTTCATCAAAGAATAAAGTGAGATTTCTTTGACATGATCTGCTTTTCATAAAACCATGTTGTCTGGAATTAATTTTATTTCTATCCTTTAATTATTTCTCAGCTGATTCTCTTCCTAGCTTTTCTGTTATATTTTCTGGAACAGATGTCAGACTAATTGACCTACACTGACTCAAATCATCTTGTCAGATTTTTTTTAATATTGGCTCACTGTAAACTCAATTTCAGTCTTCTGGAATTTTCCTGGTATTCCAGAATTTGTTAAAAATGAGAATTAAAGATTAAAAATTTCCTAGAGCAATTTGTGTGCGAACTATCTGTTTCCACTGAATTAGAATTGTTTAATTCTACTTAAAGTTGCTTTGTATTTTCCTCAGACCACAACAAGACAGAAAGAAATTTGTTGTTCTTATATGGTAGAAGTACAGCATCTGTATTTTATTTCTAGGAATCCAGCTATTTTTATGAATTTTAACTATTCTATGTCTTCTAAAAAGAATTTGATGATTTGTTTCCAACATTATGACACTGATGTTTTCCAACATCACTTTATGTTCGATATACTTCTATACCAACATACTTTAAAAACCTACATTTTATCATGCTAACGTTTTTCCTCCATATTTTTAGTTTCTAACATTATTTTTTTCAGTATTTTTTAGCATGCAAGTTACATATTGTATATCATTGTGTTTGGGTTTTTTTCCTAACTGCTGTCTTACTTCTTAATGTAATCAGGTGTATTTATAAACAATTGAGAGACTTGGATGTGAATTATTACAAAGTTTAGGTATGTAGCAAATATGTGTTAAAGCAAAACACATCATCAGTCTAAATTTCCAGTCCAAACCCTCCTCACCATCAAACTGGTTTTGCCTTTGTAAATTGAACCCTTCTGAAGACACTTTGAAGTAAATACTAAATAATTAATATTTGAGATATATATTCTTCACCTTAAATATTACAATCACTGGTCTTTAAGCAGCATGTTTCCAGTCCAAGACCATTCTTACCTTTATCTGAACACATCCTGTTACACCACTGTGGAAGCTTGAAAGCATGGAAAGAAGCTTCACTTGTTCCTGAGGAAATTTATCAGCAAAACTGACTTTTATGATTACATCAATTTCTGTCCTGAATACTAAAATGAAGTTGTTCCCACTCCGGTGAAGTGTCCCTCCTCATTTCTCTACTAATTGTTCTAAACATGAACTCTCTTTGCAAACATGTTTGCCATGACTGACTATACAGCTTAAAAAAAGGGCAAATTTGGAAAACATATAGCAGCTTCCCAGGTAAAGAGCCATTGAACAAGTCTCACAGAGAAAAAAAACCACCAAAAAACATCAACCTGCATGCACAAGGCTTCAGGTTTCAGCCAAAGCCAATGAGTAGGGTAATTTGCAATATATTATTCAGTGGTTTGTAAGATGTTTAAATGAATTCACTATCTGGTATCTGAGCATGTCATAAGCTTTGCAACACTCCTGCAAGACAGAATTGTTTCCATATTTTAGTGCCATTTTTAGCTAATCGGAAACTTCAAGTGAATTGTTCAAGATCAAAAAATGTGCAGAAGAGCAGGGATTTGAACCCTATTCTCTAAAAACTTATGAGACATTAACTCATGGGCTGAGCTTCCTTTCTGAAAAAAAACTACAGCTGTTCTTTGGCTGAACAAGGAATGTGCTTCCTGTGCAGTCAATTCACCCCGCAGCATCTCTCAGATTTACTTTCTTCCAGTTCTGTTATGCAGCTTTCTTGCTCCTAAACCCAAACAGCAGATAGAGAAATGGGCAGGTCTGGAATGAACTTTGTGATGAAATGAATAATGGTAATGTCAGCTAGCTCACTAAACTGTCATCAGTCTACAATGACAATAAGCTCACAATAATCTATATTCCCATCTTCATCTTTCATTGTTCTAGTTAGGCTGTTTGTTTAAGCCTCTTAACCCAATTACTGAAATTCATTGTTCTCATTAGTGCCATTTGTTGCCAAACAAGAAAAAAAAGGGTTTTCTGACAGAGCTGGAAAACTCCCAAAATATGTGGTTGGCTCCAGCACTTCTCTCATTCTCGCAAGCTTAGGCCAGCACAGAACATCTTTGTTTTGCAGTTGTCAAGGCTCTAACCAGTTGTTGGGGTCTCTGCACACTTGTCATCATTTAAGAACAATGTAAAATCTATTGACGGCAACACGGGAATAATTCCCAAAAGGGATTACTAAAGGTAATTTTTCAGGAAATGGAAATGCTGTAAATAGGTGCTAGTGTAAAGATTTACAGGAAGAGAACACAAACAAAGATTTTACTGTGTCAAATATCATTCTTGTTTTGTGATAAACCTAACTAGATATTGCCAAAGGACTTTAAAGAAATTACAGCTTGCATTCCTGTCCACCTCATTCCAGTTCATTGGCCAGACTCATTTTCCCACAGTACATCTATAATCATGAATGCCTTTTTATACAAAATTAAGTTCATCTAAGAAGCTCATCTTCTACTTAGTTGAAAACATGGGTAAAGTGAGGGTCTTTTTCCTCAGTGCCATCCTCAGGCTCTAGTGTTTCACTTTTCAGTTGCAAGCCAACTTTTACTACAGAATGTGGACATGGTCACATAAAATTTCAGTTGGCAGTGAAATTTTTATTTCCATAATAGGTGCACTGGAAATATGTGGTGTAAACCCTTGGCAATGATGTTGGTGTGAGTGTCATTTTTTTGCATGTGACACAACTGAAAAAATGTGTACTTGTTCTTGTGTACACTTTGAGAGCTTCCTTATAAAAACATCTGTTTTTTCATGATGACATCACAATTTTGTAAACTTGTTGGATTTCAAGAGCTCTAGAACATGTTCATTTAGGCATCCACACCATGTGTGAAAACATTTCTAAAATACAGAATTGCTATGTGCCCTGTGTTCGAACGCAGAAATCACTTGGCATCTCTATTTAACAAGCCTGTGTTCTTTAAGTTTTTTTTCTGAAGCTACATTTTGGACTCTTAGCTTTGTCTCTATAGTAATAAACAAATTTGTGTCTTATCCACAAGCAGAAATAACTGATCAAAAATTATGTGACACAACATTGTATCCTCTTTGATTCAAAACTTATTTTAAAGAGGTTTAAGGAAACAGTTCAGCTGGGAAGTCATGTTTTAAGTGAAAGCTTTACCTTAAGCCACTAGGGAATAAAGGGAAGGGAAAAGAAAGGAAAAGAGAGAGAGGAGTTCATTGCAATTTCTGTTTTGTTTTATACTTCTGCCTGTTATCACTGAACAAGCAGGGTTAAGAGTTAGAAAACCAAGTTTAACCTCCAGTCCTGCCAGCTTGCTGTTGTCTGTCCACAGGCAAGTTATTCCAACTTCAGATGTTTCCTCCCCTGATATTTGTCCATCTAAGTTATGGATACTGCTCTCTCCAGCAGAGTTTGACACAGAATTAGTGCCAAGTCCCACTCAATAGAATCACGTCATCCAGTGGGCCATGTGCACTCTATTTAATGTAAAATTACACCTTGGTCCTGCCTGAAAATGGAAAGGTTCTTGTGCGAGTTATTCCACACTGGTAGAATGTACCTAAAATACCATTTCTCACGAGATGTCCAGCATCAAAGTATCTTGCAATGTAAATAATATGCAGTATTATTATTTAATGGTAATAAAAATTACTATTATTTAATAATAATACTTAAATATTATATTTAAAATATATCAAAATATATAATTTTTGATAACTAAAAATACGCAGTAAATTACCTTTTTTACCTCTCCTTCACTTTCTCCCTTCCCTTTGCATCTGCCTTTAGCTTAGTAGTAGACATAGGCTCTTACTCTCTACCCTTCAAAGCATCTATTCTTCAGATCACAGGTCATAAACACACATTTCTTTCCTGAATATTTTTTTTCTGCTGTGGTGAATAACCTGATCAGTTCTAACAGAAACATTCCTTCCTGACACCATGATGAATCACAAATCCCTTAGACACAAAGGAGACTGAGTCAATTTCAGAGAGAGAATCCAGAGAATCTAACACTTCATTTTGTAAACAAGACCAGCCCTTCTAGTGTTTAAACCAAATATATTAGAAAAAATCAATTAGAAAGCAGTTTTAATTAAGTATACCTGTAGAATGTTCTTTTATTTCCTTTGTAGGTAAAAGAAGCATTGACTACACTGAAGCACGTTGCTGAACTACTGTTTTTTCAAAGTGTTAAAGCTGAGAGATATGGAGATAGAATTCTTCAATATGATGAACTGAAGAAGAAATGAAGTTAAATCCTAACTTCAGTGGATCAAGGGGACGACAGCATTTATTTCAATGGCACTGAGATTTCACCTTCTGTAGCAAACTCAGCAATTCTCTTTGCTTGCAAAGTGCTTGGATCAGGCCCCCAGGACATTGCAAAGACCAAAGCGTTTTCCTCTTCAGAAGCTTTTCAGAAAGCCCTAGAAATAAAAGCTACCTTTTGATTTGGATGTGTCTGTAGGGTGGATTCCACTGGGGCAGGAAGGTCACCCCTTCTTCCTTCCTGGAGCTCAGGGGAATGGGAAAGAAAGGATCCCCATAGCACATGCAAGTCTCCTTCAGTAATTAACCACATGCTTGTTACTAAGCCAGCATAATAATTTTATTATATCCATCTGCAGCTTTTTCTATTTGAATTGACTGAGTTTTATTAACACATTATTTGATTATTTTGCAGTATATATAAAAAACCTCATTTTTTTTGGTTAGAGTTCCTGAGTTTCAGTATTTTTTCTTGAAAAGTTACTTACTGCAGCATGGAAACTGCACCAGTAAATTAAACTTGAGACATATCATTCTCTGCCACTGAGGTCAAACAACACAGTAAAACCTGTGTTGAGAACATTGCACCCAGCATGAATGCCCAAATGGAGGCCATTCACCCAAAGTGCCTTCTGGAAATGGTATTTGCCCCATGATAACTTCTGAACCATTTCTGAGGCATTTGGAATGGGAAGGATGGCTCCAGCTAAAGTTGTGCCAAGGATCTTCCTAAGATGAAGTTCCAGTCCCCTGGAACATCCAGTGGAGCTTTTCAAAGTACATTAATATATGATGCAGACAAACAGCAGCAGGAGTCAGAGCACATCCAGCTGAGGCCACCCAGCAACACCCTTTGCCTCTGCCTTCGCATGCAGAATCTGAAGGTGCTAGCAAGTGTGGAGGAGGATGACAGAGGACATATGATAGATGCACCACTAGATCCAGCCAAATGACTACTTTAAGTGGTTCTGTGATTAAACAAAGAGCTGACAGCTGATCTGTGACTGCAGGATGAGATGTGGTGCATTTAGCACTCAGCTAATTTCAGAGCTGAACCAAGTAGGTGCAAATCCTCTGCAGTTCTCTCTTCTGAGCTAATTCCCTGACCATTGATTAATAAGACTTGGTGGAAATTAGACAAGCTTAGAGCATCAACACAAACTGAAAATGCATTCTAACCTCAAATCAATTGAATCAGCATCTTATCTACATTTCCTGACTTTTACATGTGCCAGTATTTAGCTCACCACAGTGACTTCAGAGTGTCAGTATATTTCACAATCCAATTAGTCATTCCCAAGTGAAGTATTGTAATTGATTCTTTTTTTGGTCTCCACTGGTGATAAAGGTAATGGATGTTTTTGTCAAGTGAATGGACTTCCTCTAAATGTCTGCTTCTCCGTGTCACTGCTCTGAAGTAAATGGTGAGGTATATTTCTATAAATAGACAAGTAGCTGGCAGGAGGGAAAAAAAAAAGAGAAGGGGAAAAAAGAGCAGAGAACCATACATTTCCTGACACTGCACTTCCAAGACGGTTTAATTACCACAAACGAACATTCTTGAACCACTCTTATCTTAGAGACCATTGCAGGAAGCAGAGAATAATTTGAATGCTAACAGATATTGCTTAAAATACAAAAGGAAAATTAATCAAATGCCCCTGTACAGTGTCCATGGTTTCAGTTTGGAGGAACTGATGTTTCCAGAAAAGGCTGAAGTAGCACCTCAGACTAAGAGCTGTGGCTTACAGCAAGAATTGATGTAACATCTCCCAGCAGCTGGTCTGCACTTGAAAAACAGAGCAAGCAACTCTGTTTTCTGAGAAAAGCAATCAATCAGCTGCATTTGTCACAGCTCTCTGAAGTCCCCAGCTACGGATATCATTAACCAAACACAGTTTCCCTGCATGCAGTGAGGGACAGCACGCCAAGAGCAGGGGTAGGGTTACCTCCAAAAACACCCTGACTGCCAGGTTTTAGGGCCTTCCTCTTCATAATGCTTCCTTTCACCACACAGAAAAGACTTGCAGACCTAAGAAACATCTTGGATCACATTAAAACCCCATCACATAGAAACTCTCTGGGAAAAATTTTTTCCTTATGGAAAGCAAAACTGCTGATTCCTTGGCTTGGTGCCAGCACTGCAATGTAACTGAACAGGAACGCCTGGCCTCTTGCCAGGAATATGCACATCTCAGTAGTGGTCATTTCTTTCCTGATATTCACATGAAGATGTTAAAAGTAAGAAATTCTGGTATCCTGAGGTTTCAAAAAATTAAAAGGTAATAGGTACTGTGGTCCCATCTTTCCCTTTAGCTGATTTCATAAAAGAATATCACACATCACACATAATGGAATATGCTCCACAGTAGTCACCAAACCTATCAGACCTAACATAAATCAAGGACTTCTAGAATTGTACCTAGAGAAGGAATATTTCAGAATAATTTGATGATGTATTCCTTAAATTGTGTTAAAGTCCCCTATGTTGTTGCCCTTGGGTGACATAAAAATGTGATGGAGGCTTTTGCATATTGCAGTGCATGTTTTCCAAGGCAAAAGGATATTAATCTGCAGCCAAACTTGTTTGGGGATAGGCAGTTTTCTGAAATTTCTTGGCTATCTCAGTAAGTTACAGCTGTTCTCCACTAGCCTGTCTTAAAATCTAGAGTGGTACTGTCATGTACTTCCAATATACTGCAGAATTTTACATTAAAAATGGATAAAGAGGTTAATAATTTTTATAATAATTAGGAAAGCAATCTGAATCAAAAAGCCTTATATGTTAATATAAAATAGGATTTATTATAATTAGAGACATAAAGGATTGATTATATCCCACAAGGGTAAGATATACTTTTGAATAAGCATTAATTGTTGTATTTCCTTTTCCTTGTAACCTATATAAAGGGCCTGAGCATTTGGAGGACTTTAGGAATCTGGTAATTAAAGCAGCTCATCTGATTTGAACCTAATGATGACAGCTCAAGGGTTTTTCTCCTTCCATAGCTAAAGAGCACTACAAATAAAACATGAAGGGGCAGCTAACATCTCTATGAGTCCATTGTCATCATGGGGATTGTATCTTCTTGTCCACTCTTGGCAAAGAGAATATGGAGCTCCCATCTGGTGTGGAAATAGACTGACTTCACCAGCCTCTTGTCCATTTGGGTTGACACTTTTTTTTGTGTCAGCATTTCTTCCCTGCTGATAGAGATGGGCATAGAGAAAGAATGGTTTTGCTTGGCTCTTCTCAAGGCCACAGCTGCCTCCCTAGCATTTTCTACCTAGTGAAAATAAAAATTTTAAAGTCCATATCCTTAGCTGCTGTTTTATTACGTGATCTTATTGATTTTGTTGGCTGCTGATGCCAGTTTATTTCAAATTAGGATTGGGCTGTCACCAAAAAAATCACTTAACTTTCAAATCTCCTTTCTCAATTGGAAATTATGTCCTGCTTTATGTTATGTATGTGACAGGTTATAGTCCGTATATTTTGAGTAATATTTTGTAACATTTTCAAATGTCCAAGTTTAGATACCCAATCAAAGCTACTCATCAAACACATCCCTCCTGCACATTAGTAATATACATAGGCACTGTGAAGGAATGCCTATAATGTGTCCTAAAAACAGCTGGCCTGAATGTCTCTCTGCAGAGGTGCCTTTAAGCAATTCACAGAGAGGAAAATCTGCAGTTTACAGAGACAGGAAAAAACACTTTATTGATAAGAGGAGGTCATACCAAGCTTGCTCAGACAACTGGATTTAGTTTAGGGATGAAATACTTATGCTCCAAAACCAATTCACTGTCTCCATTAGCAAACATTGGGACACTGGAGGTGGTCTTTTCGGAAAAAGAAGACAAATAAAGGACTTGCAGACATTTTTTTTTTCCCTGTAAATATAAGAGGACTCTCTGTGAAACCTTCACTGATTCACAGCTGCCCTGTGATAGCTCAAAGTGCTCAGAGATCAGAAAGGGAGCAGATGTGGCAGAATCACTCAGTGCTGAAATGGCACAAGCCAGGTTTGCCAAGCAGCAGTCAGTGACCACATACATCTGTTCCTCAGAGCTCAGCAGGCCAGCTGTGATGGAGAGAGATTAGCTCAAATGAAATGGAACATGAAAAGTCTAGTGAAATTGCCACAAATAAAGTACAGAGTGGTTCCTGGAGAGACAAGCAGATCCATCTGCAACAGATCTAATGAAGCTTGGGATTTTTAATGGATTTGTGCCTTGTGGTTGGGTTCTTTGGTGTGAGTACCAATTAAAACCATTCCTGTGGTTGGGGCAGTCATAATAGTTGTCTTCTGTGTGAATTCTCCAGTGGGTGGAGACCACACTGCAACCTTGTGATTAGAGAAGATCTGACTTGATTAGACCACTAATGACACCTCTTGTTCCTGCTCAGCCACCTATTCCTACAGAACTGGATATTTAAATTCTGCTAACTTCTGCTATCCTGGGTTGAAACTAGTTAAGTGATTCAGAGTTATTGGGATGTAGATGGACAGTGTGGCAGACCCATGTGCACAGATTCCTGTATATGCACAAGTGGAGTGTAATCTCTCACTGCTCACTGCAGGGACCATCACATGGACCTAGGATATTATCTCCTGGCTTGTGATTTCAATAACAAAAGTTGAAACATGCCTTGTGTCAAGGTTATGATGTCTGCAGAGATGACAGTGAGTACAGACATGCTCTTGAAAACACACACCTTTCGGCTGAAGAGTCAGTCCAGGCTTGTGCATAGAGCACTGTGTGGGACAAAGGAAACATGAAATCTAACTTTATGCTTTATTTGGAAAAGCAGCTTCAGCAACACCTCCTGTTAGAAAATAGTATCCCTTCCATCCACATTGTTAAACTCTTCATTACTTTCACATCACAATTTCATGGTCCCTGTAAGCTGAGGAATTCTCACCTTACACGATGATGATGATGATGGCCATGACTGTTGATTGCTGGTTACCCCACTTACATGACCAGGGAGCTGATATTTCAGGTGACAGCACTTTTATTTTTGGGAAGTAGAAGTCACCTTCAAGAGAAACTCCACAGCTCTAATGTAAAGGTCTGCAAAACTGAATTGAATCTTCTTCATGCTCAGTTCTTCTTGGCAGTGGGACAAGTGGATCAGTTTTCTGAGCTACTTACTTAACTCTTATTTTTATTAATCATTAAAGAGTGACAAGAAAATAGAAAAGATGGTGTTATATTTGGCACTACCTTGACTTCATTTCCTGATTTGGTCATGGCCTTTCTTTGTGACTTGAAATCTTGTACCATTTTTCACCCTGTCCAACAGGGTCCTTGCAAATGATGACTCCTTTCTCTTTTTAGGTATAAGGGTACTAAAGCATAAAAGTCTATATACAACCATGTAAACATTAAGTCAAGATTAATGTAATTCCACAGCTACTTAAGCACTCACAGAGGTAGGATAAACAACTGAGTTCAGAAAAGAGGCTTTTTATAGACTACAGGAAACTATTTGCAGAATTCTTATTTTGTTCCATTACTTAAACAAAACAAATAAACAACCTTCTACCCCCCCCTCAGCTAGAGATTTAAACATTAAACAGAACATTTTTGTCAGGGCAATTATTTCACATTGTTATGTTTGATTATGATTATGTTAATTATAATGCATTTCTCCAGAACCATTGCTGTGGATTTTGTTGTAATAGAAGTCTCAGAACAAGACCATTCCTAAGATCCAGTCAAAGTGGTGACCTGGTTGCTGTCAGACCTGGAACCTAGACTGAAACCAGCTCTTCTCAGGTGTCAGCAGAGAATTTTCGTATATTTGTGGATTGTATTCTTGAGAAATATTATGCCAAGAACACCCCCACTTGGTCAAGGAAAGAAATGGAGTCAGAGAAATATTACCACATCTGAAATATATTGCAGAAAAAATTACTATTCTGTGCTTATTTTTTGAAAACTGCTGTCCATGAATATCAGCATGAATGAAACTCCAGAGGTCGTTGAGAGAAAAAATAAAGTCATAAATGAGAATTTTTAGTGTTTTAGTATTGTTCATTGAAAATTTCTCACACAAACTACATATCTCAGACTATAGTGAAAATACTCAGGCCGATTTGCCTGGGAAAGACACATCAGCACCCAGGCTTCTACAACATCATCCTAAGTACAAACTAGTTTATTTTGTTGTTACCAGAGAACACGTTTTCTTGAATAATAAACTCAGCTCTACAGGAATTCTTGTGTCTACAGGAACTATATCCTGTTGTACACAGCCCAGACATGGTCATTGAAAGAGTGATGTGAATGTTAGCACCTTTTTAAAATTTTATTATCATTTGTTTCTTTCTTTTAGCAAGAAGTTTTTTGCAGTGTTGAACAGTCACAAAAAGAAGCCACCAACATACAGCCACACATGAAGCACATCAACACAAACATTTTTTCTTCAGCCACTCTCAGCTTTCCCAGAAGAGCAGAAAAGAAAACAAAGAATGCCTATTTTATTTGCTGTAGACCATCAACTTTGAATCATCATTAATTAGCTTCCAACAAGATGTCTGGTTCCAGACCAGAAGCACTTAATTAGTCTCTACAGCCATTGATTTCAAGGGCAGTTTTACCTGAGTGAGGATTTTGAATGAGGCCATGAGGTGTGAGTGAGCCCCGAGGAAGCAAATGGAGCCTCACCCTTGTGCAGGTGTGCAGGTGAAATTTCAAGGAGCTTCACCACTCTGTCTAATATTTTTGGTCCCCTATAGGGAAAAGGCTGCAGTTTTAGTGTGGCGCTACAGGAATTTAGAAGCATCCAGACAGGGTTAAATGTGCCTCAGAAAAGGAAAAGATCCCAGGAAAATTGAGGAAAAAAAATATAGGGAAAAGGAATCCACAATAAAGTTCACGAACAGCAAAGTTTTAGGAATATGAAATAAGGGTTTGAACTTGACACTGTGTTTCTGTGAAAAAAAAAAAAGGCAACAAAACAAAATAATAATAATAATAGTAGTAATAATAATAATAATAATAATAATAAAAGCAGCTTGTGGCAGGAGACTGGGAGGAAATTATGAGCAGGAGGTACCTGAGGCTGGACAGAGAAAGAGAGGTCACACCGGCTTCCTGGGCCAGGGCTTTGGGAGGTCTCTGTCCAAGCTCCCACTCATATACAAAAAAAGCCTTGGCCTGAGAACATGTGGGTCTGTAAAAGTGCAGACAATGAAATGAGAAAAGGAATGACTTTACAGGAAGAATGTGGTGACATGTTGTGCTGCTGTGGGAAGACGAAGACCAAGATGTAAAAAGCGCAATCCCCCCCTTCCATATTTAAAGTCTCATAGCATGTGGGTAATTAAATTACTTTAAGTAAATCACCTCTCTGTAACATCTATAAAATCATATAACTTTTCTTAAAACTCATGTATTAGTTTTCAGAAACAGCTGAAGAATTTTCAATAAAAATTTCTGTGCATATGCTCAGAATTCCATACAAGACAGACTCTTGGATTAAAAAAAAATACAGCCAAGAAAATAGGAAAACTTCTAAATAACTGAAATTGGATTCCTGTATGCAGAAACTTCTCTAACCTTAATACCTAATAACCTTAACAATATCCTTAATATAGGCCCCCTCTAAGACTTTAAAAAATGAACTGAAAGATCTGGCAGGCTGTGTGCATGTGAGAGTAAATAGTTGATGAAGGTCAGTAGACACAATTGCAGCAATCAATAGGTATGTATTGGCTCTTTAATTATCTTACTATTAAAGCTAAATTAGCTAAAGTATATTTCAGACATCTGTTATAATTTAAAGGATTGCCAATAATTCTTATCTTATTGAAAAAAGATTGTTCCTTATTGGAAAGGCCATAAAGCAAACCTGAAAATCTTTATCTATGGAGTTTGTCTCACAGTGCAAGGTGTCATCAATAAAACATCTCATGGTCCACTCACTGCTGCTGTGCAGACTGAAGACTATTAAAAGTTGATAATTTTCTGTCCTGACATATCCTAACACGTGTTTTAATGGTGGTATTTCTCTTGCATCATATCTTTATCCTTTAGGACATGTCAGTTCCTCACCCAGCTGACCTATCCAGCATTCCTGCCATACCTTCAGTCAAGCACCACGAGATGATATCCATAAAAATCCACTTTAGCTGACAGAAGGCATATCATATCCTGAGCTTAATTCCCTGTTTTTAAAAATCTGCTTTGTGACACTTATTTTTACCTGGCCCCCCACACCCCGTCCCCCAGCTCAGGGGTTTTTATGCTTCAGGGGACTGCTTGCATCTTCCCCTCTAGCCCTTACCAAACAATCTGAGGGAGAATAAGGCATTGGTCAAATATCTCACAACCCAAATGTTAACTCTCACAAATCACCTGTGGGGGGAAGACCCTGCCTTTCCACACTCTTACATATTCTGTGCATGCTGCAGTTTCTCTCCTGTGCGGCCCCGGCAGCTTTCTCAGGATTATGTGATTTACATTCTGCACAGGCCTATGTGGATCCATACAGCTCAGTAGGAGTGATTTTTACAGATTTACTGTAGCAGCCATAGGCCAGGGTAGGATCTGAATTTTTTTCATACTTAGATGTGATTCACAGCAGAATCTCAAGGGCAGAACACCCTCCAGCTGCTGCGGCTTAAACTCCTGGGAAAATCATACCTGTCCAAGGCAGGCGGTCCTTCCCAAGGTACAATCCCTGCCTAAGAATTTTTAAAGGAGCTAAAGAAAATGGAGGGCTCTGATACATTATCAAGTTATTGAATATTAATGAGTTACTTTGCATCAGCTGAACCACAGCAGCTCCCGTGTACTTAAATGTAGCCCATTGCTGCCACCAAGGATAACACACAAGTATTACCTTTTCCACCTAGGTCTGGTGTGATTATTTTTAACCACATTTGCTACAGACTAAATGCACACACAAAAAGTGAGCTACTGCCACTCAGCTGACAGGCACTAGGCCATGAAACTCTGGTCACAACGGAAACAGCGAAATCAGGATTCATCACAGTTGCTCATGCACTTCTGAAATGCAATGTCAAATGTCAGTTTGGTAGAAAAAGCACTAGAAAATATCTCCTGAGCTAAAAAAGACATCCTTCAGCTGCCAAGAGAACAGCCTCCGTTCCTAAGCTCTCCCACCACCCAAGGAGCTTGTAAATCACACCAAAAGACCTCATTTCTCACCAGAACATCTCTGCATCTACCTGCCCTTGCCAAGAGAACGAAGAGATTGTTTGCTGACCAGTGCAGCCTCATCTCTGTAAGATGTCTCAGTCTGGTCCTCTCCTATTCAATATGTAGCACTACAAAGCTTTTAAACAATATCAAGTTTATGCACACAAAGATGTCTTGAAAAAGTGGCTTTTCTGGATTTGGGAGATAACTTGGATTTGGGTTTTTTTTTTTTGTTTTTTGTTTTTTGTTTTTTGTTTTTTTTTTTTTGCTGATGTAGATAATAGCACATGGAATCTATCCACAAGAAATATTTTGATTTTAGATAATACCAGCTAGCTGGGAGCAGGGAGTGGGAATACTACGAGGTAATTGGCATTTTGTGTGATCACAGGGGCAGAAGCCACTGAACACTCTTGAAATGGTATTGCTAAGGAGGAAAATATGCTACGCTACAATGATCATCAAAAGTTTATGGACACAAATGCTAGGAAAGGAGAAATTTCCATGGGACAGCAGGTGTAAGAAATGCTAGATCTTTGCTTTCAATATTCCTTCCCTGAAAGACATTTAACAGGTGGCACTTTAATGAGAATTGGAGCAGTTCATATTTGTTCTTATTTTGGTATTGTGCAGCTGCAACTCAGCCTCACTGTTCTAAGGGAATAGAGTCTTCTCATGGGCCAGGAGAAGTAAAATCTCACCTTGAGCTTAATTCAAGCTAGCAGCATACAGAGTACAGCTTTTATGTTTGTGACACCTCTGCATCCAGACCTCTTGTGCACTAATCACAAGAATTACCTTTGGTCGAGTTAGTTGCACTGAGAAAACCTGCAATGTAGAAGTCTCTTTGCAAGTCCATTCTTCCCTAGTTCTTGTAAAAACGGATTGAAAATGCATCATATTCCCTTATTATATATGCATTACTTGCATGCTGTCAACCTTACTGATTGTTTCCCACTAAAATCTGATTTTTCCAACAGCTTCTAAATGAAAATTATAAGGTGGGATTTCAAAAAGCATGTCATTAAGTGAATTTTGCACAAACCAAAGTCACTGGAAAAACTCCAGAAAGAGGAGAGGTATGCCAAAGGTAGCAGATTTTCCGAGAAAAAATGAAAAACAACCCAAAGAACCACTAACCAAGGGCTCCTTTGCCTATTACTGCAAAATGACTTAAAGTGAGACAGAACCCCCTGTTTTGACTGGTGAGAAATAATAGTGAGAGGCTAATGTTAATGTGAAAAAGACATTTCTTTCTTTTCAGAGCATTAAAATTCCAGTTATGTTACATACCATACTGGTGATATGCAGATTTATATTGATTGAAAACATGATTGTATTTTATTTCCAGAACTCTTAGCTCTCTAAGAAATTTATGTTTTTCCTTACGAGATAACTCAAGACCTTACAAGAAGGCATGAATTTTGCTAATAGCCTTCACTTTGTGTGCACTGTTACAGTAATGCACCTTTTGCAGCCTCACTTTCTCCTCTTCATGTGAACTCCTTGGAGACCAGAATCCTGGGAGCATGAAAGAGACAAAGTCCTGTCCTTGGGCTTCCAAGTCAACCGGCACAAGCTGATTGCATCCACAGTATTGAGCTCTTAGTATCATTGAATAGTTTGGGTTGGAAGGCACCTTTAAAGGTAATCTAGTCCAACCCCCCTGCAAATGGTGGCATCTTCCACAAGATCAGGTAGCTCAGAGCCCTGTCCAACATGACCTTGAATGTTTCCAGGGTGAGGCATCTACAACCTCTGGGAGACCCTTGTTTCTTTGTTTCACCATCCTCATGGTTCTAGCTAACCTGAATCTACGCTCTTTTAAAAGTTTAAAATCGTTACCCCTTGTTCTGTTGCTACAGACCCTACTAAAAACTCTTGTCCCCATCTTTCTTATCAGCTCCCTTTAAGTATTGAAAGGCTGTATTAAGGTGTCCCCAAAGGCTTCTCTTCTCCAGACTGAACAACCCAATTCTCTCAGCCTGTCCTTGTAGGAGAGGTTCTCCATCTCTCTAATGATCCTGGTGGCCTCCTCTGGACTGACTCCAACAGATCCATGTCCTTCCTGTGCTGGGGACCCCAGAGCTGGATGCAGCACTGCGGGTGGGGTCTCACCAGAGCAGAGCAGAGGGGCAGAATCGCCCCCCTCCCCTGCTGCCCACGGTGCTTTGGATGCAGCCCAGGGCACAACTGGCACTCTGGGCTGCAAGGGCACATGGCTGGGTCATGTCCAGCCTCTCACCCACCAGCACCCCCCAAGTCCTTCTTGGCAGGGCTGCTCTCGATGAGTTCTTCTCCCAGTCTTCACTGAGGATGCACTTGATCCTAATGTTACTGATGAAGATATTAAACAGCAGTGCTCCCAATACGGACCCCTGAGGGACATCATTCATCACCACTCGTGGTGCTTCCAGAACAGGTTGCCCATGTTCAGATTGCTACGGGGACAAGATGTTCCTTGCAGAATTGAAGATGTAGACTCTTGTCCCTGTAGTTCAGTGTTGAGACACTGCTCCTTACACTCTACTAGTGCACGTCTAATAGATAATTTTAAAATTTATTACGTGCCTAACGGATAACAAAAAGCTTGCAGGGAGTTGTGTGCGGCTTTGCAGAGTCCATATTGTCAGTGATCCCGTCCCCGGGGGAGCGGACTGCGGGCACAGCCGAACCAGACCCTGGCGATGATGGGAAAACGCTGGGCGCGTCTGGCAAAGGTCCAGAGCCTCAAGACGGGGAGGGGATCGCAGGGAAGGCAAAGCAACAGAACATCTGCCCCAAACGATTTCTCACTGACTCGGCGGCCGGGCAGCCCCGGCTCTCCGGGACCCGCACCAGTGCGGCGGGGCGGGAGTAGCTCCAGCCCGGCCGGCGAGAGCGACAATAGACAAAGCGGGGCCCTTTCACCCCGGGCTGCCGGGCAGAGCCCCGGCGGGTGATGGATGAGCAGAATCCGACACGGTTCCCCCGGCGCTCCCCGGCACTGCGGGGCCGTGGCCGGCACGGAGCGCCCGATCCCCGCCCCTGCCCGCCCGGGCCTCCGGCGGCCACAGCCGGCCCTGCCCCGCGGGACACGGCTGGGGGGCACTGCTGGGGGGCACTGCTGGGGGAGTGGCTTCTGGGGTATGTGACACTGCTGGAGGGTGGCAGTGCTGGGGGGTGGCAGTGCTGGGGGTGGCAGTGCTGGGGGTGACAGTGCTGGGGGTGACAGTGCTGCGGGGTGACAGTGCTGGAGGGTGACAGTGCCAGGGGGCTGACAGTGCTGGAGGGTGACAGTGCTGGGGGTGACAGTGCTGCAGGGTGACAGTGCTGCAGGGTGACAGTGCTGGAGGGTGACAGTGCCAGGGGTGACAGTGCTGGAGGGTGACATTGCTGGGGGTAACAGTGCTGGGGGTGGCAGTGCTATCCAGGTGTCTGTGTGTGCAGTGTTGTGTGTGTGTGCTGACGCGACCCAAGCCTGTAGACCTTTCGTTGATCCATGTTCCTGGGTGTTGGCTGCCATCGCTCCTTCACACTTTTAGTCCCTGATGGCACTGGATGGCCTTCTCATCCATTAGGTACTCTGTGCTTTGTGGTTGTAATTGCCATCAGATGTGACTACTGCACAAATGTTACGGACTATATTACTCAAGACTCCTGGAAGGAGACATTTGGAGAGGAACAGAAGAGGTGGATTCCTCCTGCTCCATCCTTCACTGGACAGTTGAAAGTAGTCTTTCACAAGTCCCAGCTCAAGAAGATGTTAGCCTGTGAACATGTATGGTTCTTTTCCAAAAAGACAGGAACTATCTAACTTCCTTGGCAGGTCAAGATGTTTCAGTCTAGTTGCTTCCACATGAGTAAATATCCACACCTCTACAGCAGCTTATTTTGCTCTCTAGTAACCGAAACATTTAGCTCTGTGATTCAATCACTTCCCTCAAAGCTGTCTAAGATCACAGAATCACAGAATCACAGAATAGTTAAGGCTGAAAGGGACCACTGGAGGTCATGTCCTCCAACCTCTCTGCTCAAGCAGGGTTCCCTAGATCACATCATTCAGAGTTGTGCCTCAACTCCAGTGAGGGAGATCCACAGCCTCTCTGGACAATCAGATCCAGTGTGTGGTCACCTGCACAGTAAAGATTCTTCCTCACATTCAGGTGGAACTTCCTGTGCATCAGTTTCTGCCTGTTGGCTCTTGTCCTGTTGCTCGGCACCACCAAGGAGAGCCTGGTCCATCCTCTTGACACCCTCCCCTCAGATAATTACAGACTTTGATGAGGTGTCCTCTCAGTCTTCTCCAGGCTGAACAGGCCCACCTTCCTCAGCTGTTCCTTCTAAGAGAGATGCGCCCCTCCCCTGATCATCTTTGTAGCCCTACTGATGCTGTGAAGTATCTAAAGTTCTCTTGGATATGTACTTCAAACCCATATTTACTAAAAAAAAAAAATGAAGCTTTAAAAATTCTGTTAGCACAGCAGTAGTGACACTTTTAAGCTAAAAAAGATCTCTGATTAGAAAGCAGGAGCTACCCTGCAGTTTAACCTGGATTTTTTCACTCACTTTCTGTAATATGTCAGATAATGAGACAAGAAGGGTCATGAAGGATTAAGTACAAATATTATAAAACAGATAATGTAATTAATTAGCCTTGGAAGGGGATAAGGACCGAATGGAAAAGAAGTGATCTTTAAAAAGATCACCAGCATGAAGGTGTGCTTTCCCTGCAAACAGAGTTATTGAGCATAGCTAATTTGTGGCAGGGGGAGGAGATTGTGCTTTAGGGAGGGGATTAAATGCTCGTCTTTGATGTGCACGTAGGGTGCAGTAGTTGCACCTGTAGATGATGATTCAGAGACATAAAAATAAGCTTGGGGAAGCAATAAGAAATGGTCTGAGCTTGCTCCTGACAGACCTTGCCCGATGTACCCATTACTGCCCCAGCTAACAGCCAATACACAAATACTAATACTTCAGTGAAACAGAGCAAAACTGACAGAGAGGCCTCTGAGTGCACAGTGTTACCCAGCTCACAGGTGAGGAACTCAGACTCATTCAAACTTCAGGTGAGCAACGAGGAATGCAGGCTGCTACACGGGTAATAACACCGAGACACTGAACGAGAAAGCAGCCATGCAAAGAACAGCTACATGGACTGGAAAAGCAACAAGATAGAAAGCTGAGGTGAACTGCTCTGGCTTTCAAAGGTAAAAAGGAAACCTGGTACCAGCTTAAGTCTGGCAATTTCCAAACCTCACAAAACACACAGACCTGCTCTTACTAATTTCATGAAGCACTTCATACTGCTGATGGTCAGATTTTATTTAGATTTTGTCAGCATATAAACAGGCCATTTAGAAGCAGTGCAGTAAAGTCATTTTAGGCAGTGATACTTTAATTTTAAATTTAAAAAAATTTGAATTCAATACAGTATTAGAGAGACTTTCAAAAAATTCAAGTTCGGATTGGCATTGTATACCAAATGCTACCCTTCTTGTTGAATAAACCAGCTGCAAGCTGTATGGATTTACATAAAAAAATAACCCCCCTAATTCCTTTATTTCTATAATTTGCAATAGATTATTTTAGACTGCTCGTTCTCAAACCATTGCTGACATTTCCATGCTGTTCAATGAATTTGCTTGATGCAACCACTCTCCTGTGCTCAGTTTAAGGCATGAACTGGTGATATCTATCAGTAATTTTCTGTGATACTTTGCAGAAAGTGAAAGTGGTTCTAATTAATTAATAAGTGGTTCAAACAATTTGTATTTTACCTTGCTTAGCTAATAGAGATATTAGCTAATATCTCTAGCTAATAGAGATAATATCTTAGTTTTGAGACCCTGGTGAAGTTCCCTAACTGGTGCTTTACATGTTCCTCCTGCACCCCCGTTTAACTTGCTCACTTTCTGGTGCTGGATTTCTGCATTCCTGAGACCATCTTTAATGAGGCTGTTAGGCTGCTGGGGCACAACTGTTTGCAAGCACATAAGTTTTGCTTTGAAATCACAGGTGATCTTGACATTTCTAGCAGGCAGAACTTGCACTTGTGTAAAGCTGCTGGATCCAGTCCAAAGAATTTGACTTAGATGAGTGAATACAGCTGAACAGAAACCCTGGGAATACCTCTCTTCACTATGACTCAGAGAAGCACTGCTGGGCATAGTCAAAATATTAAATTACAATTAAAAACCTGCTTGCTTTGTCATTCATGTGTTCCTCATAGTTTAATGAAACTATTCACATTGGGGAATTGTGCAACATTTATGCCATTTTCTAAGGAACACTATCATATGGTGTAACATCATGCCATTAATGTTTGGCTACCTGCACTGATAAAAGTTACTTGTGTCACAGTATTTATTTTTAATTGCCCTGATAATACACTCCCATAAATTATAGTACCTGATCCTTCTGTGTACAGTCTCTGTCCATGTGTTGAAACTCCAACTTGTTCCTTGCTGTTCTCACTAATGAAAAACTTTGCTATAAGCAATTTTATATACATGTATATTAGTTTTAGATTACTGAAATTGCCTAATGAGATTAGAATCAGCTGTTAAATGTTTCTGACAGAAAACATACAGTACAGAATTTAGAAAACATCTTTATCTCATGATGAAACCAACTTCTAGAAGATTTTGTTAGAAATATTCCCAAGGAAGCCTTTACAGTTTGGAAGAAATTATCCCGCACAATGTTAATAAAGCAGAATTAGTTCAGGTTGCTGCTAACAGCAAAAAGTTCTCCATCATTTCACCCTATCAGGCTTCCACACTTGGAAATTATTACAAGCAACTGCTAGAAATAAGAAGATGAACACGGGAAAAAGTGGAGAGACAATTCGGGTTTTGGCCCCTTGGGATGATCATCCTAAACTGGATCCCAGTTTAGTCATCTGGGTGAAATTGCCTCCAGTGAAGCACACTTCCAGACATGGGCAAAAATTCAGGCTGGTTTCCTGGAAATTCTAAGTTTTACAGAATGTTGGGACTATTTTATTATGCAACACTGCAACAGCAGAATTTTAAAGGGAAGTTCATTTTTATCAAATTACTTTGTAAGTAAGATGCTGTATAGTAGTATGCTTTACTCCCTGATGTTCACAGGCAGGAGTTCACCTGGTTGTAGGGAACTGGGCTTTGCTGGTTTTTGGTATAATTTTCTGGGAGGATTGTTTTTTTTATTTTTTCATTGGTTCCTGTTTGATATGCTGCAGCACTGGTCAGCTTGATAGAAATTTTTTCTAAAGATGAATATTGATGCAAGTTACATCTTCTGGTGGTTGCTGGGAGATCACGGAAGAGGCTGAGCCTTTTACCATCATGTCCAGTTGATTGTGATAAAATGCATTGTAATAACTGTATAGTTATATATAACTGACTAGTGTTAAATGACAACGGATTTGGCCCAATTTACTTTTGTGGCTGAAAAGGAGTGAATCTGTAGAGCAAAATTCATGGTGCTGACATGATGTCCCCTGTAGGCATGTTTTGGAGGTTTTATGTAAGGCCAGATCTATTCTGGGGACATGAACTGAATGCTCATTAGAAGCCAGAGCTGTGAAGTGATATTTGGAGCATATCACCTCATTTGCTATCAGGGCACCGTAATTGTTTTGTGTGCTCCAAGACATGTTCTACCACATGGGTCAGAGACCTGCTCCAAAAACTCTATTCCCCTGATATATATTAAAAAAATTAAGGCAGATACACCCAAATATGTTGCTTAGTTATTACATGGGCCTGCTGTACATGGATGCAAACTCTGCCATGTCACTCTCCCTCGTCTCAGGTCCATCTGTGGGCTCTTGCCTTTGCAAAATAAGCCACAACAGTCCTGCCCCCACCACATACATTTCATTTGCTGGAGAAGAGGGGGAAATGCAACTCACATTTCTTCAATTTGATCTGCAGACTGGACATTAAAGAAGTGGGAAATATGTGCCTGATGACCTCAGGCTATGTCTATGCTTGAAAATAAACCATGCTAAAGATCACAGCTTGGCTTACACCCATACATGTAAAATCTCTTCCCTCCAAAACCAGTGTCTCCTCAGGTAAAAGCTTTGTTTTCTTGTAGTGAAATTGCACATGCCTCTCATTCATCTCTTGATTTTTCTTGTTTAATTTTTTGAGAGTTGAATAAAAAGTTTCATCAGAGTCAGATACATTTCTCTCTTCAAAAGAGTGGCACTGCAGCTTTTTTTCCATGGGAATGACAAAGCTTTCTGCATTTGTTGTACACTCTGGCAGAGACTAGTGAAAAAGGACGTGATGATGAAATTGTATTCCTGCCTGGAAAGCCAGCATGGTGCACCCATCTCTTACTTTATCATCTCTGAGGAGCAGAATGCAGAGTGCATGAGCACACTTTAAGTCTTCAGCACCTACCACCTGACCTCAGAGATGAATGCATCCAAAATCCTCCATGCTTTGCACAAAACTAATATAGCTAAAACCCATTCTGCAGATTCTGTGTGTGTAGCTTTCCCAGCACTGATGAAGATACCGCTGATGCCCAGGGGTCCCCATCATCATCACTTCTAGTGTTGGTAGTTCTGTAGCTGCTGTGGCCTATTAGGTAAAAATTACATTTTATCCTCAGCTCACACTGAAATCTTCCGTCTTCTAATTTTGCCTTTTTTTTATATAGTTATATAAATGAACACCAAAAATAGGAGCCTGTATTTCTACACAGGCAATGTAGTTCCACAGGGTTTCAAGTGTAAACTGTCCATAATTTGCCTCAGAATGCAGTGCTTGGTAAGGTCACATCCTCTACTTGGATTAATTAGAGATACTCATTAAATAGAGCTATTCTGATTTGTGCCAAATCAGGAGATGTTTTGATATGAAGAAAAAGTTCCTAAAAATTAGACACAGTGTATTTGAAGACTGATGAAGGAATATATTCCTCACAGTTGGCAGGGACAGTTTTTTGATTTAACATCTCTGCACATATAAAGCTCCTGTCCAAGGATACCCTAAAAGTGCACATCAATACTTGTCCTTAGAAATTACCAACTTAGCATGAACATTATTGTAGACAAATCTGCCTATAAAAATGAAAAAAAAAACCAAAAAACCCAAAATATCCAGATTAATCCAAAATAATTCACTTAAATGAATCTCATAAAGGCAAAATATACTTAGAGTAATCAGTAGTTCACTGCCAGAAGCAAAAGATTTGCGGGTGCAAATTTCTTCTCCCGAGGAAGTCATGGCCAATAGACCAGAGAATACTTCCAATACCTTTGTAGGCAATATCAATGTAGGAAGGACTGAGAAAAAAGACTCAGGTACATCTTGCTACTGAAAAATGGTGCCATTTTCCCCTGCTTTCTCTCAGGCACATTTACAGGAGTTGGCACGGCACATGATATATGGGAAAGTGACATGACACCTGGCTCAGAACAGTGTGTCCTTTCAGCCACAGACTTTGTAAAGGCACCTTGCAATTGCATCCCAATAAACACTGAAAATCAGAAACAGAGTTCAAAATCTTGACAAGTGGGAAATTCATTGGAAATAGGATTAAATAGGATAGGAGTAAAGTAATGTACTTAAGAAATATAAATGTCCATTGTAGGTGGATTACAAGATTGCAGTTCCCCCTTTGATGTTTTTTTTTTCTTATGCCCATGCTGACTTCTGATTGCACCATCTTGACCCTGTACTTCTGTGGTACCTATGTGGGGTTTGGGTTGTCTTTCCAGTTTGGTTATGATTAAGTAGGGCAAAACAGAGAGAAGGCTGTCCCACAAGTTCATTGAGCTGATACTAAACCTGCTGCCAATGCTTACTGCAGATAACACCTGTAGTAATCCCTGTGTAAACAAGGCAGGAGACAAAACAAGCAAAAAATCTGCACTCACAAGCAAAAATCACAACCTAAATGACATGGTAAGGTGGCTTCATATGTCTCCTGTTATACATCCAGAATTAAACCCAACACTGATCTCTCCTCAGTTTTCAAGACCTTACTCAGGTGGAAATCTTGTGGAAGGGTTCAGTTCACCAGAGATCTCAGCTGCCTTCTCTAGAAATCATTGTATCTTTGTATTAATTTGCTTTCATTGACAGGCACTCAAAAACTGCACCTGCACCATTCTGTGCTTCAACAGGATACAAGCCATATATAATTTCTATACTGCCCTGCCCTTGTTACCTTCCCACTATGAATGGCACAATATTATGTGTATCTAACAGATGAGATTTCTCTTCTTAAGCTTTTACCAGAGGGATAATAATTTATTTTCCTAACTTTTAGATTAAAGGAAAGGTTTGTTGGGTTCGGTTTTTTTTTTTTTTTGAGAATTGCCTTCTGATGGGTTTTAAACTAATGGAATTGCATAAAAATATAAACAATATGCAAAAGAAGAGAGCTGGGCTCCTCAGCCATGTTTACACAGGCGTCTGAGTGAGGAAACCCTTGTTCTGAGCTGCACACACATCATTTTCCACAGACTGTGGTTTGTAAAAAGCTGTATTGTTCCCTCTTCCAACTCATTCAGAGGCCTTTTTGTGTTTTTTGCTGCTTTCCTCTCCTCCAGTCCTGTACACAGCCCATTTTTCTCCTTTTATTCTTACTGCTGCTGTGTCCTGCTTCCTTCTTTGACCTCTTTGCAGGATGTAACAGAGCTTGGATTTCTGCCTTTCAGCACAAAGAGTGCTGAAACCAGCCTGCAGACCACAGGAACACATTGTGGGATCAGCCCTGGCCAGGGACAGGGAGCTCCTCTGAGCAGATCCGGAGACCCTCAGCTGCTGGCAGCAGAGTGAGCCACAGGGTGGGGAACTCCATGGCTCAGCATTTAGCCCGTGTCAGCTGTAACTCACATGCCCCTGGTTTTACTCTACAGCCATACTGAGGGGAAAAAAAAAAAAGGGAAGAAATAATAAAGTGTGTAATACTTGTTTAAGTTTGCTGCAAAAACATTGTTCTCAACAGTTCATGCTGAAAAGGGAGGAGTCTTTTCATCGCTAGATGAGACCAAGGACTGATGGAAGTGAGATAAAGAATGGTTCACAAAATTCTGCTGTTGTTTGGCATCTATGTTTATTAAATTTGTCGTTATAACAATTAGATTTTAATTTGTTTTTGTCTTATTTTGACTATCTGGTGATAATGATTATATAGCAGGAATAAGAGAGAGTAACATTTTACCCACATTCAATTATGCTACACTTCACCTTTCTCAGATTATATTAATTATAATTCATGGGTTTTGCAAACCCCTCATAGTTAAAGGGCACTCAAATAAGGAAGAAAAACAAATGTAATCTCTGACTCCAGGGTACTCATGCAAGCCCTGTTAACCCACTGATTAAATGATCTAGCCTTCCATAATTATTCCTGTTCTGGGAACTGGTAAATAAAGGCAAAAAGGTGGCTTCGCTAGTGAGAGCCAGCACAAGGATATCTTATCCATCAATTTCTACTGAAGCTTTAAAAATATTGTTAGAAAGTTAGTATTTTGCCTTAATGTTCACAAAATTCAGTCAGGATAAACTCTTACATTTTAAATCAATTATGGTGTTTCAGCAAGGTATGAGAGATGACATCTAAGTCCTTCACATTTTAGACTGCATGGCAGAGGTTGTGTTTTATCAGCTGGCTACATTTTTATATTATACCACTTAATAATTAACCACTTAATTGAACATTTTCCTTAATACAAATGAACAGATTTTGCTGTTTGTTTAAAGGAATAACTACACAAAAGGTATAATGGAATACAAAACATGTCCGGTGAACCATTTATTTTCCCCCACCCAACAGCTCTGCCTTCTTGAAGTACAGTTACCTGGAGTAAGATCCAAAGTGTCTACACATAAAGGCTACATCACTACTAATAAATTGAACATGTCCCTGGCCAGTGGGCTGACTGGCAGGATGTGGCCACAGCCATGCCCTTGTTCTGCCTCTGCCTCCAAAACAACCCTGCCACAACTGACAGAGGAAAGGCTCAAGCTGTACACAGACCTTTGTGGGTTCTCAGAGCACAGGGTGGGACTGGAGCATGGCTGAAGAGGCTCTCAGTCCTCACCCTGTGCCCTGTACAGCTGGAGTGTCTGCATTCCAGAAAGGGGTTTTATTTACCCTCTGACAGATTTATCTAGACCACATTGCTTTAGCTGCTTACAGACCATCTGTGTGGGGTAGTACCAAAAGCCTCATGGAGGCAAATTAACTTGATATTGCTGCTTCTTCTGTGCTACTTCTTTCTCTTAAGGAAACTTTGACATGGTCTGGCACAGTCTGTTATCTATGCAGGCTTATTTTCACACGCCTACCTGATTTCTAAGGGCAGGCACATGACTCACCTCCCCTTTAGAAGTAACTGCACTCTGTGCTAACCCAGTTCATCAAATTCCATACGATGAAGTTCATCAGGCCCAACCTATTCCAAAATACTGCAATTAGCTAAGGCTGGGGCACTGAAGCACGGACTCAGTATTTAAGGATATTACTTGCAGCATGTGAGATCAGCTCAGCTGGTCAGTGCAGGGTGCTAATACAGCCAAGATGGTGGGTTTGATGCCCCATGGACCATTCACTTAAGAGCTGGACTTGATGATCCTTGTGGGCCCTTCCAACTCCAAATATTCTGTGATTCTGTGATATCTCCTGTGCTGTGGGATAATGGTGAATAAACACTAGCTAATGGACTGAGCAGCAAGTAACACTGCAAAGCTCTTCTGTTACTAGAGTTCTGTTTCTCACCTCCGTATTGTGCCAATGGAAGTATAATTCCCTTCCTTTCTCCATCAATTTTAATGCTTCCACATCTTTAATATTTTATGTTGAGAAAGCTTCTTTATAAATATCTCTACTCCTATCAGTGTAGAAGTAGAGTAACTCTACTAAGTCAATGCTTATAGGAGACAGTTTCTGGTTTTAAGCATTCCAAAAAGCTGAACTGCTCTGCAATGTCTCAAGTTCACTGCCTAGTTCTAGAGGCTTTTTGTGGATCCTAAATGTTTCCAGGTCTCCCTGTCCCTGGTTGTTTGTATTCGCCTCTCACGTTCTGATTTCACTGTTTAAAGAGCAAGGAAAGTTTACTGAATGGAAAGACCTTGAGTCTACAATATCAAACAGCAGACTGACCTCAAAGGAAAACATATTTCATTAAAAAGAAAAAAGAGTTTCCTTGAAAATCCAGCTTGTTTTACCCACCCAGATATGCCTTTTTGCTGCCTCTGTGCTGACACATGTTTTATATGAATCTATATTAAGATGAATTTTAACCTACAAATAACTAGATACAGCTATGCAGTAGGAGGGAATTCCTACAAGATGATGTAAAGTTTTTTAAGCAGTAAAATTAAAAATAGCACGTAACACTTGACCAGTAGATTTGGATTTGAACCAAGGCAACACATTTGGGAAACATTATCAAGTTTATCAGGGGTAACATATCAGAGAAAATCTGCTTCTGTTTATATGCCATTTATTATTCATTTCTGACATTTCCCTTTTTTCCTCAACCTTTTTTACCCCTAAGCAAATATATGTTAGACTTAACTGAAATGTGAGATAACAGACCAGTCTCTTAATTTTCTTTCCCTATAAGACAACAGCAGATCTGACTAGAAGTAAAATAAAAAAGTTATATGAAATATAAGTACAGGAAAAAAAAGTTGCCAGAGTAGGACTGGTAATAAGGGAGAAATCTGTCTCACAGTGAAAGCCCAGAAAAAATAAATGCCTAATAAGATTAAACTAAGGGCCAAATTCTGTCCTTTCCTATGCTGTCTTGCATTTCACAATGTATAAATAGCACATGAAAGCCTTTGCCTCATGCAATGCACCACATGTGTGAGAAAGGCTGGTTTTAATGTCTAGGACACTTATATTAATGGGGTCATGCCAGCAGAGAGTTCTTTGCCCATGGCTGGCAGAATGTTTGCCAGCCATGGGCAAAGTAATCAAGTCTAACTCAGGGAAAAATACAAACAATAAAAGCAAATTCACTCTTATTAAACAACCCAGTCCCTCAACTTTACTTAGAAAAATTCTCACTCATGTTATCACAATAAATTTAAGAATGAGATGTATGTTTAGTTGCACCTGATCTGACCAAAACAAAGGCAATCATTACAAATCAGCTTAAACCTGCTCCAAAGTCAGACAAGATTCATGCTTTCTACTGAACGCAAGCTGAAACTCAACATAAATTTGAATTATTTTGTTAGTTTTTTCCCATCAGTATATTGTAATTTTCTTCAGTGGATTCCAATGCAAAATATCAATATTTTTTGAAAGCTGTTATTAAACAATGGTTTGTTCTGATGCTGAGATCTCCAGTTGAGCTGAATGCTTACTATTCTTTGTTAGGATGAGCCAAACCTTTGGAATGGTTTCAGGAGTAAAATCTTTCTTCTGTGTGCTCTAGAATCCCCACTTAGACCTTTTTCTATCAGCAAACACTCCTTATATCTCAAAGAAAACAAACATAGTAATGGGCATAAAATGGGAAATATATTTATTTTAAAATGCAAGGAAACCCCCAGAATATAATAAATATAAATAGATATTATTTATATTTATTGTTTAGTCTTATTTTAGTAATTGCTGCTGTTTCTAGAATCTATGTGATAAAAAAACTCTGTGTTTTTATGAGCTGTTGCATACTGTTGCCAACGTAGATGCTTTGATTATCTATTGAATAGTTCCATTTGAACAATTATTTGTAATTAGAATTAAAAATTACTTGTAATTACAATTAAGATTCTTGTAATTCAAATATACAATGAGCGCAGAATTGCACCCAGACATTACTAAAGAAGTGCTGGGTAAGTCTCCACTCCTGTGGCAGAGCACAAAACTCATGTTTTGGCAAATGTAAGGTAACATGTCTTAAAATGTGGTATTTAGAGGACATTTATTCTAAGTGGATACAGATGGAAGAGACCTGAGAGGGTAAGTCAAAGGAGCTCCTAGTAACCCAGTAAGGTTGAACTGCTGAACCCTCTCGAGGAAATTAGCATCGCTGGTGATGCTGTCAGGTAGCTGAGTGCTACTAGACAGAGTAGATGATTTATAAGCACACATAAGAAAAAGTTACAGCTTGTAAGAGTGAAGTTTTGTTTGGCTTTTTTTTTGGTTTATTTTCAGTTTGGCAGTTTGAAAGCTAATGACTCAAACAGGCTTTGAATCAGATCCTCAAAGATAAACTAAATTAGAATGAAAACCCTGTCATTTATTTTATAATGCTGCTTGTGTTGCCTCCCTCTTGCTGTTGCAAAAATCCCAGAACAGGACAGCAACAGACACTGCTCAAAGCAAAAACTTTCAGTTACTGAGAACACTTAGATACTTTGTTGCCTCTGCTGAAGATGATTGTAAGAGCTGGCATTTCATCCAAGGTAATAACCCAGGATCTCCACAGGCAACAGTGGAGAGACAGAGAATGGGGCCCATGGGAATCTCATGATGTTCAACAAGACCAAGTGCTGGTGCTGCACCAGGGTTGGGGCAACTCCCGGTAATAATCCAGGCTGGGGGATGAACAGATGCAGAGCAGCCCTGCTGACAAGGACATGGGGGTGCTGGTGGGTGAGAGGCTGGACATGACCCAGCCATGTGCCCTTGCAGCCCAGAGTGCCAGTTGTGCCCTGGGCTGCATCCAAAGCACCGTGGGCAGCAGGGGAGGGGGGCGATTCTGCCCCTCTGCTCTGCTCTGGTGAGACCCCACCTGCAGTGCTGCATCCAGATCTGGGGTCCCCAGCACAGGAAGGACATGGATCTGCTGGAGTCAGTCCAGAGGAGGACAGCAAGATGATTTGAGGGATGGAGCACCTCTCATGTGAGGAAAGGCTGAGAGAATTGGGATTTTTCAGCCTGGAGAAGAGAAGGCTCTGGGATGACCTAATTGTGTCCTTCCAGTACCTGAAGAGAGCCACCAAGATAGATGGAGGACTTTTTACAAGAACCTGTGACAAGACAAGGGGGAATGGCTTCAAACTGAAAGAGAGTAGGTCAATTTAGATATTAGGAATAATATCTAATGTGAAATTATTTAATGTAAGGGTGGTGAGGCACTGGAACAGGTTGTCCAAAGAAGGTGTGGATGGCCCATCCCTGGTAGTGTTCAGGGCCAAGTTGGATGGGGCTCTAAGCAACCTGGTCTAGTGAAAGGTGTCCCAGCCCACTGCAGGGTGGTCAGAACTGAAAGCTTTAATGTCCTTTCCAATTCAAACCATTCTATGACTTCTTGGAACAATTTAGTCTACCCCAACACAAAGAACAAGGGTGTTTAGAGGTCTGTCTGTCCATACTCTTTTGAGGACTGCACACATGCCATAATTTGCTACTGCAAGCAAAGCCTATGGCTGTTCCAAGTGCTCTCCCTTGAAATGTCATATGAAAACTAAGCTTGTAACACCTGTCACCTGTATTTTCAAGATGTTTGTGTCAGGCAGGACATAAAATTCTGTGTTTCAAACAGCATATCAGGTTAATATGAACAAAGCTATGGAAGAATTAGTCTACTTCAAGTGGAGGCAAAAATACATTTTCTAATTTTGAAAAGAGAGAATAAAAAGAAATCAAAAAATTAATGTCATTAAAAAGAATGTGAGAGATGACATTTTAGGAACTCTGATACCAGTACTCTGATCAGGAATTATTTTCATTTTGCTCTTAGGATCAGGGAGTTAAATGACCTGATATTGCCAAGTCTAGAAACCTATCTTTCATTTTTTTCCTTCTTGACCCATAAAGTCAATAGAAGATGTCCCAGAATTCGTCCAGCAAAAGTTTCCAATACAACTATGATACAATTGAATGAAAACCCCAGGAGAATTTAACTTTCCACACACATGCAAAATCCCAGACTTTGGCAGGGCCAAATCTCTGCTGTTTCCTGGACCTTTTGTTTTACATGGTAATGTCCCCACTACTCTCTGGCATGAAAATATGCTGAATTAAATTTAAGCCTGTACATTTCAAAGCTAAAACCCACAACATTTGCTTGTTAGACTGGCTAATTTTTATTAAGTATGGCATTTAAAATTGTTCTTGGGGTCAAAGACAAATTACTTTTTTTTTTTTTCCTAATTTCATCAGTATGAAAGAACTGAGGAATCTCTAACTTTCCAACATGAACAGTGATCAGTGTCTTGGGAACCTGTGTCAAACTCTAACAAAATTGTTCTGTCTTTTCTCAGCTCAGTTACACTGCACCTTTTGATTTAAACTACTCACATACCCAGGCAATATCTGTAACAGTAAACTCTCAGTTTCTATTTGAAAAATACAAAATACAAAAATACTGTTACTTGTTTGAAAAATAATATTGTGTCAGAAGTAATATTTTTCAACAAAATAATTTAAAGTCATTTTCAGGTAGCATGTATTTGAGTACTTTTGCTGATTTTATTTAACCTAACCTTGTATTATGTAAAACTCTGGCCAATTATATAGCAAATGATAAGAATAAAGAAAAAAAATGGTCTTATGTGTGTATCTCAAATTAATTACAGTTGTACAACATATAATCAGAACAGTGGGTCTCAATGTGAGTCTGAAACCACTGAACAAAAGGAATTTTAAGCTTCAAATGTTATAAATGTCAATCTGACAGGCTGCGTAAAACAAATGTGGCATTCACTCTGTAGTTTTAAAACACAGCTGCAAAGAATTGGCTAAGTCAGTGGTTACAAAAAATCTCTCATTGTATAAATATCATAGATATTACTATGAATGTATACCTGAATATGAGCATTTCAAAATTAATCAGAACAAATATGTTTGTTTCATTTGATAGATATATTTGATCCATAATAAAAATTTCTAAAGAATCCGTTAATTAGGTTGGCTATATACCACAACTTTTCTTTCCCCAAACTAAAAACTTCCATAGAGATGTAATACCTGCTTCAGTCTTATACTGATATATTCAGTATCTCAGCAACTAGGACTACATTAACTTGTTCAGTAAGTTCATCTAAGAAACCTAATTCAATTCCCCTGTAAGGAATCTTATTTGGGAAGGTTTCTATTAAAGAGCCTTTGAGCTCTCATGCTGCATGTTATTTAAGCCTGAGTTTAATAGTGAAAGTGCCTGTAGTTAACCACAGCCTTGTATGCAATACAAAACCCACCCCCAAACAAAAGTAAAACCAAAAAAAAGAAAACAAAACCAAAACCAAACCCAAGATCCATTATCTTACATGAAATGGATCCTCACAGAATGAGAATTTTCACAAGCTGTAGTAGCACTTTTGATACAAGCCACATACAGATATTCTAACCTTTAAGTTCTGTGAGCAATTTTAAAATGTCAAGAGGTATGTCAAGTTCTTAATACCGAAGTCTACATATTTAATTGTCAACAGCCCAAATACCCAAGACAAGAGAGTCATATCAATTTCAGCTTGACCCCCAATTAAGATGTGTTGGAAAATCATTATGTTTCTTCCTCTTAAACTAGGGAATAGTGCTTGGTTGGCCTGCCTTTTAACTATATACTTATTTTCTAGAACACGTACTGGATTGTTCATTTTAGCTTTATTTTTCAAAGTAGTCATGCACAGGAGATCTCTGCAAGATTATAACATTATGCCATTGATCCTCACGAGAAGAAGACTCAATTTGCTCAGTAATAAGCAACCCGGGTCAAAGGCCACAACTGAGGAAAGACAAAGGGCATTGTTTACACCTGTGTCAATCAGAAACCCCTCTACTGAAACCCATTGCATTATACTTGCCTCAAATCCCTATGAAAGATTTCTGTGTTTGCTGAATCTGGATTATGTGGCAGCAAAGAATTCACATTTATTAGTTCGTAGCAGGAAGCATTACAGACAGCTAAATTAAAATACTCGTTTGCTATACTGGCTTTTTAGCAAAAATGGAGTTTTATTCTCTTATTGGCAATTCAAATCCATGTCACTGCTTCAGCCTGCTCACTTGCATTGCGTTACCTAATGCACTTCACAGTACGAAGTAACAGATTCTGTAATTTTGGATTAGAGAATTCATCTGAGGCAAGGAAACAGTAATTAGTGTCCCACATTTTAAAGAAAAAGAACCAAAACCCCATCTCTTCCAACTATTTGCATCTATTTGAAGACTTTTGGATATACAAGATTTTGTATTTCCTGACTTTTGATGTTCACAGAACCACATACTTCTAACAGTCCAAGAATGCGTGCAATTTTAAAAGCTTATTTCTGACTACACAGCCACAAGAGGATTTACAAAAAAAGATTTAATTTGGGAATTTTAATTTAGCTTGTTCAGGGATCTGGTTGGAAGCATTGCATGGCATACAGCCCCACAGAGAAGATTTGTCCAGGAGAGCTGGCTTACTTTCAAGGACCACCTCCTCCAAGCTCAAGAATGGTCTCATCTGACATGCAAAGATGGCATGGTTGGACTTAGGAAAGCCAAAACCCTTCTGAAATGAAATTTGGTGAAGGACATAAAGGTCTATAAAAAAGGGATTCTACAGGTATATCAGCAGCAACAGGAAAGCTGTGGAAAATGTCTTCCTGCTGCTAAATGGGGTATGGGACCTGTGACAAAGAACACAGAGAAGGTCAAGGAATTCAATGTCCACTTTGCCTCTCAGTCTTTTAATGGTAGGATTTACCTTCAGGAATCCCAAGTGCCTGAAACCAGAGAGAAAGTCTGGAGCAAGAAAGACTTTGGGCAGATCAGGGATCAGGGTGGGAACACTTAAGCAAGCTGGACCTACACAATCAGTGGGACCTGATGGGATGCGCCATAAATGTGGACTGAGCTGGCCAATGTCTTGTTTATCTTGTCTTCAGCAAGGCTTCTGGCCCTGTAACTTCCTCAGAGGCAAACTGGTGAACTCTGGATGAGATAAACTGGCACTGGGATATACTGAGAACTGGCTATACTCCAAGCTCAAAGGGGATGTCACCAGCAGCACAAAATACATCTTGAGGACAGTTACTAGCACTGTTCTCCTGTGGTTGGTACTGGGATCAATACTGTTTGACATCTTCATTAATGACCCAGAGGGTGGGGCAGAACATAACCTCAGGAATTTTGCAGCTGATACAAGACTGGGAGGAGCTGTTGATACACCAGATGGTTGTGCTGCCATTCAGAGGGACCTTGACAGACTGGGAACTGGACACCTGTACTGCTTTGGTTCAGATGTGGCATGAAAAAGTGATGCACCATTTCCCAAACTGGAATCTACTGAACTGGCACTGTATTTTCCTAGGAATATATTGATTACAATTAACGGCTCAAGAAGTAAATGGGGGAGGGGGAGGACAGATCATTTTGCATGAAGAATTTATGTCCTACATTGTTTTAATTCAGAACATATGTAAGAATGCAAGCAATTTCATATATTTATGTCTTACTTCCAGTTTAGATTTAGCTGAAATACAACACAGAAATCAACACAGAGAGGACTTTTTGTTGGTTTGTAAATTTTAGTAGACATGGAAAATGTAAGATAATTTATCTGAGTGATGTGGTCTACCAGATACCAGTAACTGCAGTCTCAGAAGCTATCTCATGACAGCCACTTACTAGCAGCAGAAAGCTAAGAAGTCAAAAATTATGTTTCAAACACATTCAATCGTTCTTAGTGACAAATCTTAGTCTTTCAAATTCATACAACCCTCAAATAGTATTTTCTTCCACCACAAAACTAGCAAATCTTTAGGGCTCTTCTGACCCAAACTATTCATGGTCATTTATGAGCATTCTGAAGTGCTGTCATTATGAGGCTTAAATATTTAACATACCACAAACATGTACTCTTACATAATGATGAGACAAAATAAGAAGAAGCACTGACAAAATGGAGATCAGTAACTTTGACCATTAATCTATATAGCTCTTCTTCCAAAAGCAACTCATTTGAATTTATCTTACAATTAAATGAATCATCTTCTGGTGACCTTATTGATTACAAACACAACCTGAGATGGCCTCCATAGGCCAGGATGGCTAATGTGAAGATATGAAAGTCAGAAAAGGGATTCATGCCCTCAGCAGTATCAACAATTTCCCTTGGTCATGATGGCAAACAAGTGCTAAGACATGTCAGAAAACCAGGATTTTTAATGTCATGTGAGGTTATACTGTTGTAGCATACAAGTGAAGCAAGTGCTTTTAAAATAAACTACAAACTGGACACATAAAGGTGAGCCTACTATATGATCCAGAACTCTAAATGATGTATTTCTCAACCTGTTTATGTTGTCTCTAAATATAGGGAGTCCCAAAGTTTACGGTACCAAATTTTTTATTATTTCAAACAAACTTCTGTACAAAAACATCAAAGCAGGCAAAGAAATCCCGTGACTTCAGCAAATAGCACATGACAACGCACAGAATGCTTTAAGGTTTACATTTTTATTATACAAGTGACAAATAGCTTTTTTCTGGGCTACTTAAAGATAAGACTTCATTGTCTGACAAAAAAATTGCAGGTAAGCATATATTAACTTCAGTTACCAAAGCTCACCAGAATAGCCACCTAATTCACCTAACTGGAAGTGACTATGAACAAAGCAGGATTTTCCCTAATATACATTTTTAAATGTCCCCCCAATTAAAAATTGAGCTTGTAAACAGTGGATTTACTACTGTGAAAAAAGTGTGATCATTGCTTTCGGAAAAAGAAAAAAACCTAATGTGAGTGAGCTCTAATTCTGTCCCCAACAACAACATAGCAACCGGCTGCTGCACCTGCAGAGGTGTGACATGAATGCTGGAGTTGTGGTGCTGTCCAGCATCATGGCATGTGTGACACTGGCACCTGTGGGTTCTGATCAGGCCTGAGAAACCTCACAGTGGTTGCTCTGCTCAGAAATAAACTCTTAAGTCAATCCCTACTCCAGAGAACTTGTGACATTAATATTGTTTAAGGACTGAGTTCAATGACAGTTTGTCACAGTGCAGCCGAGTTCCAGCAGACCAAATGCATCTTCAAAGCCTTAAGGTAATGTTTTTAGAAGAGATGTGCATGAAACTTCCAGTGAAGGCACACAAACCCTGATTTATCTACACGGGAATAAGCAAATACAAATCTGAATCTGTGCACAAGCACTGGAGTTTCCACACATACATGCAAGCAAAGTACACAAAATCAAACACATTTTCAGAACGTGACCTCTGCAAGAATATGTACAGCAACTGCAGACCACCCAGTAGACACACTTAACAGAGCATAAGCACTTTGCTGCTTTTGGCAAAGTATTTCTATTCCATTAATTGGAAAATTTACCAGAAAGTAGGAAACAACTCAGCAAGGAACTTAACTCCTTGAAGTATCAATCAAATCTCAAAAGCCAGTGAAGAGCAGTCAGCTGATAAGTATTTCTGGGCTGACTCTGAATCATGTAATGCATAACACCATCAGGAACTTGATGGAGTTCCTAACAACAGTTCAGCTCTTAAATTTGAACCATCCCTAGTATGATGAGGCTGATTTGACACTAGGGAAGTTTGCTACAGAAGAGTGTACTAGTCTAGATCAGCAAAATACTTACTTACCAGCTAGAGCTGTCTGGGAGTTAATGTTCATTGTGATATATTTACACTGACAAACCTTTTCCAGTTAAGTCAAGGCATTAGCATTTTCCCTTTCCTTTCTAAATCTAATAAAATTATACAGAGTTTTCAAAATCTATCAACGATCTTTAAGCATATTTTCTGTATATTTATATTGAATCTGAAAATGAATATTAATGACTTCAATTGTTGAAAGGTACAGGTTATATTTAATTAAAAAGGTAAAAGTACCTGTTTGAAATACATTTTTGGATGCCAGACAGCACATAATCCTTAAAATCAGGTGGATCTCCACTTATTACAGGAAAGACAATGCTTTTTATGAGAGTGATGAACACTCAGGTATTCTTCTATGCATACTAGTTTGACAAGATCCTAAAACTGACCAAAAAACTGTGCACACGTTCTTTAAAACATACCCAATGCATTTTACTTTCTCTTATATTAACTTTCTTCTTCTTTAAAGTTTCTTTTCTGCAGTACCTTTGACGTTTCAGTTTGATTTCCATTTTGTCTTCACTACTGCTTACTTCTCTGATAGAGAAGGTGTTTAAGGATTAAAATGCACAGATAAACTGTCATAACTGAAGTATCTAAGTAAAAAAGTATTTTAAAAGTCAAAAGATAAAGGCTAGCATAAAAACTTAGGTTGCACTATATAAAGTCAGTTAGGTTATGAACAGATTCATATATTTTAGCAATGTGAAGAAAATGGTTATGTAAATACACACAAGTATTAACATCAAACTGTATTAAATTATGTAAACATACACATCTTCTGTGATCAATACAAACATCTACTTGTCTCTGGATACTACTGCAGCATAGCTCGAATTTGTTTTGAAGTAGATTCATCATTCAGGTGTTTTGTAGTGAACCTAGAAATTACAAGTTAGAACAATAATTTATAAAATGAACAGGGATAGGAAAAGTCTGAACACTTGAGCCTGTTTTTGAAATCAGCACAGTTCAGTTACACAAAGGAGGAATTTACATGTTCCTCTACTGATCACTGTAATTTAACTGGTAAGAGTCTGGTGCTCTTTATCTTCTAAATACGCTATGCAATAAATTATTCCCTGTTAAAAGGTGGAGAACTGTGGCTAAATCCTGTTTGCTATCTGTCTATGACACTGTCATCATCTTGGGTCAAAATTATTTCTCATTTTTTCCAGTTAAAAGCCTCCTAAGAAGCAAAATCATGAAAAGACATAAGAAATACAGTAAATACTAAAATAAATTAGGAACCTAGACTGAATTTTGGTACAATCTATGACTTTAAGCAGTTTTCTTAAACATCCTGAGAGGACTGAAGAGCTTTAGTGTGTTTTTTCCATTTAAACCCAAACATTCTCCACCACCTATGCTCATAGGGAGATTGATTATTACATAAACTCAAAACACACTTGATACTTGTAGATTTAACTCCACATCAACTTTAGTTCAAAAGACATGATAAGCAAATATGGAGGTACAGTTCTCCCTCTATCCAAGCATTCAACAACTAGAGAACTCAAAACAGCTCTGAAAAACTTGGTACTAACTCCCTTCTCAGCTTCAGAGAAGTGTCAGATTCCTGTGTGTCTTCCTTCCCAAGACAGCACCATAAACATTCAGCTACAGGACTGGGATTTAGGATGCTGTTTTCTTGAAGCTGTTTAATTTAGCAAGATTAACAAAAGAAAAAGTCTTATTAAGATGGAAAGGGAGATGGGAAGTACCAAGGGTTTGAGAAATAGAAATCTGATACTTCATTTCTAAAATGTTCTAGATGCTGGGATATTTTATATAGCAAATCTTAGCTAGGATACACTATTTACAATATTAATAGTAATTGTTTCTTCAAGTGAAATTAAATGGAAAGAAATGAATATCAAGAAAACCCCAGGTGATGAAGGAAAACCTGAAAGGATAATCTTATTAAATCAAGCTTCTAAAGTGAAGTCTTAAATATAAAGAGAGTGGGAGAAAAACGAAGAGGAATTTTCTAAGGCTGAACCACACATACCTGAGAGCATTCAGAAGTCCTTCCACAGAGTCAGGTGGTTGTTCCTTTAAAACTTTTATGCATCCCTTCATCTGGGAACAGAAGCATGCCACTATTGAACAATAATATATGAATTGCACTAGCTGAAAACAAGGAAAATTTTCACCATATACAGGCAGGTTTCTTTTCTTACTGAGCATTAATGCTGCTTTAGATGACACAATAAAAGCATTGTAACTTACTAAAATTATCTCAAAGTTAAAAACCCAATTTTGGAGAAAACATTTATTTTAATAAGCATTTGTAGAGAGTAAACTATATATCAAGTGTCTATATTTAGCTTGCACACAATTTCTCCAATTCCAAATTAAAAATATAAAAATCAAAACCAGCTGATATAAGCTAAAAAAAAGAGAGTTTGGGAGTTCCATGTCATTGCTGTTAAGAACTCTAAGAAGAGATGTTTCAGCTTAGACTTTTTATGTTTGCATACAAGGAAGTAATTTTCAGTATTCAGTTTTTAACTGTAAACCTAACCAGTGACAACTTATGATTTGTTTCATAACCAGTGGTTAAAAATTTAATCTAAGAAGTCCATGGTGTTGATTTTAACACCACACCGAATGAACATCTTTGTAGAGACTGTAAATAATGGGCTGAAATCTGTCCAAATTTACAAAAGGGGAAATGAAGCAGAGAAAGCAGGAGTAGAACTCATGTGACCCACTGTACAGACTCCCTAGCTAGTCAGTAGAGAGAAACAAGAAATTATTCTCACCTATTCAGAATGTATTTTTATATGTAATGAATTATGCCCCAGAAGTACTTCTTTCTTCCCATTGCTATGAAGACATCCTAATCTAGCTATCCAGAAATTAGCCTAGATTAATTCCATCTTATTCAAAGCGACAGGTAAAGACATGGCCGAGTCAAGATCAGAATCCTTTAATTTTCCAAGTCACACTGGAGTGCTAAATCTACACGTCTGATTTTCTTTTCAGCTAAAGAGCACTTCTGCCTTTTTAAGGAAATGGATGATGAAATACTTAATTGAAGTCCACTTATTTGCCAGCAAAAATGAATCAGAAAATGTAGCTCAGCATCCTCAACAGTGACCAGCCCAACAGACACTGCTCACTGCTCAGCTGGCTCATTTTTACCTGGAAGGTGTTAACTTGCTTTGCAAATAACAGATCAGATGAGATTCTCAGGCCAGTATCATGTGCCTTGAAGTGACAGTTATTTTGTCTAACTTAGAGAAACTCAAGTCTAAGTGCACATCACTCAGTACAGGTTTACCTGCCCCAGCAGATCTGATCAGACCAGACCAGGTCAAAGGGAATAAAAATTCAAATGATTCTTTTTAGTTTTTGTTAGAATCAGAATCCCTAAAAAAATTAGGATGTCTAAGCTAGGAGACTGTAATTAATAGCTTGAAATACAGTCTCCAGTCTTGAAAGAGTAAGGAAAGGGTAATATACTCCACGGTCCCTGAAAGTCTCTTGAAATGGCTTGGATGCCTGAAGTGAGTAATTTGGAGAAAAGAATTGTTTACCACAGTAAAATAAACTCATCATTTGAAACATTAGGAGATTTTTTTAATCACAGAAAAATTGCTAAACTAATTACACAAATCAAGATTTGGAACCACGTAGTCATTTTTTAAAACTGTGTCACACATCTCCTGCCTCCCACTTACATCTAGCTAACTCTCCTGTACGATTACAGGGCTTTAGGATAAATGTGAGAAACAAAGTACACACAATGTATATTAGGGCCTATCAGAATTTCATTTGTGTTGCTTCTGTAGGCAAGAGACTGAACTAGCAGTCAAGAAATCTGCATTCAAGTCCCAGGCTCTATCTGCTTCATGACCTTGAGCAAATCTATTCACCTTGTTGTGACAAATCTTTCCCCCTGTACAGAGTCAAAGAGGAGATGGGGCAAAATTCTGGTATCTGCAGATGCAAAATGCTAACAAAGACCCAGTGTCATGGAGGGCAATAATATATGTTTTTTTCTTTTCTTTTGTAGCAGGCTCTCTTGTAAAGGGAAAGACTTGGCATCTTTTTAAGTAATAACAAAGTGGTGCATGAGATTTAAGTTTGTAAAAACATGTAGAAAAAATGAGTACTCTTTTAATGTGTGCTTGCAATTCCTCAAATGGAAAAATAATGTTGATTTCTCTGTGACTGGCCGTGCCAAAGATAAAACTGAAGGGTCATTATCAACAGTACAACAGTAACATTTCAGTTCTGCTGATGCAGATCTCAGACAAAGCAGAGACAGCGTTGAATACCTACTTATTTACAAGAGAATTACTGCCTAAGATGAGCATTTCAGCACTGATAAACTACATGATTTAAAAAAAACTATGACCACAGAACATATTCCAGGCTAGGTGTAATACGAAATTATTTTAGCCTAACTATACAGTTGGCAAGAAAGCAGAGATAACAAAGAAAAATTATCTGTGTGTGCAAGAAAATAAAAATAGCTGGTCCTTATTTTATTTTCAAACAAACTGATGTATTAAAGTGCACAGGTGAAGACAAATTCTGAATTTTGCCATTCAGAAGTAATTAAAATTATTTATACCAAGCTGTAAGCTTGTGCTGAAAAAGAGCTGCAGACTAGTATTATCAAACCTGCAGAGTTTTAAAGAAAGGCCTCTCTTACATCAATCTTTGATGTCTTTGAGAAAGCTCCCACAGGATGAACATGATCATACAGAATAATAACTCCCACCATTACTCTCATGCAGAACATAAGGGTCTCTTCACTGGTGAATCTACTCCTGTACTCTCTGGAAAACAGAACAAAAGAAATAAACATTCTAGACCTTTTACTAGACAACTTTAAAAACTAGACTGTGAGTGCATGAAATCTGAACCAAAGGTGTATTTTAAGGTTGCAGATGCTCACTAGTAAGACTTTAAATATCTGTGAATTCTGTAAGTCCTTGCCAGCTTAGAAGAATGGTTAGAGAGTACAAAGATGTAAACCTCTTGTCATACCCACGCACAGTTGGGATCCTCAAAATGTATGTGATGATGGCTTCAGGGAAAACTTCAGGAAATATAATGGAGACATCATACTTCTTGTTTAAACTCAGAAACACCACATGCTGGGACCTCAAAGGAAAGCTACGTTTTCGCTTAAATTCCTACTTTGGAATAGTTAAGTGGGATCTAAGTTCAGCAGCTGGGAAGTTCAGGGCTTCACCAAAGAGGATTGTAATAGTCATTGTGCTCTCTCTCTCTCTGTACTGTAGAACCTCTCAGTTTACAACAACTTCAACTTTTATTCTTCCACAGCATCGTAACATGAACAGATTTAAAGGCTACAGAAATTTTGATGTGAAAATGCTTGATTATCCCACAATTAGAATTAAATATCAGATAATCTTTTAGATGACTCACAACTCTTTTTCTCTGCTTTTGTCAAAAAAATGAGCTGAGTCATAAGGCTACTTTTCAATTACTACTTTTATGATGCCTCAGGATTGTGATATGAGTCCCATCCCTACAGACACTTCTCCAGAATTTTCATGAACAAACACAAACCTCAGGAATTCTACCCTTTACATGGTACCATGAACAAATGACTCACAGGCAGAAAGACTACCTTGACTCTATCTTGTATGTGCTTTCCAGTCAAAGAGACATCTAACCTAAAATATACTCCACCAAATGCATAGTAAAATAATAATTTTTTAAAAAAATAGCCCACTGGCTATTATCTACACTAGCAGATACAAACACAATTGTACAGCTGAATACATTTATATGAATGAAAATTCATACAGCTGAATTTTTTCATATCTAGAATAAGATGGCTGCATACAAAAAAAGATCTACTTAAATGATCCTTGAAATAGTTCTTGTGTATTTGCTAAAGTGCTGCTTGGAAGTGCCAAAATCTTGCCCCTCTGTGTGCTAATAATTGAGCACCATGGGAAAGCAGGAGGCAGCAGTCAGCCTTTGGCCCTGGTTAGACAAGACATAGACACTGAAGCCTGTGAGTGCATAAGATTATTACACTCATATTTTAACCTTTTGTTGAAATGCAGGCTGACCATGTAAGCTCTCCCCAACAGAACTCAGCACTGATTCATGAAAGATATCATAAGGGGGTTAGGAGGCAAGGCTTTCTAATACCAGGTCATGCTTTGTATACAAAAGTAGTAACAACTTAAGGCAACGATACAGGAATTCACTTGGAAAAAACTGCATTATCCCAGGTGACTAATTAAAGTACAAGTTCTGTTGTACAAACCTCCCAAGATTTAAGATAAAACTTACGGTGTTTCCAACATGACTTTACATACGCTGGCCATAGTACTTAGACAGTCTGTTGTATTTTCAATTGGTAACGTTTTGTTCTGGAAGGGTAAGAAAAAGTCAATGTTCAGTAAACTATCTTTTAAAATTAAAATCAAGAATGTCTGTGTTAGACCTTTCTCCCCCTTTACGTACTTCTGACACAAAATGTGTTGTTGCGTTACTGAGGGTTTTCAGCATTGGTGTGGCCTCTGCATAGAACAGGGACATCCTATTGGCCATTTCATTGTTCACTTCATTCTCAATGTCTAGCTGATGGAAACAGGAGAAAAAATAGTCAGTAAAGCTCTTTAAAATCTTGCCAGCAGCAAGAAAAAGATACAGTACATGTTCATGTCAGCAAGCAGACTGTTGCATGAATAGTTCTCTCTAATCACTTCATCCGGACTGCTGATTAATTCTCAGTGTGAAGGAGAGAATATGACAGCTACTGAATCAAAAGCAAAAACTTTACCACAAATGGCATAAATGCATCCTGATAAATAAATACCTCACTTTGTGCAGCACATCAGAGTTTATTTACTTACATGCATATTGTTTATTCTGTTGCGACTTATTGTCCGCCTGTAATAACTGAAGTCGTTCTGAATTGCTGGGTTTCTCATCTTCCAGGAAGAAAAACAGGAAATAATCAGTTTTGGTTCAAAATACATAGCAAAAGTCAACATGTATTGAAAGACTTTATTAACCTTAAGTTCATCAAAACGAAGAGTAAAATGTAAGATTTCTGCAAACTCTTTTGCTAGAGCCTGTTCCCGTTCCAGGTGCTGAGTTGGAGTGTAGGGAGGGCATGTCAAGGATTCCAGCAAACTCTGCAGGGCTTTCTCTGAATAAAAATCAGAAGCACAAATTGTAGTCAGTCCACACAAAGACAAAGTTTTAACTACATATCTAAACATACTGCATTTGAAGGGAGGGAACCCTCCAAACATGCACAGACATAACAGAAGTGGTTTTTCTTACTATTCTGAAGTGAGAAGCATTAATTGAAGACACCTCCCTCTTCAGGCTCTGCCATTTTCTCTCCATTTTGTATCACTGAACTCTTTTCCATTTTTGTCACCCTTTATCTGGGATCCCTATCAAAAATGCTAGTGGAAGCATTTTTCTTGCATTCAGATATCCAGCACTTTCATCTTCCTCAATTAGCGAACAGCTCAGTATAGAGATTATTCTGGCATCTCTGTTACTAAAAGTGTACTCTTAGGCACTGATAGCAATATAAATCAGCTTCTGTGCCTGTAATTACTAGCATAACTCAAAAAGTGAAAGACATAGTTAGAGGACGTTGTAGAAGAATTCCCTTGCACTGGGAGCCCTCTCATTTCATACATATATTTGCATTCCAGAATCCTAATTCAAAAAGTAACTACATCACCTTTTGTGTCTGTTGGGATGACAAAGTCAGTGTACAACACATCCAGCTTTAGATTTTCACCCTGTGAGTTTATTGATACTCTTTCCCCATTATCCCTGCTTTTAAGAAGTCTCAAACTATTACTGGCTTACATTCCTTCTAAAACTCCAAAGGATCCAAATTACAAAAAATAAATTCCATTAGTCCAGCAAGGACCAGTGAAGTGCAGAAAAGTGGCAGGAAACAGTGAAAAACATTATAGTTTTATCATGTTTTTTGCTTGTATGCTATTTAGGTAATATAGACAAACTAACAAACTATGAAATTAAGATTAAAGAGATGCCTCGATAAATGCAATTGCAGATAAATGTCTGTTGATATCAAACAGAAATAATATTAACTCTAAAACTCTTTAAAAGCTTGTGGAAAGACAAAACTTCCTCTTTCATTTTATATAAAAAACTTATTAAACGTACATACTAAAACAGGGCTCACCTAGTCTGAGTGAAAACTCGTAAAAGCGCTTTAGCCTTACAACCAGGGGACAGACTGAATTCCATGCTTTTTCTTGCAGCTGGATATCATTGGGATTTTGTATTGCCTGAAATGAAAATATTACCATAAAGACCTGTGATAAACGAATAACAAGCAAGAGGTGGTTTGGAATTTTTCTACATTATTTTAAAAAGTATTGTAAATCATGGAAGAACTCTGAGAAACTACATTGCACAGGATTCCAAAAAATACCATGTTTTTCACCTTCCCTCACCCCTGTAACATACTGTTTTAAAATCATTCATTACAGTGAACCACTGACATATTCTTTTGGGAGCAAAACTATTGTAGAAGCATCAGGTAAAACCTTTTATGTAACTACTGGTTGCAAAAGTAGCCTTCTTTTCAGGTTTTGATGCTTTTGAAATCTTCAATATGCTGAGTTTCTTAAGTAACCAACAGCTCACACCACGAGCATCTGCAAATCTGATGAAGGAAAAGTTTTGGTCACCTGAGAAAAATTCTAAGTTACAGTTCAAAATTCTACTTCAGGACCAGTTTCACAGAATAAGATGCCTCTAAAGTGGATGTGAAGTTATAATTTACCAGGATTCATTATTCCATTTACACAAAAGAACAACTATCTGTATCATGTATTTCTGACACCTGAGTATTCTTCCATGTCCTCAAATTTGACTTCTGCCATGAGATACATGAAACAAGGTATATGAAATGGTGCTTTTTGAAGTGAAAAATAATAACTAATTACTAACAGAAAACCTGAAAGAAGTTCCAACAGCCATCATTTAATGATTTCAAATTAGAGCTTTATACTTAATGTTATGCACAATCTGTTACGTATTTTATAAATACAATTTTAAGGAGATATTCATTTGAGTTCATAGAATGTGCTTGGACAGAGAACAGAAGCAGGGAACATATCGAGTTTTGCCTGATTTTGCTTCCAAAAAAACTGTAATTAACAAACATACATCTCTAATTTCTTGTCCAGCTCCTTTGTAAGCCTGAAGGTCTGCAAGCATGCTTTCTGAGTCCTGTAAAACTGCACTGATCTGGTTCCAGACCTCCCTTTCTCCATCCGTGGGCTGTGCATCTAAGAATGAGAAAAGCAAAATGCACAAAGTCAAAAGGAAGCTGCAGTACAAATGGCAAGATTACTCAGTTCTACTTAACAATACCACATCCAGCTTAACTGTGTGTAACTCCATTCTGATGAAGTTTTTTTCAAATATACAATTATACTGCCACTCTGCTAACATCCAAGCTTCTGCTTTTTATAGCAAGGAAGGAAAAACAGTACAGTTTTTGTATGCTCTGGCTCATAATGCCTCTTCTCAAAATGCAGCATTTTAAAGAGCAGCAGTATCATAAAGCAATGTTATTAGAAAATAGGATAATGCATCAGTCCCTCTCTTTCACTAGCTCCATGGCTCAATCACAAAAAATTGCTCACTTTTCTTGCAGCTTGGGGATAAAATCAGGCCTTTCAATGGATGGAGCAGTGGGATATTGCTCCACTTTGACTTTCCTCCAGGCTTCCTTAACCAGGGTAATTTATTTCTCCTTTTGTAAAACACAGATACAGTACTATTAAAAATAATTTTTTCCTCATGTATGTCAGGGATCATTCATGCCACTAAAATAAATCCAGCTCTGTCAGTAATCAGTTTTCAGGGTGTGAGTGACCTGTAGACCTTTATTGTTGAGAGAAATGACATTTGAAAGTAGATCAATTTTCCTATTCAAATCTCCTCCTATGGGATTTACACAGCAGTGTGACACCAGAGAGTGATGTTATCCCCAGAACACTAACACATTAGACAAGGTAGAGTTCTCCTGTCTTCTTTTGCTTTAAAACATAAAGATGACAGGCACTGACCAAAGACTGGATAACCTATATATGGGATTGCAGTCTATATGTGAAGGAACAATGACATTGTCCCAGCAGATTTCTACAGAGACAAAACTATTTTTTTTCCCTTAGATTTGTATTAGCTTGTAAAGATAGAATGTTAATTTTTATGAAAGAAAAAAACTACCCTGAAGTTGAGTCTTAGAACTTAAAGACTACTTGTTTGAATTAAAAGCAACGAGCTAAGTTCAGTTCAAAGCTCACCAATTAGGACAAGCTACTGTATTAATCTCTACATTAATAGACAAGAAATATTAAAAATACTTTTTCTATTTAGTCATCTCACTCTCCTTAAGAAAACTGACAAAGTTTTCTACTAATGTATCAGAATGGGATTCATTTACCCAGTCCCCATTAGAAACAAAAGCACTGGTTCACACTGGAGTGTATGGAAAATTGGCATTCTCTCCATGATGTTTCAGGTTCAGATAATTTATTTAAATGTTTCAAGTTATCTATGGACCTTGCATGAATGGGACACAAATGGCTGAGATTTACATGTCTGCAGCTCCAAAGCAACTCGTACTTAAAACCCTTCCCAAGTTCCTGCGTACCATGAGTCCAACAAAACTGGGCACGTAATACTGACTGGACTTTCCTTTTATTCTGGAAGTCTTCCTTTATCTTATTTAAAAAGTGAAAATAAACATAAACTGAACTTAGCTGGGTTTTATAGCCAAAATACTTCATGTAACTAAAAATCCCACTATCCTTCAAGAAGTGAGGGAAATGAGCACAGAAGGAAAAAACTGTCCCCACAGGAAAATCCCATCTGGGACATGGCTGTTGAACTGACCCATCAGTCACATTAAATTTACAGTGTTCCAGACTGGTTCTTTCCTCAAGCTGCAAGAAACCTCAGGTACACACCATAAGGCGGTTGCCACCTTGTGATAAAAAGCAAAACAGAAAACCCTTCTGACTTTAAGAACGAAAGAAGAGATCCTGCAAAACAGTTACATACCATACAACAACAGAGCAGGGGAAGGTAGGAGTCACATAAAAATCAGTATCAGTATTTTAATAGTTAAATTAGTTAATGAAAATAACATTTTGAGTGAATACTAGCACAAGAGAATAAATAATTTGTTAGGGCAGTTCATGAATGTAAAATTCGCATGTGCAGGTCACCTGAAGCATCTTGTTTAACCTTGTTGGTTTACAAGGTACTTCTATGTTAATTTTTACAATTTATTTGCTTTAAAAGTACTAGTGCATAAGGAGGATGTAAATGTTATAGATGGCCCAGCACTTTGGGACTTCAAAATGGCCTTTAGTAACACCCTTTATTGTAAGCGTTTTTCAAAATTTCTGAATTCATCTTTTGGAAGTTGGTGGAAGGAGGAATATTTGAAACTCATTGAGCTTTCTGTAGTATCCCAGCACCTGGGGAAGAAGGGGCAAGAGGCAGGTAGGTATGTGGAAGAGGGAAAGAAAGGGAAGGGAGAGGAGAAGGACTGCAAAGGCTCCAGAGCAACAGGCTTAGCTTGCATTTGCGGATGCAGTTTATATTTATGTTGGAAGTATTTAGCTTAAAAAGAAAGGTAGGGAGGATGATTCAGGCTTTTTTTTTAAAAAAAGCATGCATCTTATTTATGAAATAAAAGTTATGCAATCAGATGTTCTGATAAGACCATGGCCATGTTTCAAAAGGGATTTTACAAGAAGATCCTGCCAAAAATGGTCAGCTAAAATAACTGTAATGGATCACTTTGAAAACAATTTCATCTTACTGTCAACAACAACAACAATAATAGCAACAGCAACTAAAAGAAATCGAGACTTCTTCATGACAGATTTTGGCTTTTAAAACTGGTTTTTATTCCAATGAAACCAAAGCTAGTTTCTCTGCTCTCAATTAAAAAATGCCAATCCTGAATCACAGTGTGGAATCACTGCTTGGAGGTGCTCACCTCTTATCCCCACACCACCAGAGAACCAACAAGTGCTTCAGGAACCTGAGCCCATCTCTAAATGAAACCACTGCTACTGACTAACCTACAGTGACTCCAAGCCCTCTCAGTAACAAGTTACCATAATGGCCAGACTGACTGCATTTCAAGTCTGAGTTTTTAGAGTGCTCATGATTAGCATTCAGAGTATTCTGTCTTTAATAAGACAAAATAGAGAAGAACCCTTTTACCTCCCTTTGGACAAATGTTTCTAATGTGAACCCTACACCAAACAACTACATGTTTGTATCCTGTATCAAATTAATATGAGTCAGATGAGGCTTGAATCTTCCATATATAGATTCTACCAGCAAAACTGGAAAACTTTAGCTCTGGAGAGAAATACATTTCCACTGGCTGCATCAGAAATAATCAGGATATGGTAATTCATCCATTCCATGAACACATGCTCTCTTTCACGTTTATACATGGTCTATGCCATGTTTTGTATGGAACTACAGACTTCATAAAGAGCAGGCAGAAACCTGGACCCAATACAATTCATTTGTGGATGCATTAAGCATTTCAGGTGAATGGTGAAGCATGAAAGTGGGGTCATCATTATTTTCTTAGCAAGATACCTGTCATCTGTTTCAGAAAACCCTCCTAACAGTGTAAGGTATCTACCTCATCCTTCACCAAATGTGCATTAGAAAAAAACCACAGAAACTGCTAGGTAGGTCAAACATTAATTCTCATAGGACAAGACTAAATATAGAAAGGATGTGTTCATTTGGTATTTACCAATACCAAATGAAGTGTAACAATATCTCAGTAATTAATTTTAATGAAGAAAGAACAGTACTATGAACAGTACTAACAACAGTATTAAAAGAAGCACTTCCAACTCACACTCCCTTTCTGAATCTGAAATGCAGATCAAAAGCTCAGAACTTTATTCCACCCTCAGGTGATTAAGAAGATTCCCACTGAGGTTGGTTAGTTCTTTCACTTCAGTGAATGTAGAATCATATTTGTCATAAAAATACTATACCCTTCTGGCCTCAACAACATAGCAAAAGAAAGCAAGTTAAACAAGAGCTTTCATGGGCTCTGCTTTCAGCTCTTCTTGTCCTGTCCACTGCTGAATGTGGCAAATAATTCCATCAGCCAGCAAGTTAGAGAGCAGTACACATATTTAGTGCATAATGCTAAAGTCCTATTTCAGATTTATCACCATGACGATGATTTTTTTCCATGGCAATCTGGGACAAAAATTAAAAGAAAAACTCTTAGAAATGAGCAAAGGCATTACAATTACAGCGAGTAATGCACTCTAGAGGGTACCAGAACCTGCTATACTCCATACATTAAAGAACACCCAGTACTGGATAGAAGCAGTACCCATTCCAGGCTACAAGGGATTTTTGAATCTCATTCCTTCTAAACTAGCTGGAATAAAGTTAAACTCACTAAATTGTTAATACTGGCTCCAGGCAGGGTGCTGTGCCAGGGAGATCAGTGCCCAGCTTCAGCTCCATCAGACAGGGGATAGACACACAGCACCTCTCTGACTGAGCTGCAGTTTCTGGCTCAGGACACTCCACAGCTCAGGAACTGAGTGCACCCTCCCTCAGGCTGGACCCCAACTATATCCCCAGCCTTGCTGTCTGTGCAGAAAGGGTATTAATTAATAGCCTATTATACAAAAAGTGGGCAGTTGCTCTGCTGCCAGACACGTTCTAATAACAGACCCTTTTAATCATACATGAGCAATAACTAAAAATTTCATGAATCTTTCTGGGCATGTGAGGGAATCCTAGAAAATAAGATTCGTGAAGGGGATGAGAGGGATTTAACTAGGATCAAGTCCACCTAGCCAAAATTTAAAAAAAAAAAAAAGAACCTGCTCACAATAAGATTTGAGAGGTCTAGAAAAAGTATTTGAGGAGAGGATGGGACTGTAGGTGTCACTTAAGGACATGTCCTCCAAATAATCTATAAACTTTTGTCTTTTATATTTGAAATAAATTGTTGCCTCCACTTTTAAATTACTTCCAAGAATTCATGTGGAATTATTTGTTTACTTTGCCTGAAAAAGGCAGCAGTAATTTGACAATAGATTTTCTGCAAAAAAAGAGCAATTTTAAAATTGTGCAGAAAGAGCTCAGATACCCAGAATTCATTTATCTGCAACTAATTTAAATAAGGTCAAAATTTAGAGAACAAAACAGTTCTTGAACTGACAAAATCCATTCAAGAGAATTTGCCATGGAATCCTGAAATCCAGACTCTCAAGATTTGCCAGACTTTTCCTAACATTATTTTCAAACTGAGAGCTAAGAAGGAATTAAGGTAAAGTAAGTGGTGTATATAATCAAACCTAAGAGGTAGCAGTTTGATTAAAAATATTCCCATTAAGATCCAAGTGTAAAATAGCAATATGGTGCACTTTCTATGAAGGATGAAATTATTTTTCTTTATGTAAACCTTTCAGTAGACCTTAAAAAAGAATAATTTGGCTGAATGCATTTAGTCTGCAATACCCCTCAAAGAAAAGGCCTTTCCACCTGCATGGACAATGTTATTCTCCAGAGACCCAGAGTACCTGCTCAACTAAAATTATTACTGGGGACCAAACAGAACTGCTTTTGCTCTACAGCATAAACTGAAACTAATGCTGGATTCAAGTTTTTTCAAGTACGACCATGAAGTTACAAAACTTGGTTTCCAGTTTGGATTGAAGAATAAACTTAGGTGTTAAAAAGAATTGCAACTGACAGTGTGGTCACCTGCACAAAAGTAGGGGAAAAGAGATGATGTCAGACTTCTTTGTTCTTTTTTTTTTTTTTGTAGCCAGCTAATGAAAAAGCACACAGAGACTAGAAAGCAATATGCCGATGCAAATAATGAATACAGTAAAACATCAGCTCAGCACACCCCTCATCCTCCGAATAGCCAACTGTAGTGATCATGTTCACCCACGAGCTTGAACTGACGGCTCAGGCCACAGAAGGCCACACGTCCAGCAAGCCCACACCAGACTCTGACCCGTGTTCACTCATTCAGAGTCCTTTTCCACTTCACAATGGCCAGGAGACCAAAAAAGCAGGAGAGCTAAAGGAGACCAAAGCACAGAACCATAGCCCTTTTCAGTCACATCCCTTGAGCCAATACAGATTTTCTGCCACTAAAAACCTCTGGGACTGTATTTTGTGAGAAAAACTTTTAAACATTCACTCATGAGCATGAAACTCCCTGAAATTTGGAGCTGACAGTTTTGTTCCTCTCCAGGTAGATGTGCCTTACTAGTGTGCCCTAACCACTGGCATCTCCTGTGGGAGAGGGGGCTTCATTCAGTTCTTGGCCACATGCTTTTGGAATAAAAACCAACCTTCGCTGCCAAGGCAACAAATTCAGTATTTCCCCCTCTCACCACCACCTCTACCAAGGCTCCCCGCTGCCAGGCCAGCTGTTTCCTGCCAAGCCTGCAGCCTGGGTCAGGAACACATTCTTGCCAACAAGGACACAATAGGGCTGATTAAACCTGGAAGCTCAGAGCAGCTGAAAACTTTCACAATAGCTTGGCAAAGCCACAGGGCACTGCCAAGGCCCTCAAAAGTTTGGTAGAAAAAATTTAGGCGGTGGTTTGGATATAAGTTTGACATCCTGGGATGACAGTAAAATTTTCAAATTTTACAGACAGAGAAGATACCATGGCTCATGGTACCTTCTCCTAAACCCAAACTAACTAATTAACCTTTTTCTCATCATTTAAAACTGTTTTTTCATAATGAGGTAATTAAGATCTAGATGAGAAGATTAAGGTACGTGTACAGTTCCAGTCATACATTCTAGCTCTCACCTAAGCAAGCAGGTTTGAGCAATTTCATGAGATTTAAGTATGTGTCTAAATGACTTCTGGAAGTGGTGATTCTGAGTGTACACAGACATACACACTTACAGAATGTCAGTTACTCTTTTCAGAAAAATAATTCAGGAATAAATGATTAAAGAACAAAACTATTTCAAGATGACAAAATATGTGTATAATCACCTGAAATGCTCTTTGGAACCATGCTACAAAAGGAAAGTATTTTAAAACACTGGATTTTCTTTAAACTTTTGGCTTTTCTTTATTTTTTTAGAATAGAGGTATTAAGAGAGAAAACATCACACACTGTTAGTGCTTCAAAGAAAATGCTTTTCACGTATGTAGTGAAAACAGATTAAACCCATATTAAGGGATTTGCTAACAGTGTCTAGAAGTACATGCAGGGAAACTGTAGTCAGCAAAAGTGAAAACAGCTTTGAATCAAATATAGATGTGGCAAGAAAACTGGAATGGGAAATACTGTTCTGCAAACTGATAACCATGCAATTAAGAGAGATGCAATCAAGCACATACACTTTGACCACTTCACTACTTTTTAGAAACTATTATCCCAGAAAAGTAGTTCCACCTCCACTGCTTTTTTTTTTCAGCTTTTTATTTCCAACATGTATTTCCGTTCAAGAAAGAATCATAATTTTTTTAGCCCTGATTTGTTAAAGAAAGTTGAGAACAAGTTTATTCATGTGTAAATTTAACAATGGCTCATAAATGTTTTGAATTTAATTCAAGATAAGGTTTTACTTGCATATCTACCTTTCTCTGCTCAGAATGAAGTAATTTTGTACGGTTTTACAAAAATCAAAAAGCAGTATTCTACTGAATTGTAATTTGATTTGTTTGCAAATCCCTTTTGAATTGCTTTATGATGCATAAGCACATGCAGTTTATTAAGAAATAATAAGCAAAGAAGGCAAGCCAGGCAAGAAGCTTTGCTCACTTTCAAAGTCAAGGAAAAAATTTGGCCCCTGATCAAGCTCTGTGCAAGTGAGAACTTTTAAAAGATTTCCCATTTGGTTCCTGAAAAATAGAAAAGGAAGAGAAAAGCAGTCCTGAGTGAACAAATGATTTTAGAGACAAGGACTTGGACAGATTGGTTGTGCTGGAAAATACACACTGTAAGCATTTAGATTTTAAGTTTTTCCTCAGTTTGCTGTTAAGTCAGGGAAAAGATTCTCTCATTGTCTTGTAATTGTTTGAACTTACTTTCAAAATCCAGGAAAAAATGTGGATAGTTTTCAATTTCCCTGGTAAGGACCTTAAGAAGATTACCCATCCCAGCAAACCTAGTAAATGCAACAAAATCATAAACAGTTATACATGTAAACTCATACAGCTAAGGGCTTGACACAGTCTGCATCATGTATTCAACATTTTGCCAAGTTCTGGACCAAGAGAAACATTTTGATGGTCATGATATTTACGCATGGGGGCAGAAAGAGGAAGACCTCAGATAAACACTGAAATAATTCTATTCAACAAATTGGAATTTAAACATCAGGATAACATCCCAGTGTATAAACAGATATTTATGAGTTTATTTACTTAGCAGGAGAAACAAACTCAGAGCTACATCTCTATTTGTAAATTCTCTAAACTGCTGGACTCCAGATTACTGAATATAATTTCAAAGTAAAAACTGAGGTCTTAGAATCTTCAGCAAAAAAATCCATGTCATTTTAGGAAAATAACTCACTATAAGGGAAAAAAAAAATCTAGTTATTTCCAATCAGTAAGATTTTATAATATATTACTATAAAATTCTATCAAGAAGGACAGCTAAAAAGCTTTTTAGCTTTTAAAAATGTAAGCATGCATTAAAAAAAAAAAAAGACAGGAAAAAGGGGAGTTTTGTACTCTATCTTTTTATCTGTTATTCCTATCTTTTATCATATTGGAATTCTTTGCATTTCAAGTTATGAACAACTCCCAAGAGGAAAAGTGACCAGTTCTCAAAGAGCAAGTCTCTATGGAAGATAAAAAGGAAGTAGATTTGAAGAAATGTTTTTTACCAGTGCAGTCCTTATGAAGATAAGTTTTTCTAAAACTATGTAAAAGTAGAGCTTTCTTGGTCAAACATAAACTTTTACTCAGAAGAGAGAAAAATTAAACCATGAAAAGCACGTATCAGGATAAAGAGATCCGCCTGGAGGGATGTAGAAAAATGTAATTTTAGATTTAAAACACAGATTGAAAACTGATTTTTGCCTCAAAGAGAAATATTCTCATTACTCTAAACCACGGCTCTTGGGGCTCACATCTGATGTTCATCTGCGATTCAGTTTAAATCTCTTCCCACTTAAGAGATCAGATCATAAAAAATTATTCTAAGCATGTACATGGCTGATACTCCACATGAGGAGACAAAGCTTTTTTCAAGTTTTCCCACAAGTATTACAGTAGGAAAAGTACCATCAACCCTAATTTCTATGTGCATATAAAGGATGTATTTCTACATCAGGAAAACCTAGGAAAGTAATGTGAGGCTTGGAGATTTCAAAGCAGCCACAGTCATACCATAAAATGATATAAATTTAATCAATAATCTGTTCAGAACATGCAGTTTCATGTAAGCAAGGCTTTTGATAAATAAATGGCTTTGTTTTGCATTTAATACTTCAAAATTTTCTCTCCAGAACAAATCCAGTCAGCAGACTGTCAAGCCCTTTGTAATTAGCAACATCTTGCATATACAAAATTGAAACATAAAGAAACATTTTCCATTGTTCATAAAGTTACATTCATTATATGCTGGAAAAATATTTACACTTTTACTTTCTGAACAAGATCAGCACCTTATAAACTGAGTTTGACTTTCTGATTAGCCTAGATAGGGGAAAAACATGCAAACAGAGCAAAATAGATTTTATGCAGTGTTAAAACTTGTATCTTCAATAATTTAACATCTTCATCACACTGGTATAGTACATTTTATCAGCATCAGCGAGAAGAAACACGGTAACGTACACACACTTATTTTCCTTTTCATAACCTTGAAAGATAAAGTTATATTATGTAATACTATCACAATCTAAATGACTGACTCAGCTTGGATTCTTCACTTTCAACTCTTTCTAAGCCACAACTTACCTCATCGCCTTCAATCTTCAGAGAGTATCCAAGCATTTCTTCTACTGCCAAAGCTTGCACTGCATCCAGAACTGGTTTAGCTGATAGCATGCTTCGAACAGCGAGGAACCCTTTGTGCCAAAAACCTGAGGATACGCTCCCTCATTTGCATTGAGTAGCTTGAGGTCATGTGCCCAAGCTCTGCCTCTGATCCTTCTTACACAAGTACAGCACATCTCGGCTTGGGAGATTTCTGAGTATTGTACCGGAACTTTTGTTGTAGTTCCTAGCTTGTTTTTCACTTTATTCCCTCTCCTTCAATCCCTGTGTAGAAACTGATCCAGCTATTCAGGTCACAAGTATGAAACAGAACCCTACCACAAACTTATGTACACGTGTTCATGCAGGCAGCATTTTCCAGTGATCCTCAAGGCTCTGGTTTGACACCATCTATTTTCAACGCACATCAACCCCAAAAATAGTCATATTCAACATCAACATCTAGAAAATATGACTCAGGCAGTGGCTAAACATGTTTTAATTATTTATGATTTTATGTAATTTCTTTATGGTTTCCTAAAAAAACAAACTAAAAGCAATACCTGGTTCCAAGAAATTTTCACTTTCAAGTGTAACTCATTATTCAACACTAAGTTTTTAATTCCGAATTAAAGGGCCAAACTTCACCTTAAAGGAAGTGCTAATAAACACAAATCTTTGCCTCAAACTGAATTATTTAATTCTGCATAGCTTGCTGCTTCCCAGTACTTGGCTCTTTCAAACTGTCTTTCCTTAAAAACTCTAATAACATACTCCAAACCTCAGGAACTGAAAGTCACCTCCAGGATAATTTTAATGAGATTTCAAAGTAACTAATGGCACACACTCTGAGCAGGTCGATATATATACTGTGGTTGCAGGAGAAATGCAAATAACAGCTGAGGTACAGAAGCAAATCACAAAGGTTTAACAGAAGAGCATAAAATTCTATTTCATTAAACTGGAAAGCATTTTATTTTACTTACTGTAAAATCAGTTTAAATGCTGAACTGAGATTCAATGCATATATAAAAATATTGCTGATGCCGCAACACTAAATGCTAGCTGCGTCTCTTTAGTGTCTAAATCCCTTAAAATTTCAACTTTTAACTATGCTTTTAAAATTATCACATGTTGAAAATGATGTTTGCATTTTGTTTTTCGCTATTGCTTTCTAAACCATTAAAGCTTACCCTAAGATATTACATAAGCATACAGAAAATAGCTTTTAAGCTACTGTTGACATTTTAAAGCTCATTGCTTGATTTTTGATGCTCATCACTTAATTAGTAGCCCATAGACATAAATAAACCATAACCCAGCAATGAACAGGAAAGCACATTTAGCATTTTTAATTTTATTTACCATTTTCCAGTAGCATGTTTAAAAATCTTAGCTTTGAACAAAATATCACAGGTTGGTTTTCCAACACATAACTGTGTTCCTAAAATTTCACTGATTTAGTTTCAACATTCTAGAGGTATTACCGTGTATGAGAAAATAAACTCCTTCTACCCCACTAAAGCAATCAGTTTATTTTTGAGCTGTGATATATAAAATACTATCCCCCCCCCAAAACAAATCAGAATTCAACCCTACAAATCTGCCATGGATTTTACAAACATATCCTGAAAGTATACTGAAATATATTTATTATATACTTAAATCCACTTCTGAAAATTTAGTAAGTGTTCCCAAACTCAGTATTATTAACTGAACACTGAATGTTCACAACTAAATATCATGTTATTCAACTCTTCTTTAAAATCTTTACTTACACACTGTTTTAAGCAACTACACAATTTTCAAGTGTGAAGTTTTGCACCACTTTCTAATGACAGCTAAAGTACTATACAAATTGCTAGAGAAGTACTGACTGATTTCTTCTCTTACAGGACTAATTTAATCAGTATCAATTCAACACCATCAGCAGCACTGCAGTACACTGAAGATCTAACAGAGAGTCAAAGCTTTAAAACATTGTGTTAGTGAAGGACAGATTCACCAGCTCAAGCCTTTGCAGCTCACCAGTACTCCTCTGCCAGATAATATTTCCTAAATCTGCCTGCTCACATAAACATGGTCTGAAAGGCTTTTGTCAAAATGAGCTGGATCAGCAAGTACCTACTGCTTAAACTCATTTAGATCATCCTAACGAAAGCAGGGCTGTACGTGTTTTCACTCCACTGGGAGTATCAGGAGAAACAGAGGCTCCCAAGCTCAGGAGTGGCAATGGATGATTCAGAATGATAACTTCTAGTGGCACACCTAAGTGGGCAGAGACAGGAGGTATCCAGTCCACAGTCTGAGGGAAATGTACTAAGCACATCAGCATCATTAAAGCACTGGAACCGACCTTCCTCCATGAATAATTAATTGTGGTTTCAAAAATATACCAGCATCTGAGCAATATCAAGATCTCTCAGATCAAAAGCATGATTCCAAGTCTTTCTGATATTCACTCATACAGTTGGTTCAGGTGCTTGTAAGGAAACAGCAAAAGTGCAAGACTCAAAAAATTATCTTGGAGAAACTGGCTGCTCATGGCTTGGACAGGTGCACCAGGCACTGGCTGAAAAACTGTCTGGAACAGAGTGGTGGTGAATGGAGTTACATCCAGATGGTGGCTGGACACCAGTGGTGTTCTCCAGGGCTAAGTACTGGGGCCAGTCCCATTTAACACTTACCAGTGATCTGGACAAGAGGATTTGCAGTGGTGAGGCCACATCCCAAGTGCTGTGTCTAGTTTTGGGCCCCTTACTACAAGAAAGACATTGAGGAGCTGGAGCGTGTCCAGAGAAGGGAAATGGAGCTGGTGAAGGGTCTGGGGCACAAGTCTGATGAGGAGCAGCTGAGGGAGCTGGAGGTGATTAGCCTGGAGAAAAGGAGGCTCAGGGGAGACCTTATCACGCTCTACAGCCGCCTGAAAAGAGGTTGTAGCCAGACGGGGGTTGGTCTCTTTCCCCAGGCAACTGGTGACAGGACGAGAGGATATGGCCTCCAATTGCACCAGTGAAGGCTCAGGTTGGATACCAGGAAGGATTTCTTCATGGAAAAAGTGGTTAAACATAGGAACAGACTGGCCCAGGAGGTGGTGGAGTCACCACCCCTGGCAGTGTTCAACAAACTGGAGATGGCACTTAGTGCCATGCTCTAGTCGGCCTGATGGTGTTCAGCCAAAGGTTGGACTCAATAACCTTGGAGCTCTTTTCCAACCTAAATGATTCTGTGATTGATTGCACTCTCATTCAGTTCAGTGTCAGATGACACCAGGTTGAGTGGGAGTGTTGATCTGCTGGAGAGCAGGAAAGGTCTGCAGAGGGATCTGGACAGGCTGCATTGATCGGCCAAGGCCACTTGTAGGAGGTTGCACAAGGCCAAGTGCCAGGTCCTGCCCTTGGCTCACAACAACCCCTGCAGTGCTAAAGCCTGGGGAAGAGTGGCTGGAAAGTGACCAAGAGCAAAAGGATCTGGAGGTGTTGGTCAACTGTGGCTGAACATGAGCCAGGTGTGCCCAGGTGGCCAACAAGGCCAATGGCACCTGGCCTATATCAGCAATAGCGTGGCCAGCAGGACCAGGGCAGAGAAGTAAGACAAGAGGAAATGGCCACAAGTTGCACCAGGGAGGTTTAGATTGGCTATTAGGAAACATTTGTTCTCTGAGAGGGCTGTCAAACACTTGCACAGGCTGACCCAGGAAGTGGAAGAGTCACCATCTCTGGAGGTATTTAAAAGACTCATAGATGTCATGCTTAGGGACATGGTGGATTTGGCAGGATCAGGTCAACAGCTGGACTCAATGAACTTGGAGGTCTTGTCCAACCTAAACGATTCTCTGTTTCTATTACTTCTTCCCATCAAATTCCACAGTAGGTTTCTTTTTAATAATCACTTCAATTTTCTTATAAATGAGGATATTTGCATGGATATGGTATTATTATCTTCAGTTGTTTTACTGCTAAGTGTTTAAATCTTATAAACTGCAGTTGCATCGATGAAGAAAAATATAACAACTGATACTTTAATAGTCTCAGTTGTGCAAATACAGTTAGTTTTTAAAAATGGTATTATTCCTCTATGGACTTCATTCTAGAAATAAGTTAAAAAATGTATTGTTATACTAAGAAAAAAAATAAAATTAGTCATACATTTGTGTTTGAGGTGCTAATTGTGCAAAACCCCCAAAGATATTTGGTAATGAAGTATGTAAAGTATTCTCTAGAAAGGCAGAGATAAGAGAAAAACATAACCAAATTCTTTTCAGAAAGCAAGCTATATTCATTTTCCAGAAAAAATAAATTATCCCCAATGCTGGCCTCTAAACACTGTATTTATAAGGTTTTCATAACATAAATAACATACATAAAGTCCACCAAGTGGCAACCTATACGCAAGCAAAGGAAAATCAGTGCCACACATTCCATAGGCAGGTGAAGTATAAACAGACAAAAAGAAACTCCAACAAAACTCAAAGCCAGAAAATAGCTATAAAGAACGGAGGAGTGGAATAAGAGAATAAAGTCGCTCAAGGTGAAAGTAACTCAAGATAAAAGAATCATTCCCTCTTTGAACAACCATTTTATTAAAATTCCTAGCTAAGGAACACTTCCAGCTAAGAGCTTTTGCTGCTGATATGCAGATTGTAGGTTTTAATTGACAATTAAAACCTACAAAAAAAAGTGATGCAAGTTACATGGAATTAATAAATGCTTTGTAATGACAAATATGTTTTTCACTAATCATAAAATGTTTAAAGAGTTGGCCAACATTAGTACCTGTAGCCCCAAGGATTAGAGCTTGGCTTGCAGTCTCTCTAAAATTAAAAGGTAAAAGAAAAAATTACCTTAGATGAACCTAAAAGGTATCCAACGGGGGGATTTTTCTATATGCCAACCCCCACACCTGAATTTACTTTGAACTCCTGTATATTTTTAAAGTATATAATGTCAGAGCAGCCGTCATGAAAGAACAAAAACCAGGCACAACCAAAATATCTGGATTTTGATTCATAGGTCATAATAAAAAACAAAACAGAACACAAACCAGACAAACAAAAAACCACCAACAAAAATGTAGAATGGAATCCAATTAAGTAATTAGAGTAAAATTATATTTGACTTTAAAAAAGCACTGTTGCACTTTGATCCTTCTGCCTGAGTGTAGAGTAACTACAGTAAGCTAGTCTGAATATGGCATTGCCTGCACAGATGTGTTACACAAACCAAAGACATAATTACTCTGTACACAATAAATGGAGCCTCTCATCAATTTTCACAGCAGGGAGACACTTTTAAAAGATACATGTCAGGTTTGGCTAGTTTGAGTGTTTCTTCTTTCAAAATAAAACCACTGTATTTTGTTCCAAGTGGAGTTTGACCTAGTTCCTCCAACCTCTTGCAAGAGAGCCACACCATCATCTTCCTCTTCAAAGTTTTCTTGTCCTCATCATCTCTCACCAAATTCATAGTGAGAAAGGATATAAGCCATCTTAGAACACACTCAGTTTTGGCAATCTAATGATTTGAACATTTGAGAAGTTACCTGGTTTCAACACTTGTGAGTATAATGAGTGAAAAATGTATGCGACATCAGGTAAGTTCTTAGACATAGAATCAGAAACATGACTCTTGGATAGAAATTCAGAAAAAGAAAAAAAATGTTCCTGGTCCTTTCTGCCTGTAAATGACTGCTGATTATTCAATTATTCAGCCTTATGACTATGCCACACAGAGCATTTTTATTATACTCACAAAAAATCCAATGCATGTGTCTGAGAAGCAAGATGAAAACCATCATACTCTAGTTCTCTGGACAACTATGGTAAAAACTTTCCTCAGAGTGATTTTATTTTCCAGTTACTTATCGTGCCAGTTGATAACAGGAGTTAAGTCTTTGCATGCTAGCTTTCTTCTCTTTCTATTCTACTTCTCATTTTAATACATAAATGCCAAAACAGTACACCTAATTTCAGTAAGTCAAACATAAATCCCACAGGGGCTGGATTTCTTAGTGTGTATTTCCTAGCAATCTGTTCTGAATGTGTCAGTATGTAGGATATAATGCATTTTGCCATTTTGTATTTATGGTTTGGAGGGTAAGAGTCTGTAAGATATGGATCTGAAACAGTCTTTACAAGTATTGTTTCCTAGGAAAGGGGAGAGAAGTGAAAGAACATCTTAAAATACTAAACAGACAATTAATTCAATCAAAGATATTGACATTAGTGGAAGTAAGACAGATATGGCTGACAATATTTACCAATAGCTCAAGATTTGAGGAATTAAAGATGAAATGTGGATCTTTCTAGGGATTTGCTGCTTTTAGTTTAAAATATTTCCATTTGTGTCATAGTGGTCTTATTTAATATCTCATTACAAAAATAAGAAAACTTGCTGACCTATTACAAGGCTGTTGCAAGGCTGCTGATGGAAATAGCAAGAGTTCCATTAGGAAAAAAAAACCAAAAACCACTGTAAATAAACTGGAGGATAATGTATATTTTAAAAATGTATTCAAGATTTCAGAAAAAAAGTAAAACTTCTATGTGTGTCTGGGAAACGGAAAAAAAGAAACAACAGGTAACATCCCAAAACAGCAACCTGAGAGACCACCTAACCTAGGAAAGTGTTTAAGAAGGCTCTGCTGAAGTATGGAGGTGTATGAGTGACAGAATGGGGCAAGAAGCTTCAGGAGGATTAATTAACCATGTATCTGCACAGGCTTCTGGAGTAAGTAATGCCATTTCTAGAGGCTATTTTTTACTTTTATGGTAGTTATGGAGAGAAATAACTGAATATAAGGATGAAAATACAAGAGAAATTAAAAAGAGAGGAGGTTACTAAACAAGGAGAAAACAGCAAATTAAACTGATTTTACAAAAGCAGTTTCAGTAATCTCAGGTACCTGGAAGGACAGGTCTCTTGGCAAGTTGATTTAAGGGATAAGGGAGTGCAGAAAGCTCAGCAGTTAAGACAATACACAACAGGTTATTCTGATGGACAAGAAAGATAAAACAGAGGCTCAGAAATCAATATACCTGTATAAGCATAGGGCAGAATTGAAGAAATAGAGGGAGCTTTGACAAAGCACTAGAGATGAGGAACGAGAAAATGTTATTTACTACCATAAATTTGCTAGAACACTGAAAACCTGAAAAAGCAGCTGTCAGAAGTTTACTGGCCAAAAAAAAGACAACAGTATTTTTAAACAGTAACGGTTGTATAGATCTGGTTTTGTTCAATACTTTTAATTACTAACAGGCAAAGAAGAAGAAAATACCCTTTTAAAATACGCACTAGGCTAGAAGGGAATTAAAATATTTTGGAAAATAGGGTCATAATTCAAAATACTTTAATAAGCTGGAGATACTATCCAGAAGACATTCCATAAATACAAATGTAAATTATTCAACTCAAGGAAAAAAGCAAATCAATCCCAAAAATGCAGATAGACTGGTAAGCAGAAAGACTGAGAAGAAAATATTTAATCATTATACTGGACTATAAATTAAACATAAGGCAGGTTAGAAAGTTGCTAAACTCTGGAATTTTTCAATGACTGCTCTCACAGTCAAGTTAAGGGATGAGGAGACTGAATATTGAACAATAAGAGGTTTTCTCCAAAACATTAGTCTAACCTTTAAGTATGCAGGAATTACTGAAAAGTATGAATTTCAACAAAACTCTTCCTTTTTTCTTAATTACCTCAGTGTAATTTTTTTAATCCTTCTGACAGCATTTTGTTAGTGCACATACTTTCAAATTAAAGACTCAATTCATTAAGACATACAGGGCAGAAAGGGTGCATGACATTTTTCTGCAAAAGAGCCTGCCTTGAAAATTGTGTTAATAGGCAAGCACATTACCCCTCTTAATGATGCAAACACAAAGAGATTCTTAATTTTGCATTGTGCCTAATACTTTAAGAAGCACGTTCCCTAGTAAATCTATTTTCAAATAATATGTTTTACTTACATTGATTGGCAAACAAGCTTTTCGCCTCAACATGAGCTGCTAAAACCACTGCAACTTTTTTGGGGTATATTAACAAGTCTACTATTTGCCTAAAATGACAAACAGGGAAGGACTGCTATGGATGGTGCAGAATTAAAACCATCCTTTTAATTAAAACTTAGATTTCTTGTAAGTGTAAATGAAAATTGAAAGCATGTAGTGACCCTGGCAAGCTCTGCAGTAATTAATTCTAATCACTCCTGGAAGCTATTCCTAGTATAGTAATGAAATTTGCACAATAACTTTTTATTAAGACAGTAAAATTGATGCACCGTAGTGACTCTATACCCTACTCTCACTTTCCTGTATGTATGTATTTTTTGCTGACTGACCAGTGCGGATGGCGGCCGGTCCAAGGCCCACTTATGCCAGTTTGTTCCCTGTCCTGGGGGATGCACGAGCCTGCAGAGGCTCATTATCCATTATCCATGAGCCAGGGAAAGCGGAGCGCGCCCGATCGGGGAGCGCGGGACGGGGCGGCGCGGGAGCACCCCCTGCTGCCGCACGGCCGCCACCGCAGCGCCCCGGGCTTCAGCTCCAGCGGGGGAGATCAACCCACAGCCCCTCCGGGCAACCCACAGGCTCCCCGAGCAATCCGCAGCCCCTCCGGGCAACCCACAGGCTCCCCGAGCAATCCGCAGCCCCGCCGGGCAATCCACAGCCCCTCCGTGCAATCCGCAGCCCCTCCGGGCGATCTGCTCCACTGCTCGAGCACCCGTACAAGGAAGTTCTTCCTCATGTTCAGGTGGAACTTCCTGGGCATCAGTTTCTGCCATTGCCTCTTGAGCTACTGCTGGGCACCACCGAGCAGAGCCGGGTCCACCCTCTTGACACCCCTCCTTCTACACACATTGATGGAGCCTACACTCAGGTTTTCTCCTCTCCAGGCTAAACAGGCTCAGCTCCCTCAGCCTTTTCTCACAAATGAGGTGCACCAGTTCCCTGGCTGTTTCCATAGTCTACCTTCCCACCTAAGTAAAGGCCACAGAGCCCTCACACCAGTTGAGATCAGCCCAACAGCACCAATTCCCTCTGCACAGTCAGCCTGGATTTCTGCATGGGCTCCAGCTCCTTTACCAGTGGGTGACCTTCTCTTCTACTCTTACAGCTCAAGCAAAACCCAAACTAATTCAGACAATAATATAATGACCACATTTCAGAACTAATACAAATATTAAAAACCAAATTGTATTGCTTTCCCTTTCTTCCTGCTGAAATTCAGAATTTAGCTTAAAAGTAACTGTGGCTGCATCTGAAATTATCATTAGTGTCACTTTCACTCAAACACTGAACAGCACATGGGAGCTGCTCAGGCTTAGCACAGCGAGATCCTGAGGCTGGTGAGGGTTCTCAGCAGGGCATCCCCGCCCAGCATCTGCCACATGCCACATCAGCTCTGGCACCAATCCTGTCTTCTCCATCTGTACAGGAACACTGGTTTTATTTACACTTTCTCAAGCAGTATGGAATAACATTACTTCTTTTGAAGTTAAGGAGCAGCCTAGAAGTTGAGAAAGAAGAAATGGTTTTGTAGTCTGACTAAAAGATACACGGGATGACATCTCTAATTTTAAAATGCCAGTTTACCTGCTATCAAAAATGGAAGGAAGCAGTCACATCCAAGACTTTCTTACTGCCTTTGCTGAATCCTGTTTCAAAGGCAAATCATGCCTTTTAGAATTAGGAACTATAGAAAAATACACTATATTTAGGTTTAGAGCAAAATTTAAAATTTTACTTTTGCATAACCTTGTTTCATTTTCACTTGTAACTAACTTGCCATTCACATTGGAAGTGACAGAAGTCACATCTAAAATAAACAAATCCCTGAAAAGGCAACATTCATTAGTTTCTGAGAAAATTTCAAATTATAAACAACTATTTAAATAGGAAATGTAAAAATATTTTAAAACTTTGTTGAAAAACTTAAATTTTATAAAAACTATACACGCAGACATGCAAACACCCACTGTATGCATGTACACAGGGACTTGCAAATGAGCTTCTTTAACCAAGAACTGGGAACTGGCTGCTTATTACAGAAAAAAATGTCAGATACATCAAGATTAAAACTGTAACAAAATCAAAACATTAAACTCATTGACTCAACCAAAGCTTTCTGTTTGGTGACTGAAAGCCATCTATGGGCAGGTGGAACGCCTGGGTGACTTCAGCTGCATTAGAAAGAGTCCTACAGCTCAGGTTCCTCTTAGCTCATGACTTAAGATGTCATGAGTTCACTGGAGGATGGCAGAAGGCAGACAAAACCCTGCAATTATTCCTAATTTCACTGTAAACAAATGGAAGATAAGAAATTTTATAAAAAATATTGTTACACAAGCCAACAAAAGTCTTTGTATTGTCGTGCAAACTTCACCATTAATTTAAACAGCCTGTAATACAGCACTAAAATATGTCTGGAAGCTGAATTTTGGTTTATTCTCCTCTGAGCCAATTACTATTTTAGATGCAAATTATTCAGCTGATTTACTAATAAAAACAGCATAAATTAAAACTTCAGAAAAGCCTGAAAGATTAGGTAAAAAATACTTAGTGATTGAAGATTATCAGGGTAAGGGGTGGATAATGTCCTGGGTTGCAGTGTATTCTATTACCATCC